>NC_062565.1:142367477-142670507 GCF_022837055.1 Prionailurus viverrinus | reverse complement strand
GAAGAGAAAACACACAAACCTGTTCCAAATTGTTGAAAGACATCAACCCACAGATTCAATTATCAGTTAACTCAACCTCCCCTAAGCAAAGTAAGTACACAGGAAACAAACAAGCTACACTATGATCTAAAGACCAAGGATAATGAGAAAGATTTTAGAGAATACAGACACCGAACACACAGGAAAAAGGCTGATTGCTGAGGTCTTCATATAAGTAAGATGAGAGAGACATCCGTGGAACACCACTTTTAAAGTGGCGAAGAAGGGGTGCCTGGCTGGCTCAGTCGGTTGAGCATCCGACTTGGGCTCAGGTCATGATCTCACAGTCTGCGGGTTTGAGCCCCGCGGCAGGCTCTGTGCTGACAGCTCAGAGCCTGGAGCCTGCTTCAGATTCTGTGTCTCTCTCTCTGCCCCTCCCCCGCTCATGCTTGCTCGCTCTGTCAAAAATAAATAAACATTAAAAAAAATTTTTTTAAGTGGCAAATCTCTTGTTAAAACAGAATTCTATGCCCAGCAGCAATAGTACCCCCAAATAAAGATTTCTTAAGAAAAGCTTAAGCTGAAACATTTTGTTGTTAGCAGCATTGAATTAGAAAAAAACACTAGAGTGAATTCTTTTTTTTTTTAAATGTTTATTTTTGAGAGAGAGAGAGAGACAGAGTGTGTGTGAGTGGGGGAGGGACGGAGAGAGGGGGAGACACAGAATCCAAAGCAGGCTCCAGGCTCTGAGCTGTCAGCACAGAGCCCGATGCGGGGTTGGAACTCATGAACTGCGAGTTCATGACCTGAGCCAAAGTCGGATGCTTAGCTGACTGAGCCACCCAGGCGCCCCAAAACACTAGAGTGAATTCTTAAGTCCAAAGGAAGATAATCTCAGATTGAACTGAAAATGCTGAAAGGAAAGAAGAATAACAAAGAGGATAATATATAGATAAATATAAAGGAATATTGTTTTATGAAGCCATAGTAGTAATGTCTCATGGAAATTAAAATATATGCAGAATTAAAATGAATGACAAGGGCAATACAAAAGTTAGTAAGGGTAGCAATAGAATTAAGTGTTTGAAGGTGTTAGGATTTGAGGGTATAGTTTAGTAGACTCTATTAAGTATTCATGATTTAGTCATTAGTATAAACACAAGGGTGTGTGTATATTTATAACTAAAAAGTTTATAGAGGGATCAGTGGCATAATAAAAGACTTAATTCAGAGCAAGAGTAAATACTTAATTCAAGTAAAGAGATTAAAGGAACACTAACCAGTTAGGTCAAAGCTTAGGGAAAGAATAAGGTGGTTGAAAATCATCTCAAATTTATCAGCAATTACATGAAATGTAATGTACAAAATATTAATTTCTTTTAAAAATTTTTTTAATGTTTATTTATTTTTGAGAGAGAGAGTATGAGTGGGGGAGGTGCAGACAGAGAGGGAGACACAGAATCCGAAGCAGGCTCCAGACTGTCAGCACAGAGCCTGACGCAGGGCTCGAACCCACAGACTCATGGACCATAAGATTGTGACCTGAGCCAAAGTCAGCCCCCCAACTGACAGAGCCACCCAGGAACCCCTTAATTTCTTTTTAAAGGCTGTGTGATTCATTCTTTAGCATTTTTGACAAATATTTTGGACATTCCTTTATTGAAAAAAATAATAATTTCGAGACAGTAATAGAGCATTAAACCAAGTGTAGGGCCCTTTTAAGCTTGGGACTCCTGTGCAACTTTACAAGCTGTACCCAATGATGCCTCCCCTGATAATTATTACATTTTTCCACAAGAGATGGTTGTTACCTATGATTGGTATAATCAGAAAATTTCAAAAGAAGGCGGAATTTGAGGTATATCTTGAGAAACAGGTGACTATTCAGTTTTTTAATGTGGAAAGAATGGTGTAAGCAAGGATACAACAATGAAACAGTTCGGTCTGTATTCTCCTGATGTCAGCTAGACCAACTTTCCGGGGGCAGAAGTTGTCCAGTTGGAAATCGAGCTAGAAAGACAGGTAGAGGGTAGATTATGACTTTGGGAAACCATAGAAGGTATCTTAAGGCACCTGGGGAACTCAATCAGTTAAGCATCTGACTTTGGCTCAGGTCAGGATCTCATGGTTCGTGAATTCAAGTCCCGCTTCAGGTGAGCACAAGCCCTGCTTTGGGTGAGCTTGAGCCCCTCTTTGGGTGGCCCTGCCTCTCTCTCTGTCCCCTCCATCTCTCTGCCCCTCATGGAATTCTCTCTCTCTCCTTCCTCTCTCTGCCCCTCGCTCACTTGTGCCCTCTCTCTCCAAAAAAAAGTATCTTAAAGTAACGTCTCTGGTGTGTAGGAAGCATTGGAACAACTGGACCCGAGAGGGAAGGAGACAGATGAGAAAACCCTTCGGTAGTTGAAGATATTCATTCATATAGTAGTTGCGGCCACACTATTCTGAAATGTTCTACTGTCTTACCTAGGAACTTGGGACTGAAAGAAGTGATACACCCATTAGATTCTTAAAGGTCAAGACAATGCTGATATGAGCAAAAATATCCAAAGAAACCTTAAAGAGATAAAATGGTTCCTTGGCATGCAAAAATCAACAATAATTAGATTCAAGGTATTAACGTATTTGAAGAAAGGAAATGGCTGTCCGTAGAGGGTGTTTGGCTTGATTTGGTAACAAAGGAGAGGAGAGCCCAAGGCCAATATGGCAGGCCATGGGAGCACCTGTCCCGGACTCTGGTGCCTTCCCCGTCCTGGCCTTGTGGGGAAGGCTACCTTGGCCTGATGCCAGTAAACATAGGCAAAGCAAGTTCCCTGGCTCTGATTCCAAGCTCATAAAACACCTTGTATAGCTGCTTGCCTGGAGGGAGAGAAGCTGCTGGAAAAAGATTCAAGTGTCCCACACCCTTGTCAGTCAGACTCATTAATAAGAGAGTATATTGGCATTCCAAAGTAGCTGTCACCCTCCTGAGCCTCGTTTGTGCGAGTCTGCCCCTCTGCTGTAGAGTCATGACTAAGGTGGTGACAAATCACTTCCTGACACTAAGAGGTAGGTGGCCACAAAGCACCCAGGCAGCTGCACTGTGACAACGTGCCACTTGTGGCCTCTCGTGTGACAGGCCGACCTTTCCCCAGGGAATGTGCTCCTCAGCATTGCTACTTATCAAGTATCTTCTTGTTTCTCTAAATGTCTAAACAATGGCATGGAAAGAAAAGAATCACCATGAGACATGAGTTTGTTGTTATTTTAATTTCTATTATTATGGGAAATTTCAAACACTCAAAAGTAGATAGGACGGTAAAATGAACTTCCATGTACCCCTTACCCAGACCCAGATATCACCAACCCACGGCTAACCCATCCCTACACCACCCACTGTTTACCTCCCCTATTATACCTTCTAAATCCCTGGACATCATATCACTTTATTGGTAGATATTTCAGGATACAAATGTAAGAGGCATTGTGAATGAAGAGCATGCAGGCCAATCATATGTATGTGGTGCTGGGGAGGAAAAATTTTATTCTACCTTCAAGGTTCTTGTGGTTGGTCTAAGAATTTAATCGACATGAGACAGATTGATGCGAGAAAAATCACATTTAATTGTGTATATATGAGGGTTCCGTATGGATACAAGGTCCCCATGCAGTCAGGCAGTTGAGGCTTAAATGCCATCCAGAGGTAAAAAGAAGGCGGGAGGGGTCTGGGACTTCAAAAAGAAGGAAGGCAATTAATTCATAGGAAAATGAAAAAGAGTGAGTGTCTTTTGGGCCATACAGAAACAGTGGGACCTACAGAGGAATTTGAACAGACTGCTGATTTCCTCCCTGACTGCCATACCTAGTTCATGTTACTGTAGTAGTTACCTATGGTGATAACTCCCTTCCTGGAGCAGGTGGTTTATCTAAATTCTATTAGGCAGTTAGGGGTAGGTCAAAGATTTCTTCCAGGGTCTTCTGTTTCTTTTCCTTTTTTTTTTTTTTTTAACGTTTATTTATTTATTTTTGAGACAGAGAGAGACAGAGCATGAACGGGGGAGGGTCACAGAGAGAGGGAGACACAGAATCGGAAGCAGGCTCCAGGCTCCAAGCCATCAGCACAGAGCCCGACGCGGAGCTCCAACTCACGGACCGCGAGATCGTGACCTGAGCCGAAGTCGGATGCTTAACCGACTGAGCCACCCAGGCGCCCCAGGGCCTTCTGTTTCTTAAAAATAATAGGTCTAAAATAATCCACATGCCAAAGAGATACATTTTGGGGTGGCAAATTTTGCTCCCTGAAGGTAGAACGGGAAAGATTAAGGTAACTATGGTTCTACTGCTGATTAATAGTAATTGTTAACATTTTCTCAGCAGACACTGGGTGCCAGATACTGGTCTTGGCATGATACATACTGGCTTTGCTAGAGAAGGATGAAGCCGTTAATAAAAACGAGGTGCTAGGGAGGAGCCCAGCGTCTGACTCCTTTTCTCTGCAGCTCGGTTTCTGCGCATTTGGGACTAACGCGACCTTTGGAAAGAAAAATTTTACGGCCGTGGTTCAGCGAACCTTAGGGAGAATCTCAGAAGTGGGGGTGGCAAGGGGGTGAGCGGGAGTGATGGCAAACGTGTGCGATTTTAATGATTATCAGAGAGTATATGGACTAGAGTCTCAACCCCTTCTTCCAGCCCCTCCTACCCCAATGCCAGATATTTGCTTGGGCTGCTGTGGTCGGCGGCTTAGGCTTTAGCCTCGGCTTCTCCCTAGTAGCCCTTTCTGTCCTGTCTCAGGTCTCCTCCACCGGGAGGGGTCAAATTCTCAGCTCCAGATCCCCCCCAGTTGGCTGAGTTCAGCCTGACAGAGAGCTGATATCTGGATGGAAACACTCAGGAAATAACGTGGAAAGGGGAATTGGATTCTAGACAGAAATGAGACCTGAAAATGAAGATTTTAAGATAACAGAGAAGAGAAAAGATGTGAGAGGCTGGAGGGATGTGCCGTGGAAGCATTGTAGCACAATGGAAGATGAAGCTCCGTGTGGTATGGCCACTGACCCAGGAATTCCTAGTGGGTCAGGAACGAGGTGGAGAGAAAAACACAGCTTTTCCAGATGTCTTGTGTGTGGGAACAAGACGTTTAATTAAAGATGCAGAATTTTGAATATCTAATGCCAGTGAAAACCAATTTTTTTAATTATAAAATTTTAATTGAAATAAAAGAATTGTATATTTGCAAGGGTCTCTTACAGCTCTACAGTCACTTAGACGGCAACAGAATCAACTTTTAATTTGAACATAAAATGTATTTAAGAGGGGTGCCTGGGTGGCGCAGTCGGTTAAGCGTCCGACTTCAGCCAGGTCACGATCTCGCGGTCCGTGAGTTCGAGCCCCGCGTCAGGCTCTGGGCTGATGGCTCGGAGCCTGGAGCCTGTTTCCGATTCTGTGTCTCCCTCTCTCTCTGCCCCTCCCCCGTTCATGCTCTGTCTCTCTCTGTCCCAAGAGTGAATAAACGTTGAAAAAAAATTTTTTTTAAATAAAATAAAATAAATAAAATAAAAATGTATTTAAGATGCTAAACCTAGAAGTATAATTTAATAACATGGTGATTTAAATATTCAGATCGGGGCGCCTGCCTGGAGCATGGGATTCTTGATCTCAAGAGCATGAGTTCTAGCTCCATGGTGGGTATAGAAATTACTTAAAAAAAAATTCAGATCACTCGAACGTTATTTTAGGTGTTTTTTTTTGTCATTACCACCAGCTCCTTAAAATAATCACATGAAACTTGAGAAAAGCATCAACAAAAAAAGAGCTTTAATTTTTTAAAAAAATTTGGCTTTTATATTTAACAAAATGTCAGGGGCACAGGGGAAAAAATATCAATTCAGCATCCGGGGTGAGTAAAAGAGAAACAAACCACACAATCCTTTCTAGCTGTCATCTGCCCGGTCAGGTATTTGGTGACCTGATGCCACCAGCATTGCCATGGCTCCTGGTACCTTTCTTGGTCAACTCTGAAGGATTCTGCTGACTTCTGAAAACGATTTTTTACATAGATGGATATAAGCCTCTCTACCCTTCACATGTTATTGTATTTCTTGATAGCATTCTGAGGATTTCCAAATAGAGACTCACTTTTGCACCTGCTACAGAAAATGGAGTATGAGGAATCACAAAGTAGATGCCACACAAAGACCTGGCTTCTGTTGTGGGACCGAGAAGCTCCCACTGCATTAGGAGGGTGTGTTGATGGGCTCAGACCGCCCTGACAACGTGCCACAGTCTGGGAGGCTTACACAGTAAATGTTTATTGTCCTACGGTGCTGGAGGCTTAAGTCTGATATATGGGTGGATTGGTTCTTTCTAAGGGCTGGGAGGGAGAATCTGTTCTAGGCCTCCTCTCCCCTGGTATATTCATTAGGTTTCTCCAGAGAAACAGGACCAATAAGGTGTGTGTGTGTGGAGGGAGAGAGAGAGAGAAGGAGAGAAGGGAGGAGAAAGAAAGACAGAGAGAGAAGGTGAGAAAGAGAGAGAGAGATTTATGTTAAGGAATTGACTCATGGCATGTGGAGGCTTGGTGAGTCCAAAATCTGACAGAGTAGGCCAGCAGGGTGGAGGCCCCGGGAAGAGTGACAGTTCAAGTCCAAAGGCAGTCTGCTCCTACCTGTTTCATTCACATTTTCACGGAGAGTCCACCAGACTTCTACAGTGGCCAGCCTCTCGATAGTCTCCAATGACCCCCTGCTCTAGTGTTTATTCTCTTATATAATCCCCACCCTTTGAGTGTGGGTTGAATTGCTTTTTAATGAGTAGAATAGTGCCAAGGAGGTAGATGGTTATAATAACCAAGGTTGTTATAAAAAGACTGTGGTTTCCATCTTAGATGCCCTGGTGGGCGCTCTCTCTCTTAGCTGCCGTGTCATGAGGGCATCCAGGCAGCCGGTGGAGAATTCCATATGGCAAGGAGCTGAGGTCTGCCTGCAAAAATGTGAGTACACTTGGATTTTACAGAGATCTGCTAGGGTCTGCCCACATTTACACGAGCGAGCTTTGAAATGTCTACTGCCTTGGCTGATGGCCTGACAGCATCTCATGAGACACCCTCAGCCAGAGACACCCAGCTAAGCTGTACCCTAAATGAATGTTTGCTGTTTTTAGTTATTAAATAGTGGGCGAATTTGTAATGTAGCAATAGGTAATGAACACAAATTTGTACTAATAACTGGGAACAAAATAGTTAACAAGGCACATCTTGGTTAATACATCACCATCCATACTCTCCTCCCAAGTATGAAATCTGATTCCTACCTTAAAAAAAAAAAAAAAATGGATGCCTTGGGGAGTCCCAATGTCAGTCGTCCAGACTGACCCCATATCTTTAGCGTTCACTTTGGGAGGTAGCTCTCCATCCTTCCTTGTCTTCTCCTGCTGTGTTTTCTTTTACCTCCATCATAGTCTGACCCTGAATTAGTAGCAGTTAGTCTCTAATTACTCCAATTACGCTTTTTTAAATTAAAATTTTTAATGTTTATTTTTGAGAGAGAGAGAGAGAGAGACAGAGTGTGAGTGGGGGAGGGGCGGAGAGAGAGGGAGAGAGAGAACCCCAAGAAGACTCCACACTGTCAGTGCAGAGCTCTACTCGGGGCTTGAACTCACGAAACCGAGAGGTCATGACCTGAGCCGAAACTAAGAGTGGGACACTTAGCCAGCTGAGTCACCCAGGTGCCCCTAAAGGCATCTTTAACACTTTCAGAGAGGTGATTCTTTTATTCCATAAATAAGGAGAAAGGAAAGGTAAGAAGCAGTAAAGGGCCATTCCTTAAAATGGTATCAAGCTATAGTTAAAATTTTTTTTAATGTTTATTTATTTTTGAGAGAGACAGAGTGCAAACCGGACAGGGGAACAGAGAGAGGGAGACACAGAACCTGAAGCAGGCTCCGGGCTCCCAGCTGTCAGCACAGAGCCCGACGTGGGGCTCGAACTCACAGACCGTGAGATCATGAACTGAGCTGAAGTTGGATGCGTAACCAACTGAGACACCCAGGGGCCCTTGACAAAGCTCATTTAAAACTATAGCCTGGGGGCCTCTGGGTGGTTCAGTCAGTTAAGCATTCTATTTGGGCTCAGTCATGATCTCACTGTCTATGAGTCTGAGCCCCATGTGGGGCTCTGTGCTGACAGCTGGAGCCTGGAGGCTTCTTTGGGTTCTGTGTCTCCCTCTCTCTCTGCCCTTGCCCTACTTGCACTCTGTCGCGCTCTCTCTCTCAAAAACAAATAAACATTAAAAAATATTTCAGTTGAGCTCTGCCAGATTCACATCAATCACTATTCAGGGAGCACTTACGGAGTTCCTTCTGGGTGAGAGGCTGGAGAAATAAAAGACGAACAAGGCCACGGGTGTCTTCCGTTGAAGAATTCATAAATCAGTGGGGAAGTACCCATAAGCAAATGATCACAACACAGTAAGTAAAGGGTGAAGGAGCAGTATCATTTAGATCCTGTATGGTGACATTTCCTCTGCCTTATCCTCTGCAGGTCCCAGGCAACCCGCGTTTTGTTACTATATTTTTGCCGTTCATAAAATGACATAAATGAAACCATGCTATAGTTAGAGTCCTTTGTGTCTGGCTTCTTTAGCTCAGCGTGATGTTTCTGCAATTCACTCATGGTAGCTGTCATTCTTCTTTATTGCCAAGTAGTATTCCTGTACCCGGACGCAGCATGATTTATCTGTTCTCGAGCTGATAAACACTTGGGCTGTTTCCAGTTTGAGGCTCTGATGAACAGTGTTGTGATGGACATTACTCCCTACTCTGTTTTCAGACATACCTTTTTATTTCTTTTGGATATATACCTAGAAGTGGAATTGAGGGATCATATGATCAGCGCATGTTTAACTTTACAAGAAACTGACATACTGCTTTTCTATAATGGCTGTATCATTTTCCCTCCCCAACATAGATGTATGACAGTTTCAGTCGCTCCATACCCTCACCAACCCAGCATTGTCCATCCTTTTTGTTTTCATCATGCTAGCGGGTAGGTAGTTGTATCTCATTATTCTAATTTATCTCATTATTCTAATTTGCACATTCCTGATACCTAGTGATGTTGTGTATCATGTTACTCTTCCATATGAAGTGTCTGTTCAAATATTTTGCCCATTTGCAAAATCGCTTGTTTGTCTTATCATCGAGTGGCAAGATTCTTAATCTGTTAATCTATTTTGGATACAAGTTCTTTTTTTAAAAGTTTATTTATTTATTTTGAGAGAGAGAGAGAGAGAAAGAGAGCACAAGTGGGGGAGGGGCGGAGAGAGAGGGAGAGGGAGAGGGAGATAATCCCAAGCAGGCTCTGTGACATTATCGCAGAGCCCAGTGTGGGGCTTGAACCCACCAACTGTGAGATCATGAGCTACTGAGCCACCCAGGAGCTCAGGGACAAGTTCTTTATCAGATATAGTTTTCTAAATATCTCCTCCCAGTCTGCACCTTGCTTTTTCATACTTTTTTTTCTTTGCCTTTTCATTTTTAATGTTATCTTTCAGAGAATAAAATGTTTTAATTTCAAAGTCCAACTCTTTTTTCTTTTCTTTTCCTTTTTATAGTTTAGTTCTAGAATATTTTAAAAGATTCCTCCACATTTTCTGTATTAGACGATGATGTCTGTCTTTTATAAAGTTTTGTGTCCCGTCTAAGGAATCTTTGCCTACCACAAGAGCACAAAGATTCTCTCATTTGCTTTAGGACTTTAACTTTTATATTTAGTTCCATGCTGCATTTTGAGCTAACTTTTATATATGGTGTGAGGTATAGGTTGAAGTTCAACTTTCTTGTGTCTGGACAACCAGTTATTCAGGCATCATTGGCAGAAGGGGCTCTCTTCTCCTTTGCTGACTTGCCTTGGCAACTTTGCTGCAAGCCAATTGAGCAAAGAATTATGGGGTCAATTCCTGGGCTGTCTATTCTATTCCGCTGGTCTATATCTGTCTCATCTGCCAATAGCACATTATCTTGAATATTGTCCATGAATGTAAAGTTTTGAAATCAAGTTATATAAGCCCTATAATAGTCTTCTTTTTAAAAACTGTATTGTCTATTGTAGGTTCTTCATATTTTCAGATAGATTTGAGAATTGTAGTTGATTTCTACAAGAAACAAATTCTGGGATCGTGATGGTGATTGTGACTGTTTAAGTCTACAGACCAATCTGTTAAGGGAGAATTGCCATCTCAATCCTACATCTTCCAATACAAGAATGATGAATCTCTCCGTTTATTTAGGTTCCTTTTAATTTTTTCCAGAAATGTTTTATAATGTTCCACGTTTAGATCTTACACGTGGTGTTTATTCATTCCTAGGGTTTTTTTTTTTTAAGTTTATTTATTTATTTTGAGGGAGGAGGATGAGTAGAGGAGGGGCAGAGAGAGGGAGGGAGACAGAGAACCCCAAGCAGGCTCCTTGCCGTTATCGCAGAGCCCAATACGGGGCTCGACCGCACCAACAGTGAGATCAGGACCTGAGCGGAAACCAAGAGTCAGAGGCCTAACTGAGCTACCCAGGCACCCCATTCCTAGGTTGTTTGATGCTATTGCAAATGAAAGTGATTCAAAATTTTATCCTTCAATTATTCATTTGTCTATAAATACAAATGATTTTTGTTGGCTGGCCTTATATCTTACAACCTTGTGAAATTCACTTATTAGTTCTAGAATATTTTAAAAGATTCCTCCACATTTTCTGTATTAAACAATGCTGTCTGTGAAAAAAGGGGCAGTTTTATTTATCCTTTGCTAATCTGTGTGTCTTTTGTTTCTTTTTCCTACATTATCATGCTGTGTAGGCCCTCCGGAACAATGATGACTAGAAACAATGAGTGCAGACATACATGACTTGTTCACTCTCCTAGATAGAAAGCTTTCGTTCCTTCACCATGAAGTATGATGCCAGCCACAGGTTTTTCACAGATGCCCTTTATCAAAACGAGGAAGTCCCTTCTATTTCTCATTTGTTGAAAATGGATTTTTAAAATTATAAATAGGTACCGAATTATATAAAAAAATTTTTGCATCTATTGATAGAATCATATTTTCAGTTTTTCAGTCTGTCCGTGTGGTGAATTGCATTGATTTTTCAAATGTGAAACCAGATGTGTATTCCTGGAATTCAAATGGGGATAAACCCCACTTCATTAAGAATATACTACTCTTTTTAGACATTGCTGGATTCGATGTGATCACATTTTGCGAAGATTTCTTTGCATCTTTAATCATGACCAGTTTAGATCTTCCCTTGTAATGTCATTGACTGGCTTGGAGGGCAGGGTGGTGCTAACTTTATAGGCTGAATTATGAAGTGTTCCCTCTACCTTTACTTTCTGGAAGAATTTATGTAGGCTTGGTACTGTGTTTTCGTTACGGTTTTGATAGAATTTGTTGTAAAGTCACAGACCTAAGCCTGGGATTTTATTGTGGGAAAATTAAGAATTACAAATTCAATTTCATTAGTTGATATAGATTTATTTATATTTTCTTTTTTTCCTCAAGTCAGTTTTGGTAATATGTATCTCTAAAGCAATTTTCTGACTTCATCTAAATTGCCAAATTAACTAGCATAAATCGTTAGTAATATTCCCCTATTATCATCTGAATGTCTGTAAAATCTTTAGTGATGTTCGCTAGTTCATGCCTGTTGTTGTTAGCGTGTGCATTCTCCATTGTTTTCTAGGCACTGGGTGTTGCTGGTTGCCGTGCAGGGCAGAAGCTGGACGCTGGAGAGGCAGCAAGCCCGTCAGGACCCTGGTCCCGGTGCAGACTGCTGGGGAAGCCGTGCACCCTGCAAGCGTGCGGGAACCAGAAAGAATAACTCTTCCTCTCTGCAGTGTTTCCCAAGTGCTACAAAGCTTAACATCAAGCCATCTGGCAAAGGAAAAAATAATTTTTAAATATTACTTAAATATTTAAAGGGCCCAGGGGCACCTGGGTGTCTCAGGTGGTTAAGTGTCTGACTCTTGATTTCGGCTCAGGTCATGATCTCACGGTTCGTGAGTTCAAGCCCTGCGTCAGGCTCTGTGCTGACAGCGTGGAGCCTGCTTGGAATTCTCTCTCTCTCCCCTCCTCTCTGCCCCTCCCCTGCTGCACTCTCTCTCTCAAAATAAATGAATAAACTTAAAAATATATATATTTAAAGGGCCCAGATCCATTTTCATAGAACTGGCGAAAAGTATAAATTCGGCAGAGTGGTTTGTTAGGTAACAAAAGCTAACATATGTTAGACCTTTTTGGTTTATCTTCCAAGTGTCTTAACCCCCTTTACACTTTTCCAACCCTTTCTCTATGTCGTAGTTCTGGGAAATTTCTTGAGGATACAAGACTTTTTTTTTTTTTTTTTTTTCCCAGCTCTGTCCAACATCTGCAGCTAATCTTCCCACCGGATTTTAAATTTCAAAAATGCAATATTTTTTTTAATTTCTGGAGGAGCTATTTGATCTTATTTTTTAATGATGATTTCTACACATTTGAAACACCCTTGTTTTATCATGTCTTTCCAATTCTACTATTATCTCAGGTTCTTGCTAATCTTCCTGTTTGATGTGTCTGTGGTGAGTTGTTTTCTCTTGTGGTTTATAATTTTTGTTTGTGAGCTCATTTCTTTAGGATTTTTTTCTCTAAGGAAGTCACTTGTATTTTCAATTTAAAAAATATCCCTGCAGTGTAGTCTATATTTTCTTTTTCTAAGCAACTAGTAATTTTGCCAGCCTAGGACAAGTTTAGCTTGGAAATTTCCACGTAACGGAGGTGTTGTAAATTTCAACTCCTGCATGGTGCAGGTTAGGCGCCTCAGTAATTCATGGGAGATGTTTTTCCAGGACCCTGGGCAGAGCTCACTTTACTGCTGCTTTCTTGGAAAAGTAGGGAGAGTTTTTTCACCCCTCCTTAATGAAAGGACAGATCATCCAGGCTCTCAGTTTAAGGGTCTCAGTTCTAGCTCCTTGCTTCCTGTGGGCCCAACACCACATGTACTGCCCTCTCTTGGGTGTTAAAATCCCATTCATAGTCTTTGGGGCCCACATCCAGACATAAACCTGCCCTCACTCCACAGCTGAGACTCAAGTTATAAGTTTACTACTCACTCTGACGCCTGGAGCTTTTGAGCTCATCTATGCCTTTCAAATAAATTTTGCCATCTTTTATCTAATATTTCATATGGTTGTGAAAATTTTTACGGCTGGGAGTAAGGTTTGCATTAGTTCAGTATGCCATGTTTCTGGAATCTGAGTTGTAGATCTTTCATCACTCTAGAATTTATAGCTGAAGGTTTTAAGCAGGAGAGGCACATGATCAAATTTACTTTACAATGAGAACTCCGGTAGATCTAAGAGTGAATTTCAAAAGAAAGTGATTCACGACTGGAGGGTCAGTTAGAATAGTGAAGGGTCTCCCTTCCCCCACCTCACTCGAGAGTCCTTGTCCTTTAAGAAGGGAAGACTGTGAACTCACATGGTCAAAGGAGGCTTCAAAAAGGAGGTGACACCTCTTTTCATCTTTGAAAAATGGAGAAAAATTTTTTGGATGGTGAGAAGAATGTAGAGCCTTCTTTTAGGGTGGACAGGCGCAGGACGAGGCCAAGGAAAGAAAGTAGAAGGAATGCACGTGGCTTATAGTCAAGTACTTGGGAGTAGTTCAGCATGACCAGAGTGGTGGGTCATGCAGCGGGGGCAGTAGAAGGTAGTTGGAATGACCAGTGAAACCTGATTGGGAAGGCTGTTTAATCCCCTATAGTTATTCTCATTGCTGATGATCATTAATAGCGTGTTTGGAAACACAGTCCTGGGTTTTGCCAGTGCAGACGCCAAAAGGGATAATTATTTAGATGGACACATGAAAGGAATTGGATCCAAAAATGTAGCTGTCCCAATTTGCAGATCATCCACACGTTCTATTGCCATGAGAATCTAGGTTTAAATTTGAGAAAGAAAATACATGTTCGGCAATTGATTTAAATCATCCATTTTCAACTATATCTAAACAAAGTGTTGGTTTGCCTGCTACCTACCGCCATTTTCCACTTGATTTTAAGATTATTTAGTAGAGAGAAGGATACAGATGGGTGTGTGATTTGCTTTATATTTTTAAAAAACGAGATCGGGGGTGCCGGCATAGCTCAGTCAGTTAAGCGTCTGACTCTTGATTTTGGCTCAGGTCATGGTCTCATGGTTCATGAGTTTGAGCCCCGCAACAGGTTCTGTGAGACAGCACGGAACCTGCTTGTGATTCTCTCTCTCCCCCTCTCTCTGTCCCTCCCTCGCTCTCTCTCAAAATAAATAAATAAACTCAAAAAAAGATGAGATTGGTGGGTGTTTTGAGAGAAACTTCAGGATGTTTTATGCTTTTCACTAAAAGTCGCATAGCCAAAATTATATCCATGGAATAAAGCCTCACAAATGTGCTTCTTTGCACGATTATCAAATATTTTGGGGAGTTTGAGTAACTGTTACATCTGTTAAAGATAAATGACTCAGTAGCCTCTGGCATATGCAGAAATCGGAATGGAAATAAGGAGACGGGAAAAAGCTTAGATGATGGATTTACCAGACTGAGCAGGAAAAGAAGCCAAGAGAAAGACATGCTTTTTGTTTTTTTCTTTTTAAAATGATGAATAGTTACGGAGTAGCTCAATTCTAGGCCAGCTTTGTTTTGGCCTTTTATCTCTCTTTACAGACTGGTGAAAGAGATAAACACACTTTTATTCATTTTGGGGGGTATGGAGTTCCAATAAAATGCTCAAATAACAATTTTCGACGCACAGCCTTCCAGGAGGGTCGGTGCCTATTAGCAGACACTTAATCTTACCCCGATGCCAGGCCTGTGGCCAGGAAGAACTGATACATGTGCTAAACCATAATTCTCTTCATAATAGAAGAGAATGTATAATTCTCTTACACATCTGGGTGTATTTGGTGCCTGCCATGGTGCCAGAGACAGGCCAGACACTCTTTGCTGAGTGGATGAATATGTGTATAAATGAACATATAAAAGGTTCCATCAGTACATATTTAGATAATAGGTTATATACAATAGGGGGTACAAATTGAAAATTTTACTTTGAACAAAATGGGGTGAATCTAAGCTTCATTTTACCTCCTCAGGTGGGAAAAGTAGATTCATTTGAAATTCTGTGCTTTCCAACTTGTTATTGGCTTCATGTGTTTCGTTCTCATTTGTGTGAGAAGGTCCCCTCCATCTGGCAAATTGGAGCAGATGGTACCTGGCTCCATACTCTGGGGACGGGACCCGTACTCCGGGGATGGGACCCACCGGGGGATGGGCCAGGCTAAGAACAGCAGGATGTGCACTGTGTTTTAGAAGGTCAACTCTGAAGGCCTGTGAGGATGGTTAGAGGTGGCAGCGAAAGGAATACGGGAGATTCAGATTCTGGTCCACGTGAGCCATGACGAAGACCTGGGCCAGGCTGGTGGCCGCAGGGACAGAGAGGAGGGATATTTGAAATGATAGGATCGGGGACCGATTGAATGTGGACACTGAGGCAGAGGAAGGATCCAAGACGAAGCCCGGGTTTCTGGCATGGGTGACCACCGGCTTGCGATCAGTTGCCCAACACAGAAGAGTCAGGAAGAGGAAACCATTGCGGGTGCGGGAGCTGCTGGGTTACAGGGTGAGGTCACAAAGCCTGGTAATGTGACTCATGGTCTTCAAATCTCACTAAAAACTTGCTGCTGGACCTGAAAGCCCTTAGTGAGCAGAAATTTTTTTTTTTTTTTTTGCGTTTAACTGTGCCAAACGTTTGTCATTTTTTGAGGCCATGCAGCCCTTAGCTTCCCTTCCTATGTCTGGGCACCCCTCATTAGGTAGCACTGGTGAGGCACAGAGCCCTGCTTCTCACTGTAGGAGTGAAGGTGGCCTTCTCCCTCCCCCCACATTCTGGCTGCCAGGATTCTGGCACGCTCCCTGGGTTCACCAATTGGTGGCTGTGATAGTTAACACACTAGGCCACACTACCCAAACTTGGTTAGGCCACACTACCCAAATATTTGGTCAAACACTAGTCTAGACATTGCCGTAAGGGCATTTTTATTTATTTATTTTTTGCTATAAAGGTATTTCTAGATGAGATTAACATTTAAGTCAGTAGGCTTTGAGTAAAGCAGATTATGCTCCATAATGTGGGTGGGCCTCATTCAATCAGTTGAAGGCCTTAAGAGAAAAAAGATCGATATTCCCCTGGAAGCAGAGGGAATTCTGCAAGCTGCAATATTAGTTCTTCTCTGAGTCCTCAGCCTGTCTTCCTGTCCTACAGATGGATAATAACCAGCATTAGTTTCTGCTGCTTGCAGTAATGAGTGTTGCCTGATACAATAATACATGTTCGTTGTTGACACATCACAAATACCAGAAAAGGTAAAAAACAAACAGAAAAATTCACATATATCCTGATACAACTAATTTAAACATTTTCCTACTCTCCTTCCAGATTCTTCCATACATGTTTTACACAATTTCATTCATATGTATATGGTATTTTATCCTGCTTGTTCATTGAACATTCTATTATTATCAAAGCATTTTGATGTGTCTTTACTGCTAATCTTTCTGATACCCTTGGTTCTACTTCAGTCTTCTTGATGTGTGCTTTCTGTTTGTGAGGCTGCCTTCTTAATTTCTTTGTCTGTTTCTGTTTTCTTGCCATATTTTATTTGATTGGAAATAGACACCCCATTTAAGCCTGCTTGAGGTTACCTTTAAGTTTAAGAGCCACGTGGTTAAAATCAATTTCTCTGGTTATTAAAGTTGAGAACAACATTTGCCCTTATGTATAGCCCTCCTTCCCTCGTACCCTCTCCATGGCTTTCATGTGATATTCTAACATATGTCAAGTGTTTGCTCATGTAAATATTTTCTTAACAATTATTTTTTGCTTACTCAATTTTGAAACCATATCCTAAAAATTACGTAAATGTTCAGTTGGTTTTAATACTTATTGCATGGCCTTTCTATTCATTGAAATGTCACTTTCAGGGAGATGTACGATGGTGGATTTTTTGGGGGCCCTTGCCTATTTGAGACCATCTTTGTTACTTTCACACATGAATGGCAAGTTGGCTTGCTCAGAGAAGTGTTCTCATGCTATTAATAGAAATTTTTTTTTCAACGTTTTTATTTATTTTTGGGACAGAGAGAGACAGAGCATGAACGGTGGAGGGGCAGAGAGAGAGGGAGACACAGAATCGGAAACAGGCTCCAGGCTCCGAGCCATCAGCCCAGAGCCTGACGCGGGGCTCGAACTCACGGACCGCGAGATCGTGACCTGGCTGAAGTCGGACGCTCAACCGACTGTGCCACCCAGGCGCCCCTATTAATAGAAATTTTTAATGGAGGTGAGTCAGACCTCCCTACGGTTTTACCAGCCATCTATTACTGTGCTGGTTTAGACGACAAGGAGGGATGATTCAAAGGGGTAATTTTCAATCCAACCTCATCTACTCTGAAGTTAGTGGAAATCCCCCCGCATTCTGGCCCATGGCACTCTTCCTTCTCTAATGTCCAGTGGTGTTACGAGTCCCTATATTTTGTTACATTCACAGGTATCCTACTGGAAGATTCAGAGAGGGTCTACCAAGTAAGTGCCAGGATCTACCATCACATTGCCTCCAAATGCCAGTGCTGTGTTAGCTCTTCAAGTCCTGAGCCTCATCTGCAGTGGCTATTTTAGATTTAGCCTTCTTTCACCTGTACTAGTCAAGCTTCTGTGGTTGCAGGTAACTGGAACTAACTTGACTCACGTAAACAGAAAAGGAACTATCATAGAAGAATACAGGAAAGGTTCATGGAACCCAAAAGCAGACATGGAACGGGGAATATGAACTCCCGTTCATATTTCTCCTTCTCTTTGTGGTGACTCATAAAGATTAACAGAGATCGTTGACATGTACTGAGTACTTTGACTGCCACCGGGACCCTTGGAGACAGACATCCTTGAGCATCTCCGCTATACATAAGAGGAAGTGGAGACACAGGAATTAAGTTCCAAGCACAGAATTTACACCCCCGGCATTGATACCCTTGACCTGTACCATACTCAGGGGTAACCCCCTATGCACATAACTTAAAAACAAATGTAACGATCCAATTATAAAATTAAGGAGGAATAAAGGAAAGTAATTTATGAAAAAAGAATATGTAAATGCTGAGGCCTAGCTACACTGGAAGACACAGGAAATGGTTATTTGCATTTGCTTATAAGAAATGTCTGTATGCACAAGAAGTGAGAAGATCAGAGAGCTCTGTATAGAAAATGTATAGAAAATAGAAAATGAAAGAGTAAAGTTACAAGTAAGCAGTAGGGTACATAACAGGCCAAAATTATTTATGTAGGATGACAGAAAGAGGGGAAAAAACCTTCTTTAAAGTCATAATATATGTCAGAAATAAATGATAGACTTTTGAAAATGAGGAAGTATGATTTCCTCCCAGGTGAACTACAAATTCACCTGTAAGTGTACTGCTAAAGAATTTCCTGCCTTTTGACATGGGACGGTAGATTGCCAAAAACATATCCCCCATATTGATTTCCTTAAATTCATTCTGTAGGAAATGAAGCTTGGAGCCCATGGGCTTCGATGGGCCCCAGGGCAGAGAGGATGGGAAGAGAAACTGTAGAACAGGGACGAGAGGTCCTGGGGTAGATCCCTGGCTCAGGGTGAGAAGGAGGCTAGAGAATAATAAGCATGAAAAAATAATTCCAATATGCAATTTCCCAATGCAGGTCTCACCCTTGAGTGACAAAATTGATACACATATGAAAACAATCATAGGAAATATTTTAAAAGAATCCTTTTAGTGTGGCGCCTGGTGGCTCAGTCGGTTGAGGGTCTGACTCTTGATTTCGGTCCAGGTCATGATCTCACAGTTCCTGAAATCAAGCCCTGCATCAGGCTCTGCACTGACAGTGTGGAGTCTGCTTGGGATTCTCTCTCTCCCTCTCTCTCTCTGCTCCTCCCCAGCACCCTGTCTCTCTCTCAAAAATAAATAAACATTTTTTAGAAAGAAAGAAAGAAAGAAAGAAGAAATAAAGAAAGAAATCCTTTTAGTGCAATTAAACTCAATCTTTGTATTCATGGTTTTGCCAATTTAATAAGGTTTTGGTTGGAAGGCAGTTAAAAGGAGACTCCAGAAAGTTCCGTTGCATAGCAGCGTGGGAAGACTGCAAAGGCAGAGGAAGGTGTGTGTACTGGTCACTCAAATACCACAGGCAGGCGGCCCTGCCAGAGGTGACCTCATTTTTCCCCATAGTGAGCAACTTCTTGGTAGAGTTTCAAACACAACAAAGTAGTCTTCTCTCAACTTACATGGTCGTGGTATTCCTGGAAAATTCGGTGAACCTGAGAAGTGTGACAAGAAATAGTTTGCAGTTGGAAAGAAAGAGGAGCTCCAGGCTGAGACACTTATAAAAAGCTCTTTTTCAGCTCATGAACGGCTGGAGGGGGGGGTTCTTTATTTCTTGGTACCCTCCACACACTGCAGGGGGCCTGCCTTCTTGGTTCTCACCTCCTGAGTTCCGGCAGGGCACCCCTCCCCAGTCACAGGGACAACAGAAAAATGTCCGTACAGTTCAAATTTTTAAGAAAACTGTGTTTAATGTTTATTTTTGAAAGAGAAAGAGAGATAGAGAGAGAGAGAGAGAGAGAGAGAGAGAGAGACGGAGACAGAGAATCTGAAGCAGGATCCGGGCTCTGAGCAGTCAGCACAGAGCCTGATGTGGGCTGCGATCTCACGACCTGAACTGAAGTCGGACCCTTAACTGACTGAGCCACCCACGTGCCCCTGTCTACACACTTCTAATAGCCCTCAGGGTGATGCTGCCCAGAAGACATCTGTGTTAGAGAAGTCCATTTAACTCCCTTCTCCAGGACACTGGCAAACACTATACACACAAATCCTTCCACATACGCATGTGCAGTTTGGATTTGGAGGACACACTAGTTCCAAATGTGTTTTCCTGAGCAACCATTCATTCTCTAATTTTTATTTACCATTTTCCTAGCTTTTTAAAAAATTGTAATAAAAACACATAAATTTACCACGTTTGAGCATACAGTTCAGCGGTGTTCAGTACACTCCCATTGCCGTGCAGCCATCACCACCACCATCCCAAGCTTGTGTATATTTGATGTTTATTTAAATTTAGAGAAAGGTTGTAAAGAGAGTACAAAGAACTTTTCCTCGTGAGCCATTGAAGAATAGGTTGTTGGGGCTCCTGGGTGGCTCAGTCGTTTGAGCCCTGGACTCTTGATTTTGGCTCGAGTCATGATTTCACCGTTCACGAGTTCAAACCCCGCATCAGACTCTGCACCGACAACGTGGAACCTGCTTGGGATTCTGTGTCTTCCTCTCTCTCTGTCCCTCCCCTGTTCATGCTCTGTCTCTCTTTCAAAGTAAATAAACTTAAAAAAAAAAAAAAACAAAAAAAAACAAGAATAGGTTGCTGCTACAATATTGTATCAATCTTGAATGCCTTAGTATGAAATTCTAATAATGGCGTTCTCTTAAACAACCCCAACATAGCCATCAATATCAAGAAACCAAAATTGATAATGTACCATCATCTGGTCTTCAGGCCCCACTTAAAGCTGGGCAGTCGTCTTCATGATGTCTCTTACAGAGAAGATCCAGTCTAGGATGGGGGGCCACATTTAGCTGGGGCCTGGGAAGGGCAAGGCGGGCCTAGAACATCATGTGCCAGAAGGTCCGAAGGCTACTTTCTCATCTTTCATCTTTGTCAATCAGTTCCTCAGTTTGTCCTTGACTTTCACAATCTCCACACTTTAAAAGACCACAAGCCGGTTATTTTCTAGAATGTCTCTTAGTTTGGATCTGCCCAGCGTTTCTTCCAATTATTTCAGGTTATGCTTTTTGGAATTCCTGGTGAATTTTTCTTGCTGTGCCTGTTCAAGTGGTAGAAGGTTTCAGTTTGACTCATTGCAGGTGGTGTTAACTTTGATCATTTGATTAGTGTTGTCTTCTGCGTTTCTCCACTGTCAGGTTGTTCTTTTTCTTTTGTGATCCATAAAACTTTTGTGAGGAGAGACTCTGAGACCATACAAGTACTCCATTCCTTATCAAATTTCATTCACGAGATAGTTTTAATATCTATTGATGTTTTCTGGTAGCACTAATAATCAATATACTCAAATAGTGATTTTCTGATTCCAGCATTCCTTGTACATTTATTAGTTGGCATTTCACTGTAAGGAAAGCTTTCTTTTCTCCCGCTAGTTGTTATGTCGTTTCATTGTGTCAGTATAGACTCATAGATTCCTACTTTGTGCAGGGCGTTATCATCTCTTGCCATAACCATTTGTTTTGATGCCAAATTGCTTATTTCCCCCTGGATTTGTCCAATGTGGGGCCCACTGAACTGGTTTCAGTGTCCTTTTAATATGTCCTTATCATGCACCGAGATCTTCCCAACTTTCTGGCATGTTCTAAGCCCATCTTGTACTTTCCCTGCCCTGATCCTAGAATCACCCATTTCTCCAAGAATCTCTAATTATCTTTTTAATAGAGAAGAATATTTAGAAACCTAGATCAAGACTCTAGGAGTGCACATGGTTAACAGCATATCACTGTTTTCAGATAGTGCTAGGGCTCTATCGTCCTATCTATCTATTATCTATCATCTATCTATCTATCTATCTATCATCCATCCACCTGTCTACCCATCCACAACACACACATCATGTATGTATCACTCACATTTATTTCTTTATCTCTGTACACTACAAACCAGGAGTTCATACCAATACTTCCACTTCCAAATCTGATACCACAAAGTTCATTCCAGTTTCTTCGTTTTTCTGTATTTGTAACTTCCTTCTCTGACAGTGAGGAAACCGGTCCCCATTTTTCTCAGTCTGTTTGCTTACTGCATCAGTGTCCTCTATAAGTAACCAGCCTGCTGCCACCGCATCTCCACATCTTGCCTGGGTTCTGACACACTGTCTCAGGCTCCCAGACATGGATGGTGGCCTTGCCCTGCTCCCCACTTAGTGGCTTGTAAACCAAATCATTCAGGAAGGAAGAATGGCAGGGAGGCAGGCAGACAGAAACATCCCAACGAGTCGGATCCCATTTTTGTGTTATTTTAAATTATTTAACTTTTTAATTAGAAATTATGTGTTTCACACTACAGAGTGCCTGCTGTGCCTGTACACTGTGTACTTTACACACATCACTGCATTTAATCCTTCTCTGGGTGCAAAGTATTATTCTCTTATTCATCTTATAAAGGAGGCACCTAACACAAGTTTCGGGGGCACCTGGGTGGTTCAGTCAGTTGAGCGTCCGACTTCGGCTCAGGTCATGATCTCATGGGTGGTGAGCTCGAGCCCGGTGTTGGGCTCTGTGCTAACAGCTCAGAGCCTGGAGCCTGCTTCCGATTCTGTGTCTCCCTCTCTCTCTGCCCCTCCCCTGCTCATGCTCTGTCTCCCTCTCTCTCTCTCTCTCTCTCTCTGAAAAATAAACATTAAAAAAAAAAAGACCTAAGTTTCATGGGAGGTGACACTAAGATTGGAATACAGTGTGTCACACTCCAAAGATCATCCTCGATACTAATTTTTGTAAGTTTAAGTATTTCTGATATATAACACCTTCTAGATAGAAGCCATCTGTATGTCAGCAAGCAAATTTTTATCTCTGTTCTTTGAGTTTATATTTTACATTCTCGTGAGCAATAAAAAGGCAGAGCACACTATCTTCTCAGGATGACAGACCTTCATGGAATATGCAGCCGTTGAATTAAGGCTCTGGCTGTTATCAATGCCCACAACAGTGCCTGCATATAGTGGGTCCTCAAGCAATAGTTTTACACTTGGTGAATGAACGATCTATACATCTACAAAGCAAGTGATGATAATGAAGTGGAAACGGTGCTCAAGAAAACAGTTACTTTTCCTTCACTGACACATGGAAGGCCATACTTCTCTGCCCCCTTGCAGTTACGTTGGATCTCATGATCAGTTCTTGTCAAAGAAATGTAGAGCTGCAGTGACCGGTGAGAAGACCCTGTGGTATGCCCTAGTCACTCTTGTCCTGCAGAGGCAAGTCCCAGGTAGCAGAGCTATAAGACGGGGAAGGCTCTGGCAGCCTGGCGCCCTACCCAGTGTATCTCCCTCTTCCCACCCACTGCTTTGTTGACCCACAGATTTTTTTGTGAGACATGAACCTTTGAAGTCACTGAGATTTTGAGGTTATCTTGTTTCTGCAGCATAACCTTGCCTATCCTGATTCATGTCTCTCTTCTCTAGTTTCAGACAGATGATTGAGTGATTGATTGATTGATTTTTAGTTTTTTTTAATGTCTATTTTTGAGAGAGAGACAGAGTGTGAGCAGGGAAGGGGCAGAGAGAGGGAGACACAGAATCCGAAGCAGGCTCCAGGCTCTGAGCTGTCAGCACGGAGCCCGACATGGGGCTCGAACTCACCACCCATGAGATCATGACCTGAGCCGAAGTCGGTCGCTTAACCGACTGAGCCACCCAGGTGCCCCAGAGAGAGATGATTTAAACAGAACAAAGGTTATATTCCCTACTAAAAGTCCAGACACAACTGATCCATTAGTGTGAGCAAGGGCCAGTTGTGATATTTATAATAGAAACAGCATTGCGAGAATATTCAAGTAAAAAGGAAGCATTGCAAAGTGCAGGAACATTAATTTAAGGGGGAAAAAAAGCGCCCAAACTCCTGGAATCGAAGGAGTACTGACAGAGCTCCCCGCCTTGTAACCTCACGTAAATCATTCCTGAGAATGATTTCAGGTTCTAACCTCCTTGATTCCTACAATGCCGGTTCTTCATCATACTTTCTCTTTAAAGAAAAGACTGATTTTGTTCATAGAGGGTTTTGTTTTTTTTTTTAAGTTCTGACATCTTTTCACTTAAAGGAAGATGAGAAGTACAATTTGTTCACCATCTGGCTAGCTTAGTACTTCCCCATCAAAGATATTGTTCCTGTTACACTTATACCAAAAGTCATTTCAACAATGAAGTGGTATTTAAGATTAAATTCACCCAACATGCTTTTTTTTTTTTTTTTTTTTTTTTAAGTTTTTATTTATTTTTGGGACAGAGACAGAGCATGAACGGGGGAGGGGCAGAGAGAGAGGGAGACACAGATCGGAAGCAGGCTCCAGGCTCTGAGCCATCAGCCCAGAGCCTGACGCGGGGCTCGAACTCACGGACCGCGAGATCGTGACCTGGCTGAAGTCGGACGCTTAACCGACTGCGCCACCCAGGCGCCCCCCAACATGCTTTTCAACATTATTCTCATGAGAACTCATTATAACAATTTTATATATAAAGAGAATAATATGACAAATTCTCATAAAAAGGTCATTTTGATTTTATAAATTAACATTTTGTCTTAGATGCTTTATTTCTTCCCTTTGCTGAAGTGTTTTAAAGCTAGTCTCAGACTGAAAAGCAATGAAACCTTTTGTCCCCCCAACATTTCATCCTTAAATGTTTCACTGCACATATTAAAAAAATAAGGATATTTTCTTATATAACCATAGTACCATCATCACACCTAATAAAATTAACAATATATCTCCTCATACCATCTGAAACCCAGTCCATATGTAAATGATCTCAAAGATGTATTTATTTTATTTTATTTTAATTTAGTTTATTTTTTTATTTTATTTTATTTTTTTTCCAACGTTTATTTATTTTTGGGACAGAGAGAGACAGAGCATGAACGGGGGAGGGGCAGAGAGAGAGGGAGACACAGAATCGGAAACAGGCTCCAGGCTCTGAGCCATCAGCCCAGAGCCCGACGCGGGGCTCGAACTCACGGACCGCGAGATGGTGACCTGGCTGAAGTCGGACGCTTAACCGACTGCGCCACCCAGGCGCCCCTAATTTAGTTTATTTTTAAATGTTTATTCATTTTTGAGAGAGAGAGAGAGAGAGAGAGAGAGAGCAGGTGACCAGGGGAGAGGCAGAGGGAAGGGAACAGAGGCCCTTAAGCAGGCTCTGTGCTCACGGCAGAGAGCCCAATGTGGGGCTCAAACTCATGAACAACTATATCATGATGATCTGAGCCAAAGTGGAATGCTTAGCCAACTAAGCCACCCACAGGTGCCCCTTTATTTTATTTTTATATTTAGTTTGATTTGGGATCTAAACTATGTCACATATTACATTTCATTGTTCAGTTTCAAGTCTCTGTTAACCAATTTATTTTAAAATTCATCTTGATAAAGTCTTTTACTTTTTTCCCCATTTTTAAAAATTTCTACCTTTCAAATATTTTTCTTTTTTTCTTTCTTTTTTTTTATTGGTAGGGTAAGTTGAGTAAGACTCTCACCTTGTATCTGGGGTATTTAGTTTTTTTTTTTTTAATGTTTATTTTTGAGAGAGAGAGAGAGAGAGAGAGAGGGAAGGCAGAGGAGAGGCAGAGAGAGAGGGAGACACAGAATCTGAAGCAGGTTCCAGGCTCTGAGTTGTCAGCACAGAGCCCATCACAGAGGTCGAACTCACAAACCGTGAGATCATGACTTGAGCTGAAGTTGGACGCTTAACCGACTGAGATGCCCCTTAGTACTTCTTAAAAGCATTTCCTAAATATAAAATATGTATTAGTCAAGAGCTTTTATTAAAGTAAATCATTGAATATATCTAGCTGGTAGGGGCTCAAGAGTAAGAAAAAATTCTTTCGATGATATGACTTAAATTTTGTGTTTTTCATGTTTGCAAAGTTCATCTAGGTCAGAAAAAGAAGCTCTTTTTGTTATAAATCTTTAAGTGTGATGGCCTTCTCTCAGAATTAAGACTTTTCTTACTCATTCCTTAAATAAGTTTCCTAGTCAAAAAGGAAAAAGGATAAAAACCAATGTTTGTTTTCAGCAGTCTCTAGAGATAATGGGATACAATAGTAGAAAAAAATACTATCTAGAGATTTAGGGAGTTAAAGTTTAGTTCTGTCTTGACAATAAACTAATGATTTGAGTAAGTCCTGTAAATTGTCTGAGCCTTGGGTTTTCATGAGAAAGTTTGGCCTAACTGATGGACAAGATATACCTGGAACATTCTAAAATTTTGTAATGGCATGTGCCCCAAAACAATGAAATCCTTTTTGCCTCCACAACAGATACACCAAAGTCTTAGGCTTCTGCATGAGGGTTGTTCTTCAAAGCAGGCCCTTTGGCACCGGAAGCTAATCTCCCTGATGTTGCCACCCCTCAAAATAATATTATAAATACTTTCAGAGTCATTTTACAAGCCACCCAAGAAAATAAGTACCACTACTTGATGGCCACATCTCCTATTTAATAAGCATGTTTTGCAGGTTTGCTGCGTAGATGAAGAACCGTGCTGGGTGCTGAGGTGGCCAAGGCAGATGTGGGCACAGAGATGAATAAAACAGAGTTCCTGTTTGCTAAAGAATGGGTGATCTGGTTGGAGTGGGGAGACAGGTGCAGGCACAACACAGCTGAAGCGAATGAATAAAACCTTTGAGGGATGGGGAGTATCTTGGGCATAGTATTAATATCTCCAAGGCCAAGATCCTTATATAACTTTATATTTTGAGGCTGATAAAGTGACTCCCATCTGATATTTATTAAAAGTGATTCCCGTGTCATCACTAGAACGGGTGGAGATTTGAACAATCATATCAGTTAAAGGGTCAAAGAATTCAGAGCATCCTTTGGGCAAGGCTGAAGCCAAAACAAACACACTACACGCTCAATAATTTAGATAACTAATAAATGCTCTTTTAAGAAGTAGGGACATTAAAGGGTTTATAACATGATGAAGGAATTTTGCTGTTTTTGTGGTTCCAGACAACCCCAGTTAAATATTCTAGGGTGCAAGGGGCGCCTGGGTGGCTCAGTCGGTTAAATGTCGGCCTCTTGATTTCAGTTCAGGTCATGATCCCAGGGTTGTGGGATTGAAGCCTGCTTGGGAATGTCTCTCTCCCTCTGCCCCTCTTCCCTGCTCGTGCTCTCTCTAAAAATAAAAAAATAAATAAAAATAAAAAATTCTAGGGTGCAGGTGTTTTCAATGGGGTTTGATTTCTGCTGGATTATTTTACCCCAACCTCACATTGATTCCTCCACAATCATACTATGATAGGACAAGATAGGCTAAAATAGGCAGAGAAGGAAAGGATTAGGACCTGAGGTCCCTGGGTGGGGGAGAAACACATATTTTAGAACAATGCTGGGAGTGTCTGACCACAGGAAACCCCCTCAGGCTTAAGGTTCCTCTTAAGAATGTAACAGACCCCACCTACTCCCCCTCCGGTTTCCCTCAGGAATTTGATGAAAGACCAAAGTATGGCCGCAGGCCACCCCTCGTGCTATGGATGTGAGCCAATCTGGAATGGCACTCAGCACCTAGAGCTCTCAAGCCAGTTAAGAGTAGAACCTGAGAAGGACCAAGAGGGTAGGGTAGGGGAGGGTTGACCAGAAGCTTATAAAACAAAGACCCTTGCCCAGAGTTCTCAGGCATTCACTTTTGAACATCCCCTCTCTGTAAAGAGAGTTTCCCTACCATTCTAACTTTCTAATCTTATACTCTAATAAACTTGTGCCTGCGGCTCATTCTGTGTCCACCTCTTCATTCTTCCAAGCGGCGTGCCAACAAATTTCGGGTATTGTGGTAAAAAGTCCTGAAACACTGGGGCGCCTGGGTGGCTCAGTCGGTTAAGTGTCCGGCTTTGGCTCAGGTCATGATCTCACAGTTCATGGGTTCAAGCCCCGCGTCGGGCTCTGTGCTGACAGCTCGGAGCCTGGAGCCTGCTTCAGAGTCTGTGTCTCGCTCTCTGCCCCTACCCTACTCACACTCTGTCTCTCTCTCTCTCTCTCTCAAAATAAGATTAAAAAAATTTTTTTTTAAAGTCCTGCAACATATCTCTTACAATGACCAGAATTTAGTAGTTCACGACTTGTTGGTGTTACTCGGTGCTTCCAGCTAAGAAACTGGGCAGAGAAAGGCCATCATTGCCCCACGCAGCACAGGAGCTTGTCCGTGCTGGACGCACCAAATGTTTCCTGGGGTGGGCTGATCAGGGATTGCTGTGGACTGACTTGTCCTTGCCACATTGCTGGTGTAACATTCGCTGTTTGTGGCAAGAAGGTGTCACCTTGCCAAGTGCTGAAGACGCATTTACTGAGGAAGATGAGCAGGGCTTTTCAAATACATTAATTAGCCTAATCGTGATTCTCCCTTATTTATTCAAGAAATAGTTACTGAGAACCTCCTGGGGATGAGACCTGGGTGCTGCGGTGTCTGGTGACATCAGGTGTTCCCAGTCAATACACACAGGAGACTGACTGCATAGTCCCAGAGGAGACTGGTTGCCATTCAAAAACAGACAAAATTCATTCTTTGCTTCGCTATTAGGAAAGGTAATTTCCATTGTATGTATTGAGGCTGCAAAAATTGCTTCTGAATGGAACAGACAATCGTAATAGAAGATTATCATCAGTAATTTAGACTCCCTGGATTAATTTGACCTGCATATGCACTTTCAGAAGGTGAAGAATTATCGATGATGTCAAAGCGATTCAGCAGCAGAAGCTAGAACTGCAGGAGTCTGATAGATGCTCATTTAAGAATCCTCTTAACTCAGTCTGTTTATAAGCAAAACAAAATGAAACAGTAAAAACCATCCTGCTAAAAAACCCACAACACAGACTGAAAATGCATCAAAGTGACTCAGATGAAATTTGTTCTCCTTTGGTTTCCCAAAACAGTCCAGCAGTGATTATCCAAAGGGTTAGGAGCTAGAACCAACAGGATTTAAATGAATCCAGCTGTTCCGCACTTTGAAGCTCCTCCCTCTGCAAGCTGCTGCTGCTGCTCCGGGGAGAAAGGTCCAGAAAGGCAGCTTCCTTCCCCCTCCCCCCCTTGCTGAGAACAGGGAGGGCGAGGTTATCTGGGGTAGAGGGCACCCCTGGCTGAGGGCGGGGAATGGTTGCAGAAACAAACCCCAATTTCACAGTCTAAGCAGAGCTGAGAAGCAGTGCTAGGCTGGGTGTGGGGGGGGGGCGGGGCAGCAACACCTACCCCTGCAATGTACTGAGCTTGAGAAGAGAGGTCTGGGAGGAGGAACACACCAATGTCTTGCAGTCCTTTGTAAATGGTGACAGAGGAGAAGGGCCATTGGGTATAATTCCTGTGCCCCAACTTCCCTGCCAACCTCACAAGCTGACCACAAACAAACAAATTCCATGAAACCTCCTGGGTGGTCTCCCTCTTTTTTCCCTTCTTTGTGCTCTTCCTGGTTCAAATTCTCCCTTTGCCATCAGCCACCTTTTTTTTTTTTTTTAAGTTTATTTATTCTGGGAGGGAAGGGGCAGGGAGGGAGGAGAGAGGGAGAGATAGAACCTCAAGCAGGCTCCTCACCACACTGTCAGCGGGGATCCCAGTGCGGGGCTGGACCTCATGAACCGTGAGGTCATGACCTGAGCCAAAATCAAGAGTCTGATGCTTAACCGCCTGAAACACCCAGGTGCTCCTCTGACATTCAATTTTAATCCTCTACTGACTCTTTAGCTACACCTCTTTGTATTTAGTAGTCGCTTTAGTGGTTATAATATAGGCCTTTATTTTATCGCAATCTTAGGGGTAATACTGTACTGCTTCATATACCTCACAGGAACCTTAGCAGTAGAGCCACAGGCTGCGTGCACAGGCACATGCACTTTGTGTTATGTTATATTACATCTACCTCAAGCCAGCAAGGCTGATGTTTTCTGCCAATGGGGAGTGTGGGGATTCAGGAAATTTCTTCAAGGGGGAAAAAAAAGCAGCAAACTTCCAAATATCACCAGGCACACTTCCCCTCTTTCAAGGGTAAACTCCACTCCAGTTTCTACCTCTTTTACTCACTCTCCACTGCTTTCAAATATGAAGGAAAAAAAATTCCATTATCTCTAGGGCTTATTTTCATCAAACTACTTTGTCATTCTCAGAACGTAATCTCCATGGTCAACCTTTTTCAGAGAGCTTTGTAGGAAACTAAAGCCTTCCACTGAAATCAATTAGCAAGCACTCATTACTGGGTGAAGACCTACAAGCTTAAGCTGAGACAGGGCCTTCAGGCAATAAGCAAATACCCTAACAGAGATGAGATCACGTATAAGGTCATGTAGACATGAATCTGAAGCGGGTTACTGAGGCGTCTCTGGTGCCTGACATCAGAGCCCACTCTAGAACCTTGACGGTTTCTTGAACGGTAGCCTAGATATTGAGCCATGCGAAATGGCCACTTCTGACTTGTTTGACTTTAAAAAACATAAATGTCATAAGTTCAACCAAATGGTCTCACATAGAACGTGGGTTTCAATCCTTCTTGAACATTTTTTCATCTTTTTTTCTTATGTTTATGAAAGGGCGGGCCTACACCGGCGGGACTCCATCTTGTTCTGTGTCCTTCACCTAGACCACGCCTCCTCCCCTTGAGTAACCTCCCGATCACCCCTTCAAACTTCCTGACCAAAACACGCCCAGCCCAGCGACTGCATAACAGGACTCCGACCCTTCCCCAGCCAATCAGCTGAGGCCACAGCCACTACCTCACCAACTGCCCCTAGACCCCTATAAAACCTTTGTGCTTTTGAAACTCGCTCTCTCCCTGGTATCTCACTGCTGCGTCGGTGCAGGTAGGGGATTGAGCTCGAGCTAGCTCGAATAAAGGCTCTTTTGCTTTTGCATCGGACTCGGCTCCCTGGTGGTCTTTGGGGATCACGAATTCTGGGCATAACATTTACTTATTTTTGAGAGGGAGAGAGGGAGGGAGACAGAATCTCTCAGCACAGAGCCCCACGCAGGGCTCACACCCACAAACTGCGAGATCATGACCTAAGCCAAGCCGGACCCTCTACAAACTTGAGCCACCCAGGTGCCCCAATCATTTTCTCATCTTTACAAGGTCCTGGAGCTAAAGAGACACTCTCTCCATTGTTTTATAGATAGACAGGAGGAACACCACCTATGAGAGTCACAACTCTGAAGGCAAAGCTAGGCAAGCAGTCCCATTTAAAGCATCCTGCCTGAACGAGGACAGTCACCTGGTGTGGCTGCAGCCCCATGTGTCAGACGTTAACATTAACACTGATAACTGATTGCTGTGCTTTCTCAAAGGCAGGGGTTGATGATTGTGATGTCTGAATGTCACCATCCTGAGATGGTGTTAGTAAAACAATGTGGATTTAGTGTTGCCAGATTTAGCAGAAACAAAAAACCAAATGAATAAAAGCAGGATGCCCACTTACATTAGAATTTCAAGTAAACAAAAACTTTTTAGTATAAGTGTGTTTTGCCTCCTTTACAATTAATGCATGAAACATATTTATACTAAAAATCATTTGCCATTGGTCTGAAATTCCAACTGACCTACAAATTTACCTGGCAACTCCATGGTCTCCATTCGTTGCTGCCAAAGAGGACAGCGTTCTGGCTCTGGAAGGCCACACTATTGGGGAAATGGGCCTCCAGTTTGATGTTCACGACCCCATCCCTGAGAGAAAGCAGGCATACCCCAGTGGGAGGCCAAGTTCACAAGCCACCTGGAGAGTGGACGCTCATGAAGAAGGTTTTCCTTTTGAGAGCTCCTATAAAAATAATAATTAGCTTTATCAGGAGCTTTGTATGTGAGTCTGCTCTATAATTATTCATTTGTTAATTGCCTCAACATCCTGTTGAGGTTGGTAAATATTTATTTCTACAACTCTAATTTTGCAATGAGGTAAACAGAAACAGGAAGAGACTGACTCACCGGGCAGCCCAGCAGACTGGGAGAGGACAGGCAGGAGATCCAAGGAGGGGCCTCAGGTCCTGTGCTGCCAGTCTTCAGGAAGGCTTGCCCCAGGGCCAGGCCTGGCAACAGAAAAGCCCAAATACAAATCTGATAAGAGGAATAAGGAAGATGCTCTGAACTGCCTGAAGACACATTCTGAACGGCTCCATTGCCGGTAAATGAAATAGACCAGAACAAAACTATGTAGAAAGGAAGCTACTGAAGACAGATCATTTTCCCCAAAGGAGGGAATGGCTTAGCCACCCTTTGTTTCTCCCCAGTCAAAGGTGAATTGTCTTGAAAAGGAAGATAGTGTGGCACCTGGGTGCCTCAGTCTGTTAAGCCTCAGACATCGGCTCAGGTCATGATCTCACGGCTTGTGAGTTCAAGCCTCACGCTGGGCTCTGCGCTGACAGCTCAGAGCCTGGAGCCTGCTTCCAGTTCTCTCTCTCTCTCTCTCTCTCTCTCTCTCCTCTCTCTCTGCCCCTTCCCTACTAATGAGCTTTCTCTCTCAAAAATAAATTAAAAAAAAAAGAAAAGAAGAAGAAGGTGAGCTTCAAACCCAGGCCTTGCCTGACTCAAGTGCATGTACCATTTGCTGCATAAATTCTTCCACCCACACACAGAAAAAAATCCAGCACACCGAAAGCCAAGTAAATGGTCTTAAATTAGCTTTTTTGTCTATTGTGTCTCTTTCATGAATTCTAACACAATCTCAGGGCCAGGGCCATGCACACCCACAAAAGGGTCTTGCCAAGGCTCCTAGCTCTGTAATAATACTTCCATCCCAGCACATAACCCAGCAGATCTGCCAATAACACTGAGGATTGAGCAGGTATCATGATCTTTCTTTCAGTGATAGGAAACTGATTTGCAGGGGCATCTGGGGGGGCCCAGTCGGTTAAGCGTCTGACTCTTGATTTCAGCTCAGGTCATGATCTCACAGTTGGTTGTGAGATTGGGCCCCGAGTCAGACTCTACTCTGAGCGTGGAGTCTGCTTTAGATTTTTTTTTTTCTTTCTTTCTCTCTCCCTCTGACCCTCTCCCCAAAAAAGAAATTAGGAAAAAAAAGGAAACTGATTTGCAGAAAGCATAGGGATTTGTTTGGGGTCACACAGGGCTAGAGATGGGACCAGAGAGCATCTCTGGACTCCATCATCCTTGTTGAAGGTTGGAGGAACTTGTCCCCGTCGTCAAAAAATACCCTGCAATCTGCAACTTGAGTAATACAGGTTTCGTCTTCACAAATATTTTCCATCCGTGGTCCCATAACCACACTTGCAGGACTTCCTGCTAATCACCTTCAGGGGCTCCCTTGTTCTGGAAGCTCCTGGCATGAAGCTCTCAACCAGCTGGCTCTGCCCCACGTGTTCAGGCTCATCCCCTGCCCTCTGCGCAGGAAGCTCTCATTCAGGCCAGGCAGGTGACGTTGTTCATCCACTGTGCATGGCCCCAGGACCCACCTCCACACCTCCATCTCCCTGGTTTCCTTATAGGAACCCCACAGTGCAGCAGACTGGGTTTGAAGCCCGATTGCTTTTGCACCCATTGGGCGCCTGGGTTCCAGTTCTCTCTTTACTACTGCCCAGCTGTGTGACTTTGGGAAAAACACTGCCTCTGGAGAATCCATTTTCTAATCGATGATATATAATGGGGGACTAGAGATCATGTACGTATGTATATATGTACATATTTTTTGTATTTTAGAGAGACAGCATGCATGACTAGGGGAAGGACTGAGGTGGGGGGGGAGAGAGAGAGAGAATGAGAGAGAGAGGGAGAGAGAGAACCCTAACCAGACTCCATGCTTAGTGTGGATCCCACACTTAGCTTGATCCCACGGCCGGAATCATGACCTGAGCTGAAATCAAGAGTCAGATGCTCAACTGACTGAGCCCCCAGGAGCCGGAGACCATGTATGTAATTCATCCAGGACAGTGCCCAGTGCAGAGCAGGTGACCTGTGGGTGGTTTTTGTTACTGTCACATATCCTTATCCTCCTCTGCATTTAATTCCTAGCCATTCTTCAAGATTCTCTATATCCTCCACCAGCTCAAGGCAATTTCTCCCTTCTCTGAATTTAGAACAAATTTCACTCCTATGGCACCCAGTTCTTATGCTCTCGTGTTCTTTTCTAAATACAAGAAATATTCACTCAGGAATGCTGTGAGTTGAACGGTGTTCCCCAAAAAGGTATGTTCAAGTTTAACTCATCATACCTGTAAATGTGAACTTATTTGGAGACAGGGTCTCTGTGCATATAATCAACTTAAGGTGAGGTCATACTGAGATGTTAGGATGGACCCTAATCCAATGACTGGTGTCCTTATAAGAAGAGAGAAGTTTGGGTGCAAACGCATTGATACACAGAGAAGGAGGCTGTTGGTGACACCAGTGTCCTGGAGCTGCCATAACAAAGTTGCACACACTGGGTGGCTTTCAAACAACAGAAATTTATTCTCACACACTTCCAGAGGTCAGAAGTCCAAAATCAAGGTGTCATTAGGGCTGTGCTCTCTCAGAGGGCTCTAGGGAAGGATCCCTCTTCGCCTTATCCCAGCTTCTTCTGGCTTCTGCTGGCAATCCTTGGTGTTCTTGGTCTGAAATTGCATCCCTCCCTTCTGCCTCTGCCTCCAGTGTCACATGACTTCTCCCTGTGTGTCTATATGTTTGTGTCTAAATTTCCCTCTTCATATAAGGACACCAGTCATTGGACCCACTTGGGACCGACTCAAGTAGGACCTCATCTTAACTTGATTATGTCTATAAGGACCCTATGTCCAAATAAGGTCATAGGCACTGGGGTTAACATTTAAGTGTATCTTTTGGGGGGGACACAATTCTGCCCATTTTAGTCCTGCTATCTTCTCTGCACCAGGAATCCTTGTCTCTTCCCTCTCCTTTCCTTCACTTTCCACATCCTAGGCTGTTTACTGTATTTTTGAAAAGATTTTTTTTTTAGTTTATGTATTTTTTGAGAGAGAGGCAGAGAGAGGGAGAGAGGGAGAGGGAGAATCGTAAGCAGTCTTTGCACCATCAGTGCAGAGCCTGACACGGGGCTCAAACCCATGAACTGTGAGATCATGACCTGAGCTGAAATCAAGAATTGGACGCGTAAACACGTAAATAGGTGCCCCTATTGTATTAAAAAAATTTTTTTTAAGTTTTATTTATTTATGTGTGTGTGTGTGTGTGTGTGTGTGTGAGAGAGAGAGAGAGAGAGAGAGAGAGAGAGAGGAGGGGGGAGAGAGAGAGAGAGAGAGATTGACAGCATGAGCATGGGAGAGGCAGAGAGCGGGAGAGAGCATTCCAAGCAGGTTCCACACTGTCAGTGCAGAGCCCAATGCGAGGCTTGAACTCACAAACCAGGAGATCATGACCCGAGCAGAAATCAAGAGTCGAACACTTAACTGACTGAGCCACCCAGGTGCCCTCACTGCTGTATTTCTTGAACACCTCTCATTTTTTGCCTGTCCTCCATCCCGTCGTCTTGATTCTGGCCCTAACAGAGCTGGATGACCACAGTGGCCTCCTCTCTCTTCCTCTCTGTCCTGTTGGTTTCTCTTTCTTCCAGCCAGCTGCCTCGGTGAGCCTGGTGAAATGTGAATTTAGTCATGGCATCTCTGCCTAGAATCCCAAATGGCTCCCAGTAGTCTTTGGGACTGAGACCCAACTCCTTAGCAGAGCACCCAAGGAGCCCGATTTCTTACGTGGAGTAACCTCCAGGCCTGTCCTCATCTGCAGTAAACTGTGGCCTCGGAAGCACCAGAGGCGTCCCCTCCACGGCCCCCACATCCTCAGGTTACTATGACTTCACAGGCACGGTTCCCTCTGCAGACAATCCTCCCGCCCTGCTCTGCTTGCTCCTTCCCCTCCTCTTGGACTCTTCTCCTACCCTCCCACCCCTGGGCTGAGTCAGTTGTCTTTCATTTGTGCCTCTAGAGACCACGATTGTAGTAGAAGAATTTGCCAAAGGAAATGAGGCCCTAGCAATGAGGTCAGCAAGGTGGGCACTGGCCAGATATGGCTGGGGCTATCTCCCAAATGGCCTTGCGAGGCGGAGTTAACTCGGTGCAGAGAGAATGCACTCATCTTTCAGGGACGGACTTATTAACCAGGGTCATGCACTGACCATTTGCAGCCAGAAAGCTACTTTATTGATTTAAGTAGGAACTGTAGTGCTGGACAAAGCACTCCAGCCAACCCGCTCTCCCTGTCCTGCCACCCGAAAGGTAAGCTGTCAGAAGATCCCATGAGCCCAGAGTCAGACAAGAATTTGTTTCAAGAGTTCCACGTTGAATGGCACCAGGCTCAACAGCCCTGGATGTCCTGCATCATACAGATGCATCTGCTGCTTGGCCATGACAGGTGAGTTTCGGGCAGGATCGGTCCTTATGGAAGGTGCCTGATTGGGTACTGCACCTTTGATCAGATCACAGCCTGTGTGGATGTAGGAAGTGTGTGTTTAGTAGAAACTTTATCAGAGATGGGGGGAAGGTGGGAGTGGAATGGAGGAGGGTTTATACCAGAGCTTTCCAAAGTGGCAGACTGAGAATAGGTTACAGATGTGATGTCTCCTGGGGACAGAAGAGCCCCTGGCTGGTCACCTCTAGCTGCTCCTTGTCTATGCCAGAGGTGGGATGAACTGTATCCCCTAAAAAGACAAGTTCAAGTCCTAACCTCCATACCTGTGACTGTGACCTTATTGGGAAATAATGGTCTTTGTGGAGTAGGATGGGCTGCTATCCTTATAAGAGGGAAATCTGGGCACAGAGAGAGGAGTACATTGTGTGAAGACACACAGAAAGACCCGCACATACAGGGAGAAGGCGAGAAGGCCGTGTTGAGAAGGAAAGCTGACAAAAGCAGATTAAAAACAAAAAAACAAAAAAACAAAAACAGGCAGATGTCCGAGGCCGGATAGGCCCCTTGCATGCTTTTGGCTTCTATAATCTTCCTTACTTGCTTCTTGATCAGCCAACTGCCCATGTAGCACAATCGGTAAGTGTCCCTCTCCCCATTTCTTCCCTTGAGCCCCTGCAATCCTGCCCACCCGTGCAGCCGATTGAAAGTTTCCAAGTACCCGGAAGCTGACCAGGCATAAAAGTAGGCCAGCGCCAGGGCTCGGGGCTCAGCTTTTGGAGATGACTCCGCTGGCCAGCGCTGGTGCAGAATAAAATCTTTTCTGATTCTCTGAGCGCCTGTCACTTGTCTCTTCCTGTGTGCCGGGTATTTGCTGTAATGGTGTATCAGGGGAGGCAGAGACGGGAACGATGCATCCACAAGCTGAGGGACGCTAAGGACCGCCGGCAACACCTGAGACTAGGGGACGGGCCTGGAACAGAATCCCTCTAGGAGCCTCCAGAAGAAACCAATCCTGGGGCATGTTGATGGCAGACTTGCGGCCCCAAGGACTGTGAGAGAATTACATTCCTGTTGTTTGTGGGGCTTGCTCGCTGCAGCTCTAGGACACTAGTACAGATGCCCTAGAGGTACTTTACCTGCGGAGACAGGGAAACTCCTTTCTTAACACCCCCCCACCCCTGACATTCTCCTTTGCTTATGTCCCTTGAACCCTTCCGGTGACATCAACACACCAGCTCATGCTCCTCTCCCTCATCCTCCCCACCTCCGTCGCTTTCCTTCTTTCTTTTCTGAGGGAAAGACCCCAATCCCTTCACCTCTCTGTCATCTGCAGGGTGCTTTGGTCCAGTAACACTGGCCCCAGCCCTTGGAGTCACTTGAGTAACTTATCAAGGAAACTGATGAAGATTCACACAGGTAACTGTGCATTTAACTGTTCTTTAGCAGTCATTTAAAAAAATACAGCTTAGGGGCACCTGGGTGGCGCAGTCGGTTAAGCGTCCGACTTCAGCCAGGTCACGATCTCGCGGTCCGTGAGTTCGAGCGCCGCGTCAGGCTCTGGGCTGATGACTCAGAGCCTGGAGCCTGTTTCCGATTCTGTGTCTCCCTCTCTCTCTGCCCCTCCCCCGTTCATGCTCTGTCTCTCTCTGTCCCAAAAATAAATAAACGTTGAAAAAAAAAAATTAAAAATAAAAAAATAAAAAAAAATAAAAAAATACAGCTTAGGGGCACCTGGGTGACGCAGTCGGTTAAGCGTCCGACTTCAGCCAGGTCACGATCTCACGGTCCGTGAGTTCGAGCCCCGCATCGGGCTCTGGGCTGATGGCTCAGAACCTGGAGCCTGTTTCCGATTCTGTGTCTCCCTCTCTCTCTGCCCCTTCCCCGTTCATGCTCTGTCTCTCTCTGTCCCAAAAATAAACGTTGAAAAAAAAATTAAAAAAATAAAAAATAAAAAAATACAGCTTTAAAAAATGCAAATTATCGACTAATTACAACATGCAAATTACAAACAGAAAGTAGGGATTACCTCCATTTGCATGTGGGGACACAGAGGTAGTTTAAGTAACTTGTCCAAGCTGGATCCAGGCTTTGAACCTGAAACTTCCTGACTTCAAAACCCTTCCTTTAGACTACATTACTAACTCGACTTCGAAAGACGTAGCCTTGTAAATATTTGGAAGGGCTTGCCAAATTCTCCCTATTCTTCCTATAATTTTAGTATTTTGTAGAAATTTGCTGTTGTAAGTGGATATATGATACCTAAAGAAATTCAGGATGGTGATCTGTATCTTAATTATTCTTAATAGTTTATTTTCTCACTTAGTAGTAAAAGTAATAATTATTATTTGGTCTGGAGCCTCCAAGCCTTCATAACGCTTCTGGTAAATTTATAGAGTTCCTTAAATAATCAGTTTATTGTGTTATACCTTGAGCTTTGGTAAAGGACTATCTCTTTTTTCTTCCCTGAAGTTCAAGCATAGAAATATTCACATATTTTCTTTTAAACCCTTACGATAATAATTTTTTCAAATGCAAATTTCATGTTGCCTGAGAGTCAGGCATCTTATGACATTCTTAGCTTAAATAAAAGAATAAATCACTCATGTTTTCAAAGTCTTTTCTGCCAAACAGAATATCCATTTAGCTTCAGCTTGAACAAATGAAGTTTTTTAGCTTGAATTACTAAACTAAATGAACCTGGGGATGAGGAAAATCCCTCTTTTACTCAAGCAGCAAACTTGAGGCTGATGTTATTAAAATGCCCTCAGTTTCCTGTCTCCAAAGCCAGTAAAAACAGTCTTCTGTCTTCCTGCTCTCAAGCACTTTAATCACAGACCATCATTGATATGCTCACAGACACAAACTGCACTGAACTGGGTCCAGTGAGCCTTCTTTACACGCATGTCCCGCCTGACAGGATAAATCAACAATCTCAAGGCCTTGGATGGAGTCCAAGTGCCATTAGCCAAGCGAAACATGTAGAAGACAATTAGCCCTGGGCAAGACCAGCTATGTAATTTGCAGGCCTGGTGCAAAATGAAAATGCAGGGCTCCTTGTTGGAAAATGATCAGCGACAGCAAAGCAGTAAACCAAGTACTCGGCCCTTCCGAGGACGAGCTTGGGTGACTGTACCAGCCACACACCCAGGGAGCGGGCCCTGCCCCTGGGGGCTGTCCTTGAAGCTTTCACACCTCTCCCTTTGCAACCTGCCATCTGGGCCCTGTCTCTCTCACTGCAGTATTAAATCAGTCACCAAGGCTGATTCTGACCCCTGGAGCCCTCGCAAACACACCTATTTTTCCCTCTCCTTCTGCAGATGCCTCTGACCCAGTCACTCTCTGCCACGCCCACGCTGCTCTCTGCAGCCAGGCTTGCTCACTGTAGAGGTCCTGTCGTGCCCCTGTGGATGAGCCTTGGGAGGCTTCCCATTGCTCTTGGTGGAAAGCCAAAATCAAGAACACAGACCTGCAGACCTTACCCTTTCTGTCCTATTTCCTCTGGCATCTTTGGCTCATGCCTCACTCTCATTGGCCCTGGGTATTTCAGGCATCCTGGCCTTCACTATGACCTTGTCCCGTGTAGCCCCTCCGTCAGGATGCTCCAGCCCCCAGACCTTCTCACAGGCTGCCCCTCTGGCCTTTCTCTCTGTCTTCACCCAGCTCCTCCTAGTACGCTGGCTCGTCTTGGCTTGAGTATGATGCCCTCGGGAAGCTCCCTGCCTCCCAGTCCAGAACAGATCCCCTGGCTACCCCTCCCAGGCATTCTCTTTGCTCACTGATACATCTCATTACACTTGCCCGGGACATTTCCTGTCGTGAAGTTGGGGTCCCAGGGTGCTGTTCCATCACAGAAACGGCAGGGATTTGTCGATGGATGGGTTGATTGGTTCAAGGCTCTGACACAAATTCAGCATCCTAGAGAAAAAGAACTATTGTCACTTAGTAACAAGGGAGCTGTTTTTGCTGCTGCTGCTGCTGTATAAAAGGCTGTAGAACACAGAATGTTCCGGGCAGCCAGCGGCTCTGGGGGATGACGGTGTAGCCCATCTGAACGGGTACTGCTCACTGAAGATGTCCACTGGGTGCGTTGCTGTTCAGCTTGCTTTAAAAGACACCATTCTGGGATTACGTGTGATTTTAAAATTCCTTCTCTATTTTCCTAGTTTGTGACAATATGCATATATTGCTTTGATAACCGTGATGAACCACCCTCTCCGCAGCAAATTTACTTTAAAAAAAAAAAAAAAAGGACTAGGCAAGAGGAATTTCCTACAGGGGTTCATTTTCTTTGCAAATGTGTTTCCTCTGGCTGGAAAGAGGAAACATCTTCCCTCCTCTGCTCTCCACTGCAGAAGAAGGGGTATGAACAGGATGTTAAGCATAGTGTCAACGGTGACAATTAATAGTCTTATAAAAATGTATATAAAAGTAAGGGTACAAATGTAGCCTTAATGCCCAGCCATGAATGCTTCTGATCACCAGGGACAGTATTTGCCTGCTCCTGTGGTCCTGAACTTGGGGAAAGTGAGGGAAAGTGCCTTCTACTCCAAGAGCAGTGGTTTCTAGCCTCACCGGCTTATCTGTCCTAAAACGCTTTTCTCCTTCTGTTGTATTTGTCTTCTGCTATTTAGGCAAGAAAGCAAAAGAAATCAAATTGAAGAAAAGTCTACGGGATAGACTAGGCGGGGATCAGAATGTGTAATAAGGCTAAAAGGCTAGGTGAACATGAAGCAGTTCATACCAGTGTGGGATGGGGTGATCCACTGTCCCTGTTTGCCTGAGACTGAGGAGTCACCTGGGTCCCAGGCTTAACACCGAGATGGTTCTGGACAAACCAGGGCGAGCGGATGCCTTGGGAGACAGCAGACATGGCTCCAAGCAGGGCCTCTCCTGGGCCTGGCCCCTGTGGGCCCCTGTGTGACGCCACACCCTTCAGCCTCTCACCCCCACAACTCCCCCTGCGGAGTTCACAGTATCACCATTTTCCAGGACGGTTTTGAGAATTGACTCTGGCCTGAAACTGGGAACCCAGACCATAATTTTATCTTTAGTTTGTCACTCAGCTTCTCATTTGCTAGAATGAAACCCCTTTGACTTTGGTTTTAAAGTGAACTGTGATTAAAGCGAAAACAGGATCCTGGTATGAACTTTAGATTTTGATGCATTTGAGCTGTCAACATTGTTCCCTTTAAGTTGCGCCCAATGCAAATTTCAGTTCCTAAAAAACCCAAATAGGGTAATAAATGTTAAGGGAAGGAGGTCTGATTTGCGTCTTCCTAAACTGATGACCTGGTAGGAACATTGCTGATTGAGGAGAAACACGTCGGGGTTCCTGCTAACACGGAGACACGCTCATGGCTGTCGGAATGATTATTCTATTTCTGCCGCAGAGGGGGAAAGACAGGAGAGTTAGAAAGGCGGGTTCCAGGCGAGGGCTGTCATCAAGGCGTTTGGTGTGGAGCGCCTCTTCAGGCACGCTAGCCCCAGTGAGTCCAGTGTCCCTGGGAGTAGATGACATCAGCATCCCGGTTTACAGAGAGAATCTCAGAGCGGGTAAGTGGCCTGAGGACGGGCAGCCAGGTCTGGTGGTCTCCCTCTCCTACCTGGCTGCCTCTCCTTTTCTTCAAAGACGGGAGACGTCTATTTCCTACGTGTCTTACAGCCTTCATGCTGGATCAACAAGCAGACCTGAGATGTCATTGACAGAGAGATGTCCCCCTGCCTCCAGCTGAGCGACAGAGATGAAGCAGAAGCTGCTTTTGATTTTTAAAAATTTTTTTATTTTTGTAAATTTATATCCAAAGAGTTAGCATCTGGTGCAAGGACGATTTCAGGAGTAGATGCCTTAGTGCCCCTTATGCATTGAGCCCATCCCCCCTCCCACAACCCCTCTAGGAACCCTCTGTTTGTTCTCCATATTTATGAGTCTCTTCTGTTTTGTCCCCCTCCCTGGTTTTATATTATTTTTGCTTCGCTTCCCTCTTGTTCATCTGTTTTGTCTCTTAAAGTCCTCAAATGAGGGAAATCATCTGATTGTTGTCTTTCTCTGACTGATTTCACTTAGCATAATACCCTCCAGGTCCATCCACATAGTTGCAAATGGCAAGATTTCATTCTTTTTGATTGCTGAGTAATACTCCATTGTATATATATCCCACATCTTCTTTAACCATTCATCCTTCAATGGACATTTGGGCTCTTCCCATACTTTGGCTATTGTTGATAGTGCTGCTATAAACATGGGGATGCCTGTGTCCCTTCAAAACAGTGCACTTGTATCCCTTGGATAAATGCCTAGTAGTGTAATTGCTGGGTCGTAGGGTAGTTCTATTTTTAGTTTTTTGAGGAAATTCCATCCTGTTTTCCAGAGTGGCGGCACCAGCTTGCATTCCCATGCTTTTGATTTTTAAAGAAAGAGTCTTGATACCCTTTAATTGTTCTTAATAGATCACAAAGAATGTTTACATTCGCCGGGAAGAGAAGGAAGGGCAGTCGCCTTAACAGCAACAGTAATAATAAGCGTGGCCGTTATGGGGCGCCCGGGTGGCTCAGTCGGTTGAACGTCCGACTGTAGCTCAGGTCATGATCTGACAGTTCATGGGTTCGGCCCCGCATCAGGCTCTGTGCTGACAGCTTGGAACCTGGAGCCTGCTTTGGAGTCTGTGTCTCCCCCGGGCCCCCGCTCCCTGCCCCTCCCCTTCTCGCACTCTGTCTCTCAAAAATGAATAAATGTTAAAAAAATATTTTTAAAAAAGGCACGCCTATTATGCAGGACGTGTCACTCACAGTGAGGACCCTCAGGCTCTGGGAGGTGACAGAACTGGGATTTTGTCCCTGGACTAACCCCAAGGGTCAAGCTTTTTGTGCTTTATCACGTGATCATTTTTTAGTTTGTTTATCTCATTTTACAGCTGAGGAAGCTGAGGAGCTTGCAGGCTAAAAGGCTTGCTAAGTGTTCATGTTTCAAATGCACAGAGCCAGAACTCACACCCCACTGCCTGTAGCCTCTGCCCAAAGAACATAGAGCCAGTACCTGTGAGACGCGGCAAGGCGTTTCCTGTTACATCAGCCTGCAGCCCAAAGCGCCATGGAATGATGTGACTCAGACACAAGAATGTGTGCCAGTTAGAGATCTCTTGGTTGCGTGGGGCAGAAATTGCCAGGCTGAAACAACCAAGGGAAATAAAAGTTCTCAAAAAATAGGAATTTGAATAGAAATCTAGACAAGAGTCAAGGTACAGTCAGACCATGCTTGAATCAGTGAATGTGTATCTAACCAGCTATCTATTTCATTAAAATCTTCCAGAAAACATGTATGCACTATAAGCCTTGTCTTTGTTTCTGTGATCGGCTGGAATGAGCTTGCAGCTGGGCCTCGGAGAGGGACCAGACTTAAACGTGAGAAGAAATCTGGGCTTTCTCTCCAGTTTCTGCAAACCAGCTTCCCTGCTCCTCAGTGCATGGGGTAGAACGTGATCACTGGCCATAGTCACGGGTGCACATTTTGAGTCCAGCTATTGGGAAAGCTTTCTTTGTTCCATTTCATTTTCCAGAAGAAGGGCCAGTGAGCGCCCAGATCTGGGGAGTGTGCACCTCTGGTCCCCACCGCTGTGGACAGGAGGCAGGTGACATAGCACCAACAAAGCCAGCCCGGCCCCTGGGAACAAGGGGACGAGGGTCACCAGAGAACCAGGAATCACATAGTGAGTTGCACATATGACCCAGTGTATGTCCAGGTGTCAGAATTCTCCTGCAGGAGAATAACATCTAAACAAAAGCCCAGGTACAGTTAAACACTGTTTGGATTAGTGAATGTATATTTAATCAGCTATTGATTTCATTAAAATCTTCCTCGGGGCGCCTGGGTGGTTCAGTCGGTTAAGCGTCCGACTTCGGCTCGGGTCATGATCTTTTGGTCCGTGAGTTCGAGCCCTGCATCGGGCTCTGAGGTGTCAGGCTCTGAGCCTGTTTCCGATTCTGTGTCTCCCTCTTTCTCTGACCCACCCCATTCATGCTCTGTCTCTCTCTGTCTCAAAAATAAATAAACGTTAAAAAAAATTAAAAAAAATAAAATAAAATCTTCCAGAAAACATGTATGTACTATAAACATTGCCCCTGTTCTTGTGATCAACTATTTTTAAAGTTAAAAAAAAAGTTTTGTAATGATAAGTAGTGGGGGAAACGTGCTAATATAACTCTCAACCTACCATGCTGATGGGCCCAGGACTTTTTATAAGTTTTTTGGTACAAAGCAGTCTGCTGTGATAGGTTTTCCTGGCTGATATCCTACTTGTTCCTGAAGCTCCCTGGTGAATAAATATTAGTCTTTTTGCAAGAGAGTCAGGATGGAAAATTAGCAGGTATGAAATTTTTGGCTCTTGGTGTTGGATGCTGCTCAATCTACCCCAGGTCCTTTCTTTCCAGAAAGTTACTGAACTGTATTCAAATGATAAAACAAAACAAAACAAAACAAAACCAACACCTCCAGGTCCCTGCTGTTGTACCTGTGTGGCTTATTTTATTTCTGAAATGTGGTGTGACCGGGAATATCAACGCATACACACTGGCCCTTAAGGATTTCAGATCTAATTCTTCAAAGAGAAGAGTCGGGTTGGAGTGGAGGGATAGCTGTCTCTGAACGTGACAGTCATCGTTGAACCAAACGATTCCCTCCTGCTCCTAAAAGGCTTATTAATGTTTGGCCTTCCTCCTGGTGCCTTTTCAGAGAATCCATGCCACACGTTTGCACTCAAACTTTGTTACTATTTTAAGTTGGTTTGGATCATTTCCATGCAAACTCTCAAAGCATTGGAGATCTGTAATTATATTTTGCAAGATGTATCAGGCGCTGCCTACACATTTTACAGTTTAGTGTTGCAAAGCCAGAGTCGTAGCTTTTTGCCACATGGTTATTTAATTCCATACAGTACAGACAGGCCTGGTCATATTTGGCCTCCACAAGGAAGTGCCAGGGCCTTTCCACCCCCGCCACATTCCTGCTCGCTGTGGCTTTGCGCCACGAGGTGTGTTTCACATCTGCCATGTGACCGCCCTGCTGCTGTCAACAAGTGATTCATTGTCATCGCCAAGGGAAAAACAGACTGTGTAGGAAGGTGCCATATGGTGATACATGTGGGGTTTTTTCTGCCTTCTACTGGGTAACCCTGACCTTATTGTCATGCATTCGAGGTGGAAGTGTGACGCAATGAAACTGATTTACAAAAGCCACATACAGAAACCAGCGTATTTTTTTTTAGCCTCCGTGTGGTTAAGGTTTACTTCCTCTACGTATTTATAGCGGAGGCTTTTGGACATGGCTGGGGGAGAGCCAGCTTCTGATACGACATCCATTTGCTGGTTACTGCATCTGCAATTTATACTTTGCCCTCCGTTTTGCCAAGGAAAGGGCCTTCGTGGCCTCAATTAAATGTGAAGGTTGGGTTTCTCTGCATCTGCTGGCCGTTCCAATGTGGAAGCCAATAATCATGAGCAGGATAATGAGTTGGAAATAGATCCAGAGAGGGCCCAGCGATGAGAAACACGGTGGCAGATTATTTTAGATCCAGAATATCAGAGTTAAAAGTCTCTTGATTCAGTACAGCAACTGGCTCAAAAATAGACCTAAAAATGCATATACAAAGCAAGCGTAATGATATATCATATGCATGTGGAGCTTTAAAAAGCAGCCTGGACATCTCAGTGAGTCAATTTTTAGAAAGGGACCAAGGTGAGGTTAATGAACCTTGACACCTGCTTTGCTTTCTTCCTCTGCTGTAAAAATCCCGCCTGGTGAGGTTCTGGTGTATTTCATAGATATTCTATTTAAAGAACAAAAGCGGCTGGGCAGTTTGTGAAATGTGCTGGAAACATATAATGCGGCCGATTCTAGATTTGCCAGTAATTAATTGGGAGCACTTGGCCATGTGTCTTAACCCGCAACGTTTTCCAGGACAGAACTGACGGTACTTCCCCTCCATGTTTTGAGGAGTTGCCAATGGGGCAGATTGTCAGGGCTGTGGGAAGTGTAAGCTGTTCATGGGCATAGAGGGTTGGGCTACTGGAATCGGACAGGTGCATAGGGTGTGGAAGTGACTCATGGAAAGGGCGGGGTTCCCCCTAGGAGGGAAGCTCACCTGCTGTGTCTCCAGGAAGGAAGAACACGACTCTAGATTCATGGCTCCCTGGCTGCCCTGCTCCTGGGTCAACCATCTGAACCTCAGGATCATCTATCTCAATGGCTTGTTTCTTCAAATCTGATGTGTCTTGTTCTTCTCAACCTTACACTGTATATTAAGCACTAGTTAGAAAAGGGAGCAGACACTTCTCTGCAGTGATCCGTCTCTGCCTTTAGTTACCTAAATTCCATGGAGAAGACCTGAAGATCTATATGGAAAGGCTCCATTCATTCCAGGAGGGTCTGGCTGGAAGCAGAGGGCACTTCCCCAGCTCCCTTCCCTACCCTGCTATGGCAGAGGAGCCCCAGCATCAAAGAAGGCAGGTGGACCACCTGCCTGGGAGGGCTGACAGCCTATCACCCACCCATCATCGTGATGCCAACATCAGCAACCTCTGGAAAAGACACTCCATCCATTTCCAGGTAGTAGAGAAAAAAAGCTCATGTTTTACATCACAATATGTGTTCTCTGTTGATTGGGTCAAAAAGAGGCCAGAGAGCATCTTCATTTGTTTTATTTTCCATTTGATTTGAGAGATTTGGAGGGATTCACAGGATTTCTACCACAGTCCTTTACAGAAGAAACACCCGCTCTTCAAAAATGCAGCAAAGCCAATGAAGAGAGAAGAGGCTTCTGGTTAAAAATCGAATCTGCCCTTTGGCAAGTGATGTTGGAGACGCTCCTCCGAGATCTTCTTCTAGACCTAACTTCCTTCCCAACCAGACACAGCAACTCTGAACTTGTGACACATGCAGGCTCAGCCATGTGACTGCTGCTCTCTGGAACCTTCTTTCTCACTTTGCTTCCTGGAGTGAGCCCCGCTCCAGAAGACCCCTGGCCTGGCTCCTTTTCCCACGGAGCTGTTTACCCCGTATCCAAGTTTCAAATTTTCACTTTGATGCCCTCAAACTTTGCTAAGCACACTGTATCTACAGTGGAAATTAAAGCTCCAGACCTAAAGCTACACGGAATCTGCTCAAGATACGCCTGCTCTGGGCTCCACTTTCCCCTTCTTGAATCCTGGAAAGCACCATGCTTTATAATAAGCATCACCCCTTCCTATACCTGGTTTCACTGGACCTTTAACAATAACCTGGGTAGTAGCTGATCCGGTGTTATTAGTCCCATTTTACTAAATGGAGAAACTGAGGCCCAGAGCAGTTCAGTAGAGTGCTTCCAAGGTGATACAGCTGATATGCGCCAGAACTTGCTTTGAGGTCAGCCCTTCCACGTCTGCACGCTTATGTCTTTTTAAAGAGCCCTTTTCGGGGCGCCTGGGTGGCGCAGTCGGTTGAGCGTCCGACTTCAGCCAGGTCACGATCTCGCGGTTCGTGAGTTCGAGACCCGCGTCGGGCTCTGGGCTGATGGCGCGGAGCCTGGAGCCTGTTTCTGATTCTGTGTCTCCCTCTCTCTGTGCCCCTACCCCGTTCATGCTCTGTCTCTCTCTGTTCCAAAAATAAATAAAAACGTTAAAAAAAAATTTTTTTTAAAGAGCCCTTTTCATGTTTCAAACCTCCCTCTGCTCCGCAGGTTCGATGCTAGAATAATAGGAGACTGACTCAGAGCGGACTTCTGACTTCTTGTATTGCACGCGCAAAATGAGGCTCTCTACCGATTTCGTTTCCAAAGCACACATTTCTCACAGCGCTCTCAGCTACCCCAAGCACAACTGATAGGCAGCACATCGTGGCCCCTTGGTACACGTTGTCGTCCGAATGGAAAAACAAGACGTGGCTCCAACGCTCTAAAAATAAGGGATTCTATGAAGCTAACCCGCAAAGAGGAACTAAAGAGGAACCCGTCAGCTTTTCTAACAATCAAACGATTACGTAGAACGCTGTCAAAAGTACACATCTGTGTGGAGGGTGGTGGTGGCAGTGGCAGTGGCCTGCCCCGAAGGAGTATCTTATCGCTACCACCGCTTAGAATTGCCACATGTGGAGATAATAAAAAGCAGGCCAATTAGTTGGTTTCCTTCTTTATGTTTTAATTCTCTGCGGACAACGCGCCTCACTTCTTCCTCTCTCCTCAGTACACACCAGGTATAACCAGTGATGCACATTAGCCATCAGGTCAGAGTTTTTCAAGATTATTTTAGTGGTTTAAAAAAATTTTTTTAATGTTTGTTTGTTTATTTATTTAAAATATATATATTTTTAATGTTTATTTATTTTTGAGACAGAGAGAGACAGAGCATGAACGGGGGAGGGTCAGAGAGAGAGGGAGACACAGAATCTGAAACAGGCTCCAGGCTCTGAGCCGTCAGCCCAGAGCCTGACGCGGGGCTCGAACTCACAGACCGTGAGATCGTGACCTGGCTGAAGTCAGACGCTTAACCGATTGAGCCGCCCAGGCGCCACTAATGTTTATTTATTTTTGAGAGACAGAGAGACAGAGACAGAGACAGAGACAGAGTGTGAGAGAGAGGGAGACACAGAATAGGAAGCAGGCTCCAGGCTCTGAGCTGTCAGCACAGAGCCCGATGTAGGGCTTGAACCCACAAACTGTGAGAACATGACCTGAGCCAAAGTTGGACACTTTAACTGACTGAGTCACCCAGGCGCCTCTGTTTTGTTTTGTTTTGTTTTGTTTTGTTTTTTTAATAAATAAATTCACTTCCCACTGCTTCGTTGCCAGATCCTGCCTTCCCAGCCTGGTTCCCCTCCACCACCTGCAGGCTCCTGTCAGCCAGGCTTGAGGCAATGAGAACGAAAACCCCCCTCCCTGTCCGCTGCTGCTCTGGCCCCACACAAGCACAGGACGGTTAACCAGTCTGTCAGGTTGGCTTCTGCCCCAATCCTGGTTTTTTCCTGGCCCTGAAATCTAGCACTGAGTGTCCGACCAGGTGACTGGCACCCCCCTCCCCAACCCAATCCCTGCCACCTGCTTTCTCCTTGTCCCCAATCCTCTGTATCCTTGCCAGCTGACCCCTGCCTCAACCTGGATAGAACTCTCTAGAACAGTGCAGTAGCCAGTAGGCATTCCCCGAAGGTAAGAGTGGTCCTAGTCTAAGCCCTCTGCTGCCCACCCCTCTTCCCACACCAGCATCACCAGACTGAGATCAATGCCGCCCCCTGACGGGGAGACATGGAGGGGGCGTCCTCTGGCAGAAGAGGACAGCTTTCAGTGGTGTGCTGGTAAATGCCAACACCCAGCTCTCTGGAGGAACCCTGAATTGCAGGGTCTGCTGCATGGTGTACACATCCCCACACTGGCCCATCTCCAGTGACCGCCCCCCCCTCCCCCGGTGATGTCACTGAGCACGGAACTGGGAAGAGATGAGCAGGGACACACAGATATAAAGTATTTGTACCAAACAAACACAGTCGATGTAAGTAACCTGGACGGCACAGAGAATAATAAAATGTCAATAACTAGGAAGTGAAGAGTTTTAGGTGTTTATTACTTCTGTTTTTAGCAAAATTTATTCAGTTTGTAAGTTTATATAATTTAATTTTTAAAAAATTTTTTAAAAATGTTTATTTATTTTTGAGAGACAGAGACAGACAGAGCACAAGTGGCAAAGGAGCAGAGAGAGAGGGAGACACAGAATCCGAAGAGGGCTCCAGCCTCTGAGCTGTCAGCACAGAGCCCGACACGGGGCTGGAACTCACGAACCGCAAGATCATGACCTGAGCCGAAGTCGGCGTTTAACCAACTGAGCCACCCAGGCACCCCTATAATTTAATTTTTTTAAGTTTATTTATTTATTTTGAGAGAGAGAGAAAACACAAGTGGGGGAGGGGCAGAGAGAGGGGGAGAGAGAGAGAGTCCCATGCAGGCTCTGCACGGTCAGTGCAGAGACCACTGTGGGGCCTGAACCCACAAACCGTGAGACCATGACCTGAGCTGAGGTTAGACGCTTCACGGACTGATCCTCCCAGGCGCCCCTATAATTTAATTTTTAACAGCAGCCGTGTTTAACGCCAGCTTGCAAAATCCCTGAAAATGTAACACTTGGTTTCCGTGAGCTCGCCCAAGCCAGCTCCCACACACCCTGCCTGGGGTGACCCTCAGACGCAGTCCTGTGACTTCTGTTCTCCATACATTCCAGCTCTCGTTCTACTTGGCCTCCAGGGGCTGGGGACAGCCTCTCCTTCCTGGAACTCTACGCCATCACTCTTTCTTGTCTCCCTTCTACACCTCTTTCCCAGGGCCCTTGTTCTTCTGCTGGAACTGTCCATGTTTCCCAATGTCTGACCGTGACTTCTTTTGTCTGCCATTCTCCTTACTCTGAATGTGGATATGGATGCTTCCCCAGTCTAGACTTTTGGCCCAGAGCTCTCTCTTGAATTCCAGTCTTATGTATGACAGCCTGCAGCCCATCTTCCTCTGACGATCTCATGAGCATCTCATACTCAACGTGCACTGTCAACCCAACCCCACTCTCCCATCGTTCTTTGTTAATATTCCTCACTCAGGCATTCATACTCTCATTCATCCCATTAATATTTACTGAGTACCGACTATGTACTTGTCACCGTGTCTTGTGCCAAGTAATGCAGCCCTGCATAAGCCACAGTCCCAGAGCTCACCCAAAGGAAATGGTGTCACCATCCACTTGGTGACCTAAGCCGGAGCCCTGGAGCCATCCTCCCACATTCCACATTTACAATTATTTGGTTGGTAAGTCTGATCTCTTCTTCTACTTCCTAAATAAGGCTGGAATCCTTCCTCTTCTTCCACTCCTGCCATGACCATCTTTTCTCAGGTCCTTGTACTTCCTCCTCTGGATGATGCAGGAAGCTCCCCCCTGGTCTTTGCATCCAAGGACTGTTGCGTTCCAATCCATTCTTCGTAATGCTGGCATAATGATACTTCTGAAACCACATCTATGACATTACCATTCCCTGTATAACATTCCCCCAAACACCCTCCTAACTTTTAGAACACAATCTGTGCTCCTTGGCATGATATAAAAGGCCTTCAATGTCACCTGGATCCTGTCTACCTCTTGGTCTTCTTGTCCCCATTCCTCTTGGAACCTATGCTCCAGTCACAGAGACTCTTCTCAGGCCATTCCCTCTGCCTAAAATCCCTCCCCCCTCCCACCCCATTCCCTATTTGACTGCCTGCTCCCCTATTTATCCTCCAAAACTTGTTCTGATGCAAGTTTGCCAGTATGGCTGTTCCGTGGGCATTGAGAAACAAGGGAGGGACACCATGCACATCTGTGGTGGTCAGTGTAGATTAGCATGGCAATTTCCAGGCATATGGTAGTCAAGTGTGGAGTGCCATTAAGGCTATCAACAGGGCTGCTCTTGTGAAACAACAGGGCTTCCTCCTGGAAGTGTTTGCTGGCCCTCCCAGGCTGCCTTTGGAGACTCTTCTCCGTCATGCCCATACTGGACTCATCATACTGTAATCATCTCATTACTAGTCCGTGAGCTTCTTTGGACAATGAGCTCTTAAAGGAGGGGATTGTGTCTTTTATCTCTGTATCCCTGACAACATGGACCATGCAGGGCCCCTACTGAATAGTCAATAAGGGTTTGGGGAGCGAATGAATAGAATATAGTGTTGGCAAGGGCGCGGACCCTGAGTGAATCCCGGTGCTGCCTGTCCCCCCAATGCAGCTTGGGCACCTCACTCCACAGCAGATCCTTCATGTGATGAGTGTGAGGTTTAAGCGAGAAAGGTGGCTGAGCAGCTCCCAGCAGTCAGTAATAAATGGTAACTATTACAATCATGGAATATTTTCAGGTGCTTAAGTTCCTTCTGTGTTGTTCATTACTATTTTCACCTTCTTGTTTTTTACTAGAAAAGTGGCATAATCCTGATGTTATAGACATTGTTAACTCTCAGCTCTTGGGGTTGGAGTGGGGTGGGAGGTGGGGGTGGGGGTGGGGGTGGGCATAGGGGAGTGGGTATAAAAGATGGATCGCAGCTTCAAGGTTTGGTGTGGCGGTGCGAGAGGTAAGGTGGCACACGTCCACAACGGCTAAACCCGGAGAGAAGGTCTGTCAAAACCCTCTGGACTGTCTGGCTGTGCAGCACTCCGGCAGGGCTAGGAGCCTGGCCTCATTTGCATATTGACTCCACTTCCGCCCCGGTGGGAGGTGCCGCTTCCTGCCGCCCGCCCTCTGCTGGCTGGCGTCCGACCTCCCCGATGTGTTTGGCTATGTTGCCCTCTAGGGATCAGGACCAATTTTCAATGCATTATCTACTTGCTAGCTGGAGTGTCTCCTACACTCGAGCTGTGTTAGAAACTACAGGGGTACAGAAGTGACTCCTACCCTCAAGGTATGGTGTCCACATTAAAAAAACTAGAAACCTTGACAATCCTGGAAAAGCCTAAACCAGGACTGAAAATCTGAAGAGCTCTGTGTACAATGGTAGAGGAGGTTTTTTTTTGCCCTGACGTGGATTGCCAAGATCGAGGGAGAATCGTATTTACAGAGAGGCTTGCAATATACAGGGAACTGCGACATGCATTCACCATTTTTTAAAAATTATTTTATTATTTTTGAGAGAGAGAGACAGAGAGAGAAAGAGAGAGAGAGCACAAGCAGGGGAGGGGCAGAGAGAGAGGGAGACACAGAATCTGAAGCAGGCTCCAGGCTCCGAGCTGTCAGCACAGAGCCAGACATGGGGCTTGAACTCAAGAGCCATGAGATCATGACCTGAACTGAAGTTGGCCGCCTAACCAACTGAGCCACCCAGGCGTTCCTAGTTTCACCCTTTCAACTACAGCAGTGATGGTATTAATGAAATAGAAATAAACATTTTGTTGGGAGACTGACAGTTAATATCATCACACTGGCCACTAATCTGACAACTGTCTTAACAGTCAGCTGATATTGTGTTTCCTCTCAAAGGTCACACTTGAAACGAAGTGTAGTTTCAGAGGGAAAAAACCCATGAATATGACTCAGCAGCATTACTTTTCTGTAGTGCCTGAGCTTTCTTCTTTTGCCTGGCCAGTAACATCTGGGAAGATCAAAGCATGAGTGGACAGTTGTGATTGCTGGGGACACCTTTCCTGGGTCATTTACAATTTCTGCCTTGCAACTGTGATCCCACGAATTATGAGAGGGCACTTTTAGGAATAAAAGCATTTAGCTTCATTTCTTCATAGGAATGGAAAATCAAAATCATTCTGAAGTTGTTTTTTTTTCCAGATGCAAAGCAACTTTCAAGCAACTGCTTTTAAACCTCTCACATGCAAGCTTAAATCACAGTGACATTGTCACATTAGAATCTATTTGAGTGAGTTAAACCAAATAATGGCAAAGGGTCCTTTTCTTCCTTTAATCTTTCAGGAAAAAAAAAAGGCAAACTCCAAAATTATGCCAAGCAGTCTATCAGTAGTCTCTATGGCTCCACACGTTCAGAGTAACGTCCGCACACTCTGAGCTGGTGTTTTTCTATCCCAGATGTATTCTTTTCCCCTCCAAGAAGTGAGGAGTGACTAACGCTCAGGAATATGGTGCCAAGAGCAGCTACTAGGAGAGAGAGACAACTGAGAGAGAGAATTCCTCCCTGGAGATTGTGGAAATACACTTTTTCAGGAGAGAAAGTATCTTTCCCAGCTTCCCTTCACGTCTGTGTGGCCAGGGCTGGGTCACATGCCTATTTCATGTCTGTTGCACACCACCCACTGGCCAGGGAAATGGCTTACCACGAGATGTTTGGACACTTCTTTTGAGGGTAGAATGGATATTGGGATGTTAACCACTGCTTTGGATACTGTTTCTGGAAACTCTGATAGCTAGATCAGCTGTGCTTTGCTTTAAGGCAGAGCTCAAACCTTGACGCTTCCTTTTGAGGGTCTTTAGTGATTAAATGAAAGCAAAAAAACCCAAAACACCAGATGTAATTATATTTATACTCCAAATTTGATGAGCAGGGCATACCTGTTACATACATGTAGACAATTTATGTTCTCATGGAAAAATTCTTCAATTCCAGGAGCTCTCCCATCAACAAGCAGGAGAGGAAATGCTTGTTGGGTCTCTCTCCATGATGTGAGTCTCTCCATGACTCTCCAGGATAGTGGAGAAATCTTCTCAGGGCATCTAGGCAGCCCCTGGAATAATAATGAAGTTGCCTGAATAACCTCAACCCCCTAGCAAAATATTTGTAGGCAAAATTAAAGTCTTCTGATTTGCAATCAGAAGAACATTATAAGTAAAATGAATCTTCTGACCTTACTTTCAGAGGGCGGCTGCTGAATGCAGGACAACTAGAGTTTGTGTTCGCCAGGATCTGTCTTCCCTGTGAGACCAGTAGGGTCCCCAACGTTTAGAAACATCAGGTATAGGGCAGAGTTTCCTTTCCCTGAGATTGTTGCCCTTTCCAGAAATACCTCAGCCTCTTGAAATAGTTTCCTGGAAGTTGTAACTGGAAAACAGGCCAGGGAAGGTGCTTAATGTTGGGCAAAAGTGAGGCTTGTGGGGAGTCCAGCTGGGAGACAGGGGAGAAATCTCCTCAGCTATGTCTCTGGGTCTTTTCAGTTCTGGTGGTCTTGGGTTCCAATCTTTCAAGGGATGAGCCTTTGAAACATGTCCCTGGCAGTATGTCTACCTTCCTGGATGGCTGCATATCCCCTTTTCTCCCTGTGCTCTTATCTGACTATAGCATTTGATGCTTTGAGGTTCTGATAGCTGCATAGTTAGGAGAGAGAGCTCTTATTCAGAAAATTTGCTGCAGAAATCCAAAGCATAGGACAGAGTTATGTCATGTTAAGGTCCACGTTTACAATTTACACGCATGCCCATTTCACACAATGTTACGTATGTGCAGACCTGCTTTCAAGAAAGCATGTTTATGTAGGCATCTGATAAGTGCAAACACTGTTGGTAGTCTACCCAACAGCCACTCTGACATCTTCCTTGCTAACAGAACCCAGATTTTGTCCAGGTGTCCATCTTCTCTGTGTTTCTCATTTCCAACCCTAGAAGCCAAATCTTGATGACTCTGGGACAGGTAGTCCCAATGATTGGTTTAGAGTGAATATATGACCAGTTCTGGCCAATGAGACATGTCAGGAAATCTGGAGGCTTCTGGGAAAGGTTTGTTTCTTAAAAAATAGAGAAGAAAGAGACAGCTCCTCGTCCTCCTTGGGACTTTGTGGTAGCTGTTTGTAATCTTGGGATGTGGCGGCCATCTTGTGAAGATGAAGGGAACCAGCCCAAGGGCAAAACTGACCTACTGAGTATGGTAGACTGGAGAGATGTAAATTGCTTGGATTCTTGAGGATTTGGGAGTTGCTGAATTAGTCAGCCCTGAAGCAGCTCTACCCCTGCACTTATCATCAGATTGAATTCCTTTGTTTAGACCATGTTGAGCTTATTTAATATAAAAGCATCTTAAACAATAATCCATACTCAACTATGGTCTCTATTCACAGGGTGCTGTATCCCCTTCCTCCTAGAGCAGTTCTTGTAACCTCCATCTGAGCAGGAGTCCTTCTAAGATTTGGGGAGGGTCTCCATGCCTGGGGCTCACTTAGAAGAACAGAAATACTCGTCAGCACAATTGCCACAGCTGATGGTAACTGCCCGCAGCCCTTAGGTATGGGCTCTGTGTGAGATCAGTGCCAAACCCTTTGCCTATACTGTCTTATTTAATTATGGAAATGATTCCATGAGGTGGAGATGATATTATTCCCATTTGATAGCCGAGAAAGCCAAGGCCCACAAAAGTGAAGTAATTTTCTCAAAGTCTTAAAGCAGGTGATGAAACTAAGGGTCAAAACAGACTCTGGCCACACCCCTACCCATCACCCTGACCTCTCAACCAATCATGGGAACAGCAGCCAAGCATGGGCAGAGACCTTGTCACCTAATGGTTTCTCAGGATCAATATGTGAGTTCCCTGGGAGATGCGAAATCTAGATTCTAAAGGTAATTGAGTATATAAAATTCACTGCTTGACATGAATTCTCCCATGAGTTTTATTTAACACCTCTGTACTTCAGATTCTCTATTTGTGAGGCTGTGTGTGACAAAGAGACTTTCCACGACCTACTTCCTCAGGATATGAGAAGATACACACGATAATGTACCTAGAAGCATTTTGCAATATTGAGAGGAAAAATACTACAGAAAGCCAGGACATTGTTAATGTGATTTTAATAACTTCTCTCAACTCTTAGGATGTTGATAGTGCAATGGAACATGATAATTTATTGAAAAGTGGATGTGTTGTTTTGTTGAAATAAAGTTGGGCTTAACAATGTAAAGAGCAAAACTCTTGTTTCATCCTGTATTTATAGGTTCCAGTTCTAGATCTAGGCTGTGTGGATCAAAAGCCCAGCTCTGCCTCTTACCAGCTGTGTGACTGAGGGCAAGTTAGTTAACCTCTCTGAGATTCAGTTTCCTAATAGAAAACAGAGATAATAATAGCACTCATCTGGAGAGTTCTAGGAAGAGTTCTAGGAAGATGGTAACATCCGTCAGTCAGTTGGCACAGTGCCTAGGACATAATAGGGACTCAATAAATCTTAGCTGTTATAACTAATGTTATTTGTTTCATTTCATTAACACTAAGAAGATTCCTATTTTCCGTTAAGTGTGCTCTCTATGGGATTAATAATTTGCATGCTTTGTTTCCAAGTTCAAGGTTACTAAACTTTATATTTAAGCCAACTGTTAGCAAGCAATCATGGAGCATAACAGTTGATGAAGTGTCACTACCTACAAGTCAGCCTTGTCATTTGAAGATAAGCTGAAATGTGCAGCAGTATTGAAATTTGCTGTAAAAGAGTAGTTAAAACAATTATTGCTGGAATTCATGAAAGAAAAGCTTTTCATGATAGGTTTCTTCTCGTACTTAACTGCAAGCTGACTTGAATGAACAAGGAGCAAACAATCCAGCTGGTCCCACAGCCTGGGGCAGTGACCACTACATTCTGCCCTAAACTGGTGAACCATATTTTAAAGAATGTGGACTGCTCTTATAGGGCTTTATTTGGCCAGTTTTGGTTGACAAATGGACTCTGGGTTTTTTGTTTTTTTGTTTTTTTTTTTTGTGAAAATGACTTGTGTGTGTGTGTGTGTGTGTGTGCACGCATGCATGTGCACATGCGTGCATGCACACACATTTGTCCAATTCTCCCTCACCCTCTGTTGTTCTGTGCTGGGACATTACTTTCTTGTAGGTTGGTCTTTAGTCTGTCTGAAAATTATATTGAAGATAATACCTGGAGGTTGATGCAACATAGTTAAGGGGCTATAAGAGCCTGTTAAATATATAGACCATTTGTGGTGAGGAGGGACAGGCAGGGTGGTACACCCATAAAGGCACTGGGCCGGAAGTCAGAAGACGGGCGTTCTAGTCTCTGCTCTGCCTGCCACTCAACTACTCAGTGCCAGCCGGGAGTAATCATGATGATATAAAAATAATAACATTTACCATACTGCAGGGGTTAGATTAGTTGCTTTATATCTAATCCATCATTTAATTTTCATGACCCCCTCCTCCAATTCACTCTTAAAAGAAAAAGATTTACTTATGATTAAAATAGGTAACTTCAGGCAGGATAAGGACCTCTGAAAATCCCATCTCCATCAAAAGCAAGAGTGATCAAAATCAACATATTCAGAACTCTGAAAACTAACCAAAGGCTTACAACAATACCAGAAGCGTTCACTCAAGAAAAATGTTTGGATCCCAGTAAGAACAGTGATCTTTGTGGAGTTTCAACTGGCCCGATTCCGGCCCTCCTCTCTAGCTCCCAGTAGCTCTGAGAATCAATAGGCTTGCGCTACCCATAAGGCAGTGTGTTATTCCTCCATGACACAGAATGGGGCACTGACGTGTGCGACAATAGGGATGAACCTTAAAACATTATGTCAAGTGCAAGAAGCCAGACACAGAAGACCATCCATTGTGTGATTCCGTTTGTGTGAAATATTTGGAACAGGCAACTCTACAGAGACAAGAAGCAGATGGCTGGACGCAGGGGCTGAGGGTGAGGAATAATCGGAATGACTGTCGGGTGTGGGGTTACTTTTTTGGGATGATGAAAATGCTCTGAAATTGACAGTGGTGATGGCTGCAGACCCTGTGAATGTACTAAAGATACTGAATTATATACATTTTTAAAGGGTGCATTTTATGATATGTAAATTATATCTTAATAAAGTTGCTATAAAATAAAACGAATAAAATAAAATAAAATAAAATAAAATAAAATAAAATAAAATAAGATAAAATAGGTAATTCATGTCTGTGGTTGGAAAGGAATCAAACAATCCAAAAGCATTTAGAATAAAAAGTATACCTCCTTCCATTCCTGTCCCTTAGCCCGTAGGTACCTCTCTCCCATGTGTTATTGTGAGTCCTTTCTGAGATTTTTTAATGCATTCCCAAGCATGTAAATACATGTATACTCACATTTGTACATAAATGGTAGCATACTATACATTCTCCTCATGCCCTTGCTTTTTCTTTTCTTTTTTCTTAAATGTTTATTGATCTATTTTTGAGAGAGAGAGTGGAGGAGGGGCAGACAGAGGGAGACAGAGAATCCCAAGCAGGCTCTGTGCTGTCAGCCCAGAGCCCAGTCTGGGGCTCCATCCCACAACTGTGAGATCATGACCTGAGGTGTAATCAAGTGTCAGATGCTTAACTGACTGAGCCACCCAGGTGTCCCAGGCCCTTGTTTTTGCATTTAAACATCAATATAGTACATATGAATATACTTCATTTAAAGTACATATTCATTTAGTACATATGAATATACTTCATTTAAAAAAATTGCTACAAAGCATGTTTTTGTATGGATGTGCTGTAATTTGTGTATTCTGTTCCCTAATGATGCATACATTTAGGTTGTCCCCAGTCTTATATTGTTAAACATATACAGGATCAACGGATTTATGTATTTCCGATTTTGATAGATATTGCCAGTGGCTATGCCACCACAATTGCTTTTTTCTCATTGGCCAGAAGTCATAAAGCAATCGTAAATCACAAAGCAATATTTAGCTGCAGTAGAAGCCTGGAAATACATTCTTTATTCTTAGTGGCAGTATGCCTTGTTGAAAATTTAATTGCAGTGGAATAAAGAAGACCAGATATAGAGGGTAAGAAACAGATCTTCCTTGAAACTAACTTCTGTGACTTTATAAAACACTCTCTGGGGACGCCTGGGTTGGTTAAGTGCCCAGCTTCGGCTCAGGTCATGATCTCGCAGCTCATGGGTACGAGCCCTGCATCGGGCTCTGCTCTGACAGCTCAGAGCTTAGAGTCCGCTTTGGATTCTGTCTCCCGCTCTCTCTGCCCCTCCCCCGCTTGTGCTCTCTCTCTCTCTCTCTCTCTCTCTCTCTCTTTCTCTCTTTCAAAAATAAATAAACGTTAAAAAAATAAAATAAAATAAACACTCTCCGTGTCCTCTTCCTACTGTCTACGTGATGTCTTGAGTCTCCCTTGAGGAGGGACCCTCTGCTTCTACCCTTTCCTTGCTGCTGGTGTTCCCAGGGCTGGATCTTGGCTTCTCACTGTACATACTCTCGTTGGGCAACCCGTGCATCCCACTGACTCAGCTGCCATTCGCATGCTGACGACTCCCTAATCTATGCCTCTGCCCCGTGCCTGGGTGGCACTGCTATAGTTCTCTACCATCTGGCATCTCCCTAACCATGACCAGAACCAACCCAGACCTACTACTTTTCAGTCTGCTTTTGAAATCAAGGTTTTGCTCTCTCTAAGTCTGAGCTGGGATTCACTGGATTTAGGTGAAATTCTTGATCCCCAAATCTCAGGTGAACCTGGATCCCTCTTTGGTGGGTTGGTGCTTATCAAGGTCCTTGATGGAAGTGACATTTCTAAGGCAAACGTCTTCAAACTGGTGATGAAATTCTCATATGCAGGTTTGCCTGAGTGAGGTTCCCTTTACTTACTATGGAATGGGTTACTTGGGGGTGATGGTGGGGGGGTTGCTGGATCTGGAGAGAGTCGTGAAGGTGTTTTCCAGAGAGGGATGCTTACCGTGTGTCACCCTCAGTCAGATTTCTCTGTGGACCTCAGCCTGGGACCTTACATCTCATACCCCCATGATGCAGACAGGTGCCATGTGTAAATAAATTCTGAGATGACAAGCTAGATTGCTCGGTTTCCTCTGTGACACCATCCAGGAGAGGGTGGAGTCTATGACCCTGGAGGGAAGCCCCCGCGCTAAGAGCCTACTATCTACTGGACAGCTCCCCGGGGCGGTCTCTTGGGATCTGGGTAGGACTCTTATCCGAACTCATGCTGCCCCTTGCCTGGCTGCCTGGGGAACCTCGCTCAGCCATGAAAGCTGAGCTCCAGTGCGGTCTGAGGCCTCTCCTGACCCCTCAAGGAGAATTTGGCCAGCTCTTCCTTTAAGCTCTCACACTGATGCCGGCCATTCTTCTGCCACCTGCATCCCATCCCCGTCCAAAGAAGGCATAATATGACGCTTGCGTTTTCTTCTTCCTTGTCTTTTATGTTGCTTTATTTTATTTGGGTGTCTTGGTTAGATAGTAACTTCTCCATTTCGAACAGACTTTGTGCATACCTTTCGTTGTGGATCCTGGGAGATCAATTCCTATCGTGAACAGTGTATAATGTACTTTGGCTGAAACCACCTGATCAGTGAGCTGTGAGTTCCCCTGTTCTTGTTTTTGCTGAATCTTAGCCTTCTCTCCAGGTTGAAGCCTGCCTTTTGCCCAGGCCTTGAGCTTCTGACCCGAACTCCCATGAACCTGGTATGATGTCGGAAATAATAGCTGTCTGAGGAGGTGAGTGTGCTCAGAAGCCATCTAGTACATTCTCTGTTGCCAGTAGAATGAGTATGGAACTAGCAATTAGAAGACTTAACGTTTGGTCCTGACTGTGCCTCTTAGCTGTGCGTAGAGAAATCACTTTACATGGCTGGTGGTTTATTTCACCTCTAAAGAGATATTACTTCACAGAGCTTTTGTCGGCACAGTGTTTAGTCCATTAGACTCTACCAGCACAGTGCTTAGGGCCTCTATGACGCTTCAAAGTCAAAATTATTAAGAATTTAACTGGGGCATCTGGGTGGCTAATCAGTTGAGCATACCACTTCCGCTCAGGTCGTGATCTCACCGTTTGTGGGTTTGAGCCCCTTGTCAGGCTCACTGCTGTCAGTGCAGAGCCCACTTCGGATCCTCTGTCACCCTCTCTCCCTGCCCCTTCCCCATTTGCACTCTCTTTTTCAAAAATAAATAAACATTTAAAAAATTAATAAGAATTTAACTAAATGCCTGGAAAATGTAACATAAGACCCACTCCTTTTGTTATTAAACTGTGTTATTTATTTTTTATTTATAATTTTTAAAAATGTTTATTTATTTTTGAGCAAGAGAGACAGACAGACAGACAGACGGTGAGCAGGGGAGGGTGCAGAGAGAGAGAGAGAGAGGGAGATACAGAATCTGAGGCAGGCTCCAGGCTCTGAGCTGTCAGCACAGAGCTACACACAGGGCTTGAACTCATGGACCGTGAAACCATGACCTGAGCCGAAGTTGGACGCTTCACCGACCGTGCCACCCAGATGCCCCTAAACTTAGTATTTTTGAGACTTTCATTCTGTTAGAAAATGATTTGTGGATTACATTTCTTTTTTTCACTTTGCAAAAATTCCTGAGTATCTATATGATCTCCAGGAAATGACTGCTGGCCCTAAATTAAATAACTTACTTAAGCAAAACAAAACATTTCAAAGTAACATGCTAATATTCTGTTTCAGATGGGATGTGGGTGCCATTTCAGTATGTTTGCTGTGATGTGGGGGTCAAGGAAGTCAGAGTCCTAGAGCTTGGGGAGATCTTAAAATGGCCCTGGCTGTGAGGATCAAGGGCTTTACACATGTACCTGGTGAATTACAGAAAAATGCATTAACTATTCCGAAAACTCTATAGAACAAATGTCATTGTCCCAAGAGGCCACCAGCCAGGAATCTCTGGGAAAACAGTGGTTCTGAATTCTACTGGATCATTCAAATTGCTGGGGAAGAGTATCAGGTGGGTGCCTGAGAATGGCTCTTTTAACCAGCCCTCCAAGTGATGCTGGCAACTGGGTAGATTTGGGAACCACTGGACTATAATCAGAGCTCCTTCCATCTCATTTCATTTCATTTTGCCCTTGGTTTTCCCTTTTGGAAAAGAACGGCTGATCATCCTCCTCTCCACATTTCTTCATGAACGTGGCTGCTGCCAGTCTTTCTTAGCCAGGCAGGATGAGCCCAAGGCCATTCACAGCACGATCAAACCTGGCTTTGTCTTCAGCCCTTTCCTTCTCAAACCTCTCCCCCTCTGTAAGAGCTTACATCCCAACACCCCCTCTCCACCTCCTGCCGAATCTTATCCTTTGCACTGTCCTTGAACTTCCTTCTCAACTGTCAGATGCTGGCTGGGACATTTTTCTCTTCCCTGCTCTTTTGTTCCAAGTCAGCTTCTGCAAAATGTTTTCTGTTCCAGTTGTGCAATAACGGGGCTATAGCAGGGATGTCCGGGTGAGAGTGTTATAATTGCAAGAGGCCAGAAGACCGGATATAGGAAATAAACAGTGTTACATCCTCCTGAGACCAGCTGCAGGGCCAAAGTGTTTGGGGTGGGAGAGGGAGCAGGGGAAGAGAGACGTTCACCTTTGCTCTTCTGGGCATATTACCTTTCCTGGGGCAGGAAGTCAGTTGAACAGACAGAACTCTAGAGCCAGAATCTTTGCTCATCCAGGCTGGAGGCTGGAAGGATGTTGTCTGCTGGAAACGTGACACTTGGTCATTTTAGTAAGTGTCTTATTTTGGCTGCAAAGGTAGAGGTGGTGCCTTCCTTCCTGGGGAGGGGGTTTTCCGCCCTCCTTGAAGTTGGCATGCTTGGTTAGTTTGTGCAAGGAGAACGCCACCAGGATTATTCAGCATTTGCCGACAGGCTCACGCCCGACCTCAAACCCTGCAGATTTCACTATTTTTAGTGGAATGCAGCTAATTATAGACAGATAATTATAATTAAGATGAATTTTCTTGTTGTGTGAGATACTTGTCGCGCTCCAATGTCACCTCTTAACGGCACAGTAACACATCGCCAGCAGCGAGCTGCCGTGTTTCTCCAGGTGCGTCAGCGATTCATTGGCAACAGAATTACGCTGGGGATGGCTGTTGAGAATGCAGATTACTGGGCTCAGATGCACGCAATCAGAATTTCTAGGGTGAGAGGCCTGGGAATCTGTATGCTTAGCATAGACTCTCTAGTGATTCTGAAGAATTCTAACGTTGAAGAGTCATTGATTAGTCGAAACCTATTATGTACTAGGGACTCTTCTGATTAGCCAAATCCTTGGGGCACCTGGGTGGCTCAGTCAGTTGGGCATCTGGACTCTTGATTTTGGCTCAGGTCATGATCTCACGGTTTATGGGACCGAGCCCTGTGTTGGGCTCTGAGCTGACAGCACAGAACCTGCTTGGGATTGCCTCTCTTCTGTCTCTCATTGGCCCTCGCTGGCTCACACTCCCTCTCTTTCTCAAAATAAATAAATAAGCATTAAAAAGAAAAAGAAAAAAATCCTCACAACAATCTTATGAAGTAGATACTCTTATCTCCACTTTTACACTGAAGCTTAGAGAAGCTGATGATATTTCTAACATCACACAGATAGGAAATAGCAAAGCCCTGATTCAAACTCAGGTCCATCTAGTACAAACGCCTGTACCCTTTCCCAACTGGCCCATGGAAGTGGCCTGTGACATTTGTGGTAGCTGAGGTAGCACCAAATGGGTGCGGGAGAGCCCCTGACAGAGGCCCTAACTTTGTGGGGAGCCCATGGTACTTGTGAATTTTCTTCTTCAACGATTGTTGGATTTATTCTCCTTTTGACTGTGGGGGGCTCACAGCTCCTAGGAGTCCATACTCCCTACTGGACTGGGTGTTTGGCTGACACTGGACACCCATCTTTTTGGAAACTGATGATTAGAAGCAGTGTGGCAGGTGCTATTGGGAACCTATCCGATATCCATTTGCTCCCCTCCCTGTATTGGGTGACTGTGCTTCAGGAGGGACAGAGCCTTCCTGTCACCCCTCGCATGTGATCCTCAGTTAGCCAGATTATATGGGGAGTTCTCGTCCGCTTGCTGGGGCCTCAGCTATGGGCAACTGACCCCATTCAATGAAGATGTGAGAGACAGTCTGTTGGGAGGTTTCTGAGAGCAACTCCTTATGGGAAGCCGTCCAAGCTGTTCCATAGGAAGAAGCCAGGCTAACAGTGCACAACTCCAGGCATCGCCAGTGTGTTGGAATCCACAGGGACTGAGCCCCCTTGGAATTGCAGAGGGATACTGGTCACACAGAAAGCAGGGTGAAGGACCCCCTGCCGTCTGTCACCACAGACGCACATGGAAAAGATTTCACCTTCACCCACTGACACTTGAGCCACCGGTATTTCCAATCCCACGTTTACCTGTTAAAATCAGCTGAATAAAGATTTTAAAACACAGAACTGTCCAGGCACAAGAGGCTTTATGGTTAAAGCTTGTGGCTCCCTGTTGAACAAAAGCCCAACTCTAGTGTCTCCTGAAGTTAGTTTATGCTGAAGCTCTCACAAGAGGATAAACATCCTCGGTTTGGAATCTTGGGGAGGATCAGGCGGGATCTTGGCTGCCCAGGACTCACTTTATCTTTGGCAGCTTTGACAGAGCAGTTCCAGGCCACAGAGGCCCTGAGGGAGAGGCCAGGCCCTGGCTGAGCCAGCCTCTGCTGGCAAAGCACTGGCTTCCGCCTCCAGGTTTCGAAGCTTCAGCTATCAGCTTTCTTCCTCTCCTTTTGGCCTTTAATTGTTAACTTCCTCAGGATGTTCCTCTTGAAACGCCAGCTTCCTCCTCGTCAGGCACCCTCTGCCAGTTTGTCAGGACAAGAGAATTCGGATTCTCTGCCCGTCCTGGCTCCAAAGCAAGAAGCTTTCCCAACGCCGTTTACCCTTAGCTTCCTGTCAGGCCTCAGCCAAAGCTCTGTAGTTTTCTTAGCCTGAACCCAGGTTTCAACATAATACAATATAGCAGCAAACAATTTTAAATGGTTTCTAAAAATACAAATTTCCTCCTTAATTAGTGCAATTACACATGCTCAGTGAAGAAGTCATCAAAGAGCACCATGCAAAAAATAAATCCCAAACCAAAGTAATCCTGATGCCCGGAGAGGACTCCTGCTGAGTATTTATTTTCTACCTCCTTCGTTTAATGTTATTATCACTATGATGATTGTTATTCCTTATGTCACGACTATGATCGTCATGACCATCATTGTTGTTATTCATCATTATTTCTATGAGTATCACTCTTATCATGGATAGTCACTGAGATTGCTGTTGTGCAACATTGAATAGAGTGTCTCTATTCACAAATGGTGTCTGATTAAACAAAGATGATTCAGAGAGTTCCCCTAAAGACACAGATACATATCACCAATCCCTGGCTGTCACTCTGACCTTCTCTTTGAAGTTTGAGACTTCAAAATATTCCAGTCCCTCCAGAGGCAGGGACCACCACACACTTGCAGAAGATACTTGGGGAGGGTGCCTGTCCCTTCCGGAGCCTATGGAAACATTTAGAAGCTTCCCCTCCTGATCCTCCCAGCCATGTGTGTAGGCCTGCAAGCTGCAGCCAGGGTGTCCCAGGATAAACCCGTCCAACACCAAGTTTTCTGAGTCAATTTGGGGCCTGGAAACTGTTCCTGAGGGCCTGAAGAGGTTGTGAATGGCGTCCTTGACCCTCCTGAGGCTCTATATTTTTTCTACATAGACTTGGAGGCAAGAGACCACTATTTGCTACCGAGAATGCCAGAGGATGGTTTTACCCTCTATCACAGCCTCCAAATTTTTTTTCTAAGTCGATTTAGAAACCTGGGAGCAGCACTGTCCATGGACATGTGCACAGAGGGTCTCCTAAGACTGTCTGAACCTTGTGAGATAGAATCTCCAAGTCCCCTCAGGTGGCCACAGAGGGCTGGAACTCTACTACAAGGCATAGAGAGGGCCTGTGCCCACTTGACCAACCTCAGAAGTTTCTTAGTTCTCTGAGGAAACCCTGGAATGTCTGATGGCTGGAAAACACCGAGGATAATGCCCTCTAACGGCTCTGGCTGTCCCATGGAGACATGGGAACGAAGACATCCCCACCACGACAGGCCCAGGAAGACCAGATGGCAACAAGCTTTTATTTTTAAAAAGGTTTGTTTTAGAACAGAATAGCAGTTTCGTATGCCCTCTACAATGAATACTTTTCTTTTTTTGGTTAGCCAGCATGAGTGCCCCCTTTTCGGAAAACGCACCGAGAGTTCCTTTGGGTAACAAGGTCTGACCCACTCTCAGAACTAAAAGTTACAAATAGGGGGCGCCTGTGTGGCTCAGTTGGTTAAGCATCCAAGTCTTGATTTCAGCTCAGGTCATGATCTCACAGTTCATGGGTTCAAGCCCCACATGGGGCTCTATGTGGACACTGTGGAGCCTGCTTGGGATTCTCCCTCTGTCTTTCTCTGCCCCTCTCCTGCTCTCTCTCTCTCTCTCTCTCTCTCTCTCTCTCTCTCAAAAATAAATGAATAAACATTAAAAAAAATAAAAATGAAAGTCCCAGGGATCACATGTGACTAGATTGCCATCCATAGGACCTAGATATCCCTTATGAAACCCAGTTGGGATACCAGTTGAAAGTAAATACATTTACACACAAGGCATGGCAAGAACATCTCTATAAGCAGGGAATGACATTCTCTCTGGATTCCAGCAAGAGATCTAACAGAAGCTTGCACTTAGAAGAGAGATTAAGTACAATCCAAGGGATTTGGATTGAACAGGGCATCATTCCAAAGTTTCATTACTTGATCTGAGCAGGTGTCCTCCAGGAGGTCACACTTACTCTTTTCACAAGTAGTAGCTCATTCTGACAAACATCTTCTTAAAACATATTATAAATTTAATATGGAAACCCATCTAGTATTAAGTAATAACCAAGCTCTTTACATGGTTGAAGAGACATGTTCTTCACTATAATAAGCAGGTAGCCATTGGAGCCAAGAGCAACTCAGATCATGGTTTCCACCCCTTGCTTCTTAGGAAAAGAAACTTCCTTCCTTTCTTTTCTTTTAATGTTCATTTATTTATTTATTGAGAGAGAGAGAGAGAGAGAGAGAGAGAGCACAAGGAGGGGATGGACAGGGGGGGGGGGGAGAGAGAGAATCACAAGCAGGTTCTGCACTGTTAGCACAGAGCCTGATGTGGGACATGATCTCATGAACCTTGACATGATGAGCTGAGCTGAAATCAAGGGTCAGCCACTTAACAGACTGAGCCACCCAGGTACCCCAAACCTTCTTTCCTTTCTACAGTAACACCTCATTATTGGAGAAAAATTTTGAAAATACTGATAAGTAAAAGGAAAATGAAAATCAGCCACTAGCCCTCTATCCAGTGGTAACCACTATTGATAATTTGCCTTATATCCCTCCATTAAAAAACAAGTTTTACTGAGATATAATTCACATGAAGTGGACTCATTTAAGATGTACAGTTCAAATGCTTTCAGTATTTTCTCAGAGTTGTGTAGCCATCAATCAATTTTAGAATATTTCTACTACTCCAAAAAGAAACCCTGTACCCCTTAGCTTTCACCTCTCAAATTTCCACCTCCACTCCAGTCCTAGGCAACCATGAAGCTACCTTGTGTCTCTGTAGATTTGCCTATTCTGGATGTTTCATATAAATGGAATCATACATGATGTGCTCCTTTGTAACTGTCTTCTTTCACTTAGCTTCATGTGCCTGGGGTTTATCCATATTGTAGCATGGGGCTGGGGTAGACTGGCTATGCTTAGAAAGACCTTCTCATTCTGTATTAAAAGAATTGATTACATTTTATTTTAATTCTTTTGTGGTATATATTTTTTAATGTTTAAAGCTTTGCTTTGGATTTTACTTTGACAGAAGTTAAGAAGTGACTTGGGAATGTGACTTTGAATTTCCTTACTCTCTTTAATTCTTCACTGATGGGAATTCTATCTTTATCATATTCTAAATCCCAGTATATATATCAACACTCCGTACCATCTCTTTAAGAGTCTCCAGTTCAAAATTAGAAAGGCAAAGCAGGGAAGGATTTTGCATAGTGTCTTGTAGGCTGGGATTTGAACTTACGTCCTTCTTCAGCAGGATGCCCTTGACTTTGAAGCTAGATTGCTCAAGACTCAGTGAACATGGGAGCAACTGAAAATTTTAACCTCCATCAGGTTTGTGATAGAGCATTTTAAAGAAATCACCTTTGGAGGAGGTGTGAAGAGATAGGCAAGAGGATATAGTATCAACACCTTCATCTCCTTCACCAGGAAAAATACCCAGGGGCACAGTTGAACATTTGTTTCTAGAATTCCTGGTGAACAAGCAGAAAGATCTTTAAAACCTGCTTGATGCCTAGTGTCATCTGTGACTTCCTTAGAACATTAAGTGGCTCTGGGGGAGACAACTGGGGTCCCTTTCAGAAGAGACTGTACTGCTTGCTGTAAATAGCAATACAACATTCTAAGCGAATCTTGGCAAATCCGTGCCTCTGGGACTGGAGCAAGGAATTATCAGTACAATCTAACCTTGAGGGAAAAAAGGCAATATTGCTTCTGAGCTATGCCATGATGTCATATTTGCTGTGGAGAACAGATACTATCATGAATGTACTATATCCTGCAAATGCTTAAAAAACAATTTTTGCAAAGGCAAAGGTGGAACTTTATTTCAGATACAGGTTAAAGCAGCTAAAACATGTCATATTGACAGACTCTTGTCTCTGAACTCTTACCACTCATTGTTCATGCCACCAATTTAAGAATCAATTATGTTTAACCTCATGTCAGCTGGAGGTGACCCTGTACTTTAAGTTTTGAGCAAAACTAACTTGTCTCCTCTCCCATGTATACTTGGAGACCTAGTAGTCCTTTCAGACCCTGGGGAATTCACAGAGAGAGGACCATATGTACTACATTTCCCCTGGTTACCTCCAGCTTTGAAATCCTGATTCTACAAAATAGTTCTGTTCATGAAACATCTCTTCATCCCAACTTGTGTCTCACTGCCCTAACTGGCCATGACTTTGATAGCTTCATTTTCTAAAATGCCATCATCCAAGGCTGTGTATGTTGCTGACTTTTACTGACAGTTTGAGGCCATGGAGAGGTTTATATCATAGCATCTGGATTTAAATCCAAAGTTAAACCTGAATTAAATCTAAAACTGAATTAGCAGATCCTTGATCCTTGCTTTGGCATTTTGTCCCATTTTGTCAAGAGTTTTTGTCTCATTGTCCATATTTCTGCCTGCTTCTGTGCTGTCTTGTCTTGTCTTGTCTTGTCTCTCTCTCCCCTGACCCTCTCCCCTTTCTTACTTTATTTCCCTCCACCATAATCAAATTTCTCTTAACCTCTTTATGTGGAGCACTTTGGCTCCCTTGCATTCATTACTTTTCTTCCAGACAAACTATTGAAGACTCACCTCCCAACTAGACTGACCTATCAAGGTATTAAAACAATTTTTTAAGTTTATTTATTTTATTTTTGAGAGAGAGAAAGAGCAAGCAGAGGAGGGGCAGAGACAGAGGGACAGAGAGAATCCCAAGCAGGATCCACACCGTCAGCATGGAGCCCGATGTGGGGCTCAAACTCACCAATTGTGAGATCATGACCTGAGCCGAAACAGAGAGTCGGATGCTTAATCAAGTGAGCTACCCAGGCACCCCAAGGGATTTTTGACAACAAAGGCAATTCTTTTCATAAGTGGAACTTCATTCCACTGTTAGCTGGTAAATAACATTTTATTGGATACGCGTACAATTCCTGGAGAAAGCAAGGTTATGATAGTTCTGAATTTTATTTAACTCCTGTGTTTAAAAAAAATATATAGTTTAGTTAAATAGTGAGGTAGGGTGAGGAATAGCTCCTGTTCCTATAAGCCAGACTAGAAAAACTCATGATATCCTGGGCATTGGGTGGGGTACTCAGCAGGGTCTTGCCTCAATATTGGGAACAATGAGCCCTAGATTAAACATGGCCATACTTCACTTAACAGATCTTAAAAACAAGACAGAACAAATCAAACTGTTCCGAAGTAACTTACCTTGCCAAGAACAAATTCAAGAATATCTATAGGAATATAAAAATATCCAGTATTCAACAAGGTAAAATTCATAATTTCTCACTATATATACTGTTGGAAATCACATAATAATACTTCTGATATACCCTCCTGGTCGAAATAGTCAAAAGCCTACTCAGATTCAAGGTATATAGACTCCATTTCTTTTTTTTTTTTTTTTAATTTTTTTTTTCAACTTTTTTTTTTATTTATTTTTGGGACAGAGAGAGACAGAGCATGAACGGGGGAGGGGCAGACAGAGAGGGAGACACAGAATCGGAAACAGGCTCCAGGCTCCGAGCCATCAGCCCAGAGCCCGATGTGGGGCTCGAACTCACGGACCGCGAGATCGTGACCTGGCTGAAGTCGGACGCTTAACCTACTGCGCCACCCAGGCGCCCCTAGACCCCATTTCTAATGGGAAGAGTGTCAAAGAATTTCGAGGCCATACTCCAACAGTACCACATAACCCAAAAACCTATGTATTAAAACAACAACTATTTGTTTAACGCATGATTCTGCTGGTCAGTTTGTGTTGTCTGAGATAGGCTTAGCTGATCTTGGTGGGATTCACTGACACATTTGTGCTCAGGCAGCAGGTTGACTGGGGGTTGGCTGGTTTATGATGACCTTGGTAGAATGGCTAAGATGCCTGGAGCTTCTCTCCATGTGGTTTCTGATCCTCTAGTAGACTATCCTGGGCTTTCTATATGGTGGCTTCATTGTTCCAAGGCAGCAAAAAAGCAAGCCCCAGTGACAGAGTACTTTTCAAGTCTCTTGCTTGCTTCTTATTGCTATTACCCTATTGGTCAAAGTAAGGCGCATGACCAAGCCCAGAGTTGGTGGGGGTGGGTAGTGCCCAAGCACGTAGGTATGGGGAGAAGAGTTTGTGACCACGTTTGCAAACCACAACAAGTAAGTTATAGGATTATGTCCTCATTTTATAGATAAGAGGATAGTAACAGGTGGGTTAAATCACTTGCCCAACATCACACGCGAGTAAATGAAGGAGAATGGATTTAACCCCAGCAATCTGGTTCCAGAGTCTGTGTTTAAAACGACTGTGCTGAAGTTTGGGGAGTGTCACCTCAGGCCACTTAGAAGGGAAGATATGGGATGACATGGGATCCTGAATACTGGGGAAATGTGTCCAAGACGCTTATCTCTTACTGAGTCGGTGTGTGTATGTGCTTGGGTCAATGTCTGTGTAGAATGAGCCTGTATTCAGTGTTGGGAAACCTTATCAACGGTGGGACCATCTATAGAGATGAAAATAGGAAAAGAAAGATACAAACTGGAAGCTTGGCTTTAGTATGGAAAAGCAACACCAATGGCAGTAATGTATGAGAACTGATGATTATTTCTGCTCATTACCGTGACCGCTTTTCTGGCAAACACATACTGAGAGTGCACTGTCTGCAGGTGCCCTGTCTGTTGCTGTGGATATGAAAAGATGAGTCCAGTCTTCTTGAGGATTACAGTTCAGTAGGACTAGATGCATAGTAATGATTACACATCACAGTCCTGTGTCATTAGTGTCACGTTTTGATTATAACAAGCTCTGATTGAATGTGCTCCATCTTCTTTTGTCCCCGTGGCATGATTATCGAATCACTACTTTACAAACTCGAGGCAATACTGCTGAGAATTGATAGAACATAATGAGTGTAGCATCTCCAACCCACTGGGATGATTCAGCATAGTGGAAGGCCTCACCCCGGGGGGCCCTGGTCAGGAGGTAGGAGGCCTTGACCCTGTCCCCGAGAGTGGATGTCAAACAGGCACTTGTCCCCGATGTGGCTTGAACCTCCCCAGGGCTACAGATACCCTTGTTATTGGGTTGTACTGGGAATGAAATCTCCTTTTTCCTCTGAGTCCTCGGCTCAGATTTTGGAGGATATTCAGAGGTTTTGTGTAAAATATTCATTCAAACGTGCCAGGCTCTCAGCACCCTCTGGGAAGCTGGTTTTCTTGGTGCCTGGAAGAAACCTCCAAGGGCTGAGGCTGAATGATAGATGTGGCACAGGAGGCACAAATCCAGAGTCTGAAGAAATTAAATGACAGGAAACGGAGTTTGCTGCATAACAGACCTGAAGTTATTAGTTCTCAGTGAGAGTTTAGTTTTCTCGGGGATTATTTTTTTATAAATTTTTAAAAATGTTTTATTTATTTTTGAGAAAGAGAGAGACAGAGCATGAGCAGAGGACAGGCAGAGAGAGAGGGAGACACAGAATCCAAAGCAGACTCCGGTCTCTGAGCTGTCAGCACAGAGCCTGATGCGGGGCTCGAACTCATGGAGTATGAGATCACAACCTGAGCTGAAGTCAGATGCTTAACCGACTGAGCCACCCAGGCACCCCATGGGGATTTTTTTTTTTAATGTGATTCTGAACTACTCTTTTAAGAGAATGTGGTTTCATAAGATTAAAGAAACTTTTAATAAAAATAATTGTTATCATTTATGCCCTGTCTACCTTTAAAAGAGTTTTGAGGTAGCTTAAAATATGAAAGCATGTACTAAGTAGGGCAGTGGAAATAGAGATCAGAGGAGCTCTGAAGCCAGGGGCTAAGGGTGAGATGGATAAATTTAGTGCTCATTCTAGAAGTTACTAATTCAGAACATAAAGGTGGTGTGACAGATTGTACAGTTCACGTTGCCTGATTAGAGGCGAATTCTAGAGAGATGGATATTTTCCAGGAACTGAATTTTATGAGAGATATTTGGTGACTCTTCATGAGGGGCATTAGCTAGTACCTTGAACACTGTCTTTGCAGCAATGTTGTAAATGATAGATAGACTTAAAAAACATAGAAAGTGTTCCCTTGCAGGATGACCCGTCTCGTACCTTCTCTGAGCTTCTGTTCATTCACTCCCTGCCTACCTTCCAAGACAACTAAAGGGACAAAGAAAATCTTTGCCTAAAATTGCTGTGTAGGAGAGCAGAAAAAGGCTGCAAGAGTGGCTGGCAGCACGGGTGGGAGTTGAGAACAAGGAAAGAAAAGTGAATTTTCAACACAGGTAACCACAGGGGGTGTGATTACTGTTGCTACCGGAATACAGATTTAAGGTGGTGCGTGAACACAGACCCAGGCAAGACTTAAAAGGATTTTCCTCTCCTCTTTTGTCCAGAGCACACACACACACATATATATACACTATCCCTAGAGGAATTGTGTTAGGGAGCTCATTTTCTGGCTGAAATAAGAAAAGAATGATTTTGTACCTTCACTTATGCCAGCCAGAAAAGGGAGGTAATTATTGGAGAAATAGATTTGACCTTTAGATAACTGAACGGTTAAGAAAAAATTACCTGTTTGCAGCTTAGGGTTTAGGAAGAAAACACCACAATGCTTTACCTCTTGAGCTTTGAGCAGCTGCATCGGATTCAATGGTTATAAAGGGCCTCTGCCAGCCCCCTACTCCCGTCATAGGAGAGGCTCGGAAACAGTGTGCTCGAAGGCACTGGCTTCACAGGAGAGGGTCACAAGCCTCAGTAGCCGCAGTCCAAGGCATCATTAGGGAGAACTGGTCTGTCCTTCTGGGCTCCACTGAACGGCGCAAGGACAACTTTGAACTCTGAAGATGGACCTTCCAGGATTTCTGCTGTGCCTTAATCTTTGCATTCCTAGGACTTGTTCATTCTATCAACACATGTGTTTTGAGGATCTCTGTGTGGCCAGGCATTTTGCATGGGGCTCACACCACAAACAGCAAGAGCAGATACATCCCTGTTCGCTTGTACCCACAATGAAGAGCCAAAGAGGTGCTAGGTAGGGCAGGAATGGGGTTGACAGGTTCTACAACAAAGGCTCCAGGTTGGGGTGGAGGTTGGAGGGGTGATGGGCAGACTGCCGTAGGGGTGAGGCTCTGGAGCAGGTGGGTAAGTGAGAGGGAAGGGCCTTCCTTGCTGAGTGCATGCAAAGCTCCCGCCAGGGGAGGCTGGAGAGGAGGGAGGCCCTACAGAGGCCCTTAGGCTGCATCCCAAGAGAAATGGGAAGCCGCTGTAGTGTTGTAGGCAGGGGAGGACATGACCAGATCTGGGTTTTGAAAAGATCGCTTTGGCTACAGTTTGGAGATGGAATTAGAGCTGGACCTGAGTCAGGTTGCTTTATTCCTTTAAATGACTCTGATTTTGCTTTTTCTTCAAGCTTGGTGATTCATTTAGATAACGCTATGGTTTCTATCAGTTATGATTAGAGTGACCCCACATTCTGATTTGCTGGAGCAGTCCCAGTTTATACGTGCAGTCCTGGTAGGATTATGAGGAGGACCCGTTTCACTCGCAAAAGTGTCTGGGTTTGGACAATGAATTATGTGACTGGTCTTGTTAGAATGTTTTAAAATGTTGTTACAGAACACCAAACAGATTGGCTTGCCAGTAAGGAGAGGCCAGAAGTAGGGCGGCTTCAGGGTGGCTGGTTACCTGGCTCCATGGTGTCTTCATAATCTTGGGTTCTCTGCCCCACAGAGTGTCAGCATCATCCTCAGCCTGGGGTCTGTCCTGGTGACAGCACTGTCTCAGTTGTCTCAGAGCTTGTAGCCACACAATACACCATCCAGAAGGAGAGACGGTCTCTTCCAGCAAATCTCTGCTTGGGTCTCATTAGCCCAAACTGGGTCATGGGTCAAATGCTGGGATTGTCTGAATGCCATTTCCTGTGTCTGACCCCACCACTGTGAGGTGTGAGATACAGTTATCCCCATTCTCTGTCTTAGACTAATCAGGGCCCTCCCAATTTGGGAGTCCGCCCCTCCCTAAGTCCATGGGCTACATGAGGTAGGGGAGGCTACTCAAATGAAAATTTGAATTCCCTTAAGAAAGCAAAAGGGAGGACAGATTCTAGATGTAATCAGCAAAGCCATACGACATAGGTGAGAAATTTTGAGGAGCTTATTTGGAGGTTCTAGCATATACCCTGGACAGAACAGTTCTTCTCTTTCAGGAAAGGTTGTCTTCTTCAACAGAGTGCTCAGCTTCAGAGGCACACACACAGAACAGCAGTAGAGGAAGAAACACCTGCCTAACCAGCCAGATCAGTAGAATCAGCCCTGTGATCAGCATGGTGACACGTGCCGCAGCCAGATCACCGTTACATGTGTTGTAGCAGTTTGGAAGGGGAGACCTCTATCTATCTTTAAAGGAGAGCAAAATCCCTTATGACTTATATTTCATCAGCTAATCTTTGTGACCAGGCTTATTCAAGAATATTCAAGAACATCCAAGAACCGGGAGACGGAAGTATTGACTCTTTCACATGCATTTTGGAAGCTAAATTCATGACTCTGCTTTCACATTATCTTTAATGAGTTATTTTCTAAGCTGAGTTACCTCCGTTCAGGCTCAGGAGACATGGAGGCTGAGTCAGGAAGAGATGAACCTGAGTTAAGTTTGTCTCAGCATCTAAGTGTGTTTGCCTTTGTCTTTGACTCCGTGTCTTCTTTCTAAAATAAAATGTGATGGACCACTATTTTGTATATCCTGACTTTTGGCTCTCCTCCATTAATATAACAGCTAAGTGCATAATTGTTATGAAAGAAGTAGACAATTTCACCCTGAGTTTGGAAAAGACTGGAGGCAATGTTTTTCTCTTGATTCTGGAGCCACTCTGGAGAATCTTGTTATATTATCATTCCCGCTGTGGCTACTTGAAATGAATCGCCAGAGGAGAGGTCAATGGTAGAGTCACTGGTCTCTTGCCAAGAGGTGACTGTTTCTGGTGGGTCAAGGGACACCTGGGAGGTAGCCATACTTGAGCCCTTTACCATTGCCCCAGAAGCAGGAGGCTGTGGGTTGAACCCTGGGGGCAGGGCCTGGGGGCGGGTCTGAGTGGGCCAAGCCAGAGGAGCTGTAGGTGAGGAGGCTCATGCAGGACCTCACAGAGAAAGCACCTGCTAGTCAGCTGTACCAACAGCCAAGGGAGAAGCAGAATGGCACCACTGGGCAAAGACTTTGGACTTCCCTTCCTCCTCCTCCTCTGCACAGCACTGTGGAGGAAGGAGCAAGGTGGAGAGGGTGGAGGGAGCCAACATTGCCCCTCCTCATGTCAAATTTCTGAAGTGAGGACCTCATCACTGCTGGGAGGAGGTGGGGAATGAAACAGAAGTGGATTAACACAGATTGGACAAGACTTGTGTTTTTTTAATAATCTTGTGTCATCAAAGAAATAAGGGCTCAGAATAAGATCACTAAAGGACTGGAAATGAATGAGAAAATAAAGCTATTTCATATTTGTGTAGCATTTAATACTAAGTTAAGTTTGTTCAATAAAGCAGTGAGCCACACAAGCCTAGTATGAGTTATGCTAAACTGATCTAGCTTTTAGTTTTTAATCCAGGCCTTCTAAACTCATAGATGTAGAGTTTCTTTATTTTGGCAAAGTATTTTGTATATTTCCATGCCATGTATTTTAGAATACACAGAGAAACCTAGGATTGCAGTTCAAAGAGGCCCGTGACAAACTCAAGAGGCGTCTCATACATATGCTATGGCATATGGCTCCATCCTTCAACAGGCCCTCTCAGCCTCAGCCACTTGGGTGTGAACTGTTGTTTCAACTAAACATGTGTGGAGCACCTACTGTGTGCAAGGCCCTGTGCTAGGGGCTGGAGACACAAGGCTGTTCATTACAAACCTGTGGCCTTCTGGACACTCCCCATCTAGAGAGCACTGGGCAGTAAATAGGACGATGCAAGGATGGAGTGACCACGGAGGACCGGCAGGGGGGTGGGAGAGGTGTGGAAGAGGATCAAGAGTAACCCTAGCTAACTCCTCCTTAATCTCCACCGCTCTCCTCTCATTGACACCAGAAAGTGTGCATTGGTGGATGGACCCCTGCTACAGCTCTGTTTGACTGTGCACCAGAGGCCCAGCTATTTACTCTTCAGTCAGCAAAATGCAGAGATGGGCCATGGGAGTGTTGAGCAGGATTCACAAAGATACTGGACACCGAATTTTCTTTGTGTTGGTATTTTTTCCTCCTTCCAAAAAGAGGCAATAATGGGAACATGGCATAAATCACTTACTAGCAAAAGGAGACAAATTTCTAAAATGGGCTGCAGCATGCAATCAATTTCACATTGAAAGCTGCTCCTTCTAAATGCTGAAAAGCTATAAATCAACAAGCCTAATGGATTTTGTCCTGTCTATTCAATATCTTCTAGGGCATTGAATTTAGAATGTAATGCATCAGGGGGGAAAAAACCCTCCAGCAAACACATAAGCTTGAACATTTTTGAAGTAATATCCTCCAAGTTAAAAGCTTTCCTTTTTTCTTGTTATAAGGCCTTGACAATTTGTCCACTTGTAGGCCATCAGAGACTCAGAGCTTACTTCTGAATGTGGTGGAGAGCATGTGGCTGCCTTTCTGTGAACCCAGTTCTGCTGCTCCAGTTGTGGGACCTCAGACAAACAACAGGGGCCTCTGCAGGGTTCTCATTCATCCAATGAACCTTGTGATTATAATGGAATATGTTACAAAGGACTTAAGGGAGTTCTTGACTGATAGTGGTTACTTGAAACATGACAGGCATCATGTTGGCTTTTTCCCTTCCCTTCCTTCCTTTCTATCCAAAAGCAGGACAGAAACCACAAAAGAATGTCGCTGCTTCATTAAATAGCCAAACACAGAATTCTAGGAGATATTTCAGGTGGTTGGTAGGGTCCACCCAGCTCTGGTTTCAGTAAAGCTTTGGGCAGGGATGGGTTGCCAGCATCCCCGTCTCCTCCTTCAGGAATGGCTGACTCTCCCTGGGTGGGGTGGAGATGTTTTCCAGGCTGAAATAACAGAGGCCCACCCTTGCTGCTCAGAGCCCAGGATTCTCCTTGCAGGGCCTGGCCCAGGCCAGTCGGGATTCCAAGGCCTGCCAGTTTGGTCATGAGACTTGCCCTAACTCACTGTTGGGGGAACTCGGGCCTGGAAAACAAAACTTTGTTGCAAGATTTCTTCATTCCTTGGTCACACACCATCAAGTTACTCATAAATTTAATGTAGTTTGAGTTTTTCTCATGGATGAGTCACATGGCAAGAATACAAAAGAACTGACCAAACTAAGCCAGGACCCCTATTTCTTAGATTTTGTTCCCCTCCCCCACCACTTTTTATAGATCATTTAGTCTATAATCTTTACAAACAGAGAATAATAAAAACAGATACAGATCAGGTTTGCTTCTTTATTCCAATAGTCCCCTAGGGCTTAGAAAAAGCTTAGTTAAAAAAAAAATTCTTGACTCACATTGGGCATGAGAATAGCATAAGGAGGAGAGAACATTTGTTTGTTGCCACGGTTTCTTCAACCTGGGCAAAGGTTTGTTTCTGTGGAAGTCTCTATCCAGCTGGCATATGAGCACCTTTTTCTTTATCTTGGAATATATAGTGGATGCCTCTTGAAGGGTGGAAGGTTAGACTAGGCATATCAAGTTCATGGTATCGCCATCATTCCTGTGCTTTGCTCATGGCAGACATTGTGAATGGCATACAGTACTCTTTCTAGTGAAGCCTGAGCTGTTCTCAACCCAATACTCTGGATAGTCACCAACAACCTATCAGTGTAGACATAAGGGATGAATTTTAGTTGCCATCCTGAAGGTCAGACTATCGTGTGAGCCTGGATGTATGAGACACTGTCGACTACCCTGGGGTAGAGAATAACCTATTATCTCTTAAAACATCAACCATCAGCTGCTTCTCACGTAGTGGTTGACCTAGAAAACTGTTTTAGAGAGATGAATTGACAAAATTGTTTTCTCAAGTTGTACATTCCCAATGAATTAGGCCACTGTAAGTCCAAGGATAATACACAGGTCAATGAGGTACTGCAATTCTGGACAAAACAAAGTGCATTCAGGCAGGAAGCAGACATCTGTTGTCATTTGGGATGATGATTGTTTAGGGTGCCCTTGAGGGGACACCTCTGTCCTCTGGCACCTTTTCCAGATTGAGGATGATTTGGTGGAGCCTCTGGCAGGCAGAATTTCTCTTTCAGGGCTGAACTTTCGTAAGCAAGCAGAGGTGAGGGGAAGGGTGAATGGAGGACAGGAAGAGGTGGACGGGTCCAGGGCATGACCCTTTCCCTGCCCCTCCCAGTAGAGCAGATATTTTGTGTGCCACAGCAGCTGTGGGTGATGGGACTGGGTTCAATCCCAACAGCCTGCCAGACCACTCCCTGACCCTGACATTGCATTCCTTTCCACAGGTGTAAATTACCTGGATTGTACTTCTTCCTGGTACAGACTACCCCTGCACAAAGGGTCTCTTCCAATTACGACAACCTCCTGCTCAGCACAAGGTGGCTCTCCAGTGTTAAGGCAGTTTCTGTGATTGGGTAGCAGACACTGGCAGTCGCCTGCTCAACAGCCACATATGCTCCCTTCCTGCTCCTAACACAATCCAGGTCTCAGAGAAGGATTCCAGTGAACCGAACCAATCATGGAAACCCATGCTGCTAGTTGGTGATCGGTTCATCAATCTAGGTCAAGCCAAGTAGGGTGCACTATCTAGTTAGAGGCTCCTCTGGTAGGGCAATGTTTTGGGGTGAACCATTTTTGAGTAGATTTCTCACTATGCCTCATACTTGCTTTGTTTTTCTTTCCCTCTCCATCCATGAGCAGGAAGTGGCCACCAGACAACTTATTTCTGGTCGTCATGGTATGGGCAGCCCCTGCAGTAGCTGATAACCTAGTCTCAGCATCTAAGAGGTTCTTTTGGAGTCTTTAAAATCTGTAGGAGCTCAGGAAACAGCATGGAATCCAGAAGAAGTGGAAGGAATGTCTAAGAGAAACACTCTTTTCTACACCTCCTTCTTCCCCTAGTTATTCATGCATAACTGCTTGCTCTCCACTGGAGGAACCAGCAAAGGGAGATTCAGATGCTGGAAAGTCCCATCTTACCAAAGGAAACACACTAACTGCAAAGGAAAAATCTTGCCCAACCAATGTGTTTGCCTGGCTGGCCTATTCTGTGTCCATGACCAGGAATTTCAGGAAGGGGAATGCTTTGTTGGAGAGGACCCCATCATTATGTGCTAGGAGATGCCAGTTGAGAGAAGCCCACCATCCTGAGAGTGCTCAGGCCTTGTCCTCCTATCCAGCCTGAAACCCTAGAGCATCCCCAGGTACTGGGCTTTAGTTCTCTTCCCATCTGATAGCCTATTTCCCTAAGAACTGTAAAATCACAATGACAGAGATAATAATAGCTACTACTTATGAATAGCTACATATTATCCATAGTTCTGCATGGACCATCTCTATTCCTTAAGTGATACTGCAGAGGATATGGAATGGTGCCCACTTTACAGACAGAGAAAACTGAGGCCTATAGACACAGGGTAGTTCATCAAGGGGCACACATTTAGTAAGAGGTAGAGCTCAGAGTCCATCAGAGGCTGGTTAGTCCATAAGTGGCAGTACCACCTCCCACAGTGCAAGAGTCCACCCTTGCCTGCCAGCCCATCTCCCTCCTGCTCTTCACTGGAGTCTGACCAGGGATGTGAGAAGGTAGAGAAGCTGGACTTTGTCATTTGGCCAGCGCCCCAGCCAGTTCTAGGTCCCAGGAGGTGGGGGACAGTGTCTTGAGCCACACAAGGACGCCATAGCTGCAAGGACCAAGGGGCCCAGCACTGTTTCATAGCGATGAAGCAAAATCCTGGAGATGGAAACAGCCAGTTGCAAACCACTCAGGACAGTGAGAGGACAAGTTATTCAGCTCAGATGTTCTGCTGCTGCCCTGGTGACAGTACAGTCTCTTGAATCAGTCTGGCCAGATCAGGACCCCAGTTTAGACCAACTCCCAGGAGGTGCTACCTCTACCCAACACCTGATAGTCCTGGGGGACAAATGTCACTCTGATTTAATAAATGTTGACAACGAAAGGCTCACAAAATGGGTAGATGTTGCATTTACAGCAATGCCTTGGTGACCCTAAGGAGAGGGGCCCAGAGAAGCTGTTAGGGTTTACTGAAGCACACAGCCAAGTGTGAGAAGACTTCCTTCTAGATCTTCAAATCGGGGGCCAGTAGTGCAACTGACAATTTAGCATACGCCTGATGGTTTCTGACTTTTTATTATGGGTCAGGCACATGACACAAGCTGTCTCCTCTCCACTCTGGCACAACAACCCTGTGAGGGTTGGTAAGGGCTGGCAGTGACATTCTGAAGATGGAAAAATTGACACTCAGAAAGACTGAGCGACTTCCCTGAGGTCACTCAACTTATAGGCAACTGAACTGGCACTTGAATTCAGAGCTGCTGGAATCCAACACCCACTCTCTTTACGTTTGTCCAGCCTCCTCAATGGAGAAGTCTTTCCTGCTTGCAAGTTCATGTTTGTTTCTGGAAAGCCAGAATAATCTGAATGGTGATTAGAAAATCACCTTTCCATATTGATGAGCCTGGGCCCCAGGTGCCCAGACCTCTCAGGTGATTCTGATTCCACACAGAGGGGATGCATAGAGTCTGGATATCCCAGGTGGTAGCTCTTTAGTGAATCCACAAAAAAGTGCAGCAATTTTTGCTATGGACTTGACTGTGTTCCCAAATTCATATGTTGAAGCCCTAACCCCCAAAATGACTGTATTTGGAGATAAGGCCTTTAGAGAGTTCATTAAGGTTAAATGAGGTCATAAAGGTAGGGCCCTAAGAAATACCTGAGAGTTCTCTCTCTCTGTTTCTGTCTCTGACTCTCTCTCCCTCACTCTCTCTCTCTCCCCAATCTCTCTCTCTGCCCTCCCACTCACAGAGAAGAGGCCATGTGAGCATACAGCGAGAAGGTGGCCGTCTATAAGCCAGGAGGAGAGGTCTCACCAGAAACCAATGCTGATTAGCATTGGTTGATCTTAGACTTTCAGCCTCCAGAACTGTGAAAAATTAAATGTCTGTTCAGGTTCATCCAGCCTGTGGCATTTTGTCATGGCAGCCCAAGCAGATGAACACAGTTTTCTTTAGAGATCCTCAAAGCCCACATTCCAACATAATGCAGAGCTTAGAGCACAGGCTCTGAGGTTGGGGGATCCAAAATTCACCCTGGCTTCCCAACTGGCAGGGACCTTGGGTTTTATTGTACTTCATTGAGCCTATTTTTTTTTTTTAAGTTTATTCATTTTTGAGAGCCAGAGAAAGCCAGAGCATGAGCAGGGGAGGGGCAGAGAGAGAGGGAGACATAGAATCTGAAGCAGACTCCAGGCTCTGAGCCGTCAGCAGAGCCTGATGCGGGGCTTGAACTCACAGACCATGAGATCATGACCTGAGCCAAAGTCAGACGCTTAACCGACTGAGTCACCCAGGCGCCCGAGCCTATTTCATAAGACAGATATGGTAATTAGCTGAAGTAATGCCTAGAAAATACCACAGTGGGTTGAACACATAAGAATATTATTGTCCTTATGAGGTTATCCTTACTCTGAAGGAGCTGGCACTGGTATTTTTCATCAGTTAGGGACACCTGGATCCTTCCAGTTGCTCTGGATCCTTCCAGCTGTAGTCCAGTGGTTCCTGAGCACATATTTCCTGACTCCAGGGCATCCTTAAGTCCACGGGGGTTCGTGGCTTATTTTCAGTATATCACAAAGTGTATGGGATGTCACCCACTTGCTCACAGTGATGCCACACAGGTTAACCAGCACATCATGTTCCTTTGTTTTTGGCTAGAGTTAAAACTCACCATGGAAACACGGCTTATCTCTAGATGACCAGTAGCTAAGATCAATAGATATGCATGTTCCCGATTTATAAGAAAATGGGAGCATAAAATAATGATTATCTCATCGGACTCCACAGGCTCCATGGAGGGGAAATCGGGAAAAGGAATGCCCGTGGGTGAAAAGGTGAGGACCCCTGGCTGACACTGCTGCACAGGTGTGGTGTATTTTCCTCCCCAGAATTTTACAGAAATATTGTACTTTTGGATTGAGAGCCTGCTTGCTCTTTAATGATTACACATGACTTAAATATATACTATTCTTTGGCTACACTGTTCTGGCTCACTAAACCCAAGGCATATAAAGAACCTGTGGAAGCCTCGAACACATGCCCCACACCTGCCATTGTGCAGGTGGACTCAACGCCTGGTGAGGACACAGCTCCCCACACTTCCAGGTGCTAACTCCAGTCCACACAGGGGGCTTGGAATGTCTTCAATGACACCTGGCTGCATCGTCGTTTATGCGCAGGGCGGGATGGAGTCCTCCAGTGGGGCATCTTGATTAACCCGATGTGGCACATTTAACGGCCTCAGGAAAGGCTCTGTCCTGGGTGCCTGTATCACTTCATATCACAGCTTCTGATGTAAACACAGCTCAGAACAAACAGACAGAGGGCTCTTGCCAACAGGCTCACACGACACAGGAAGTACGCAGCTTGGTATTAATCAGGCTTTCTGATGCTTTGACGTCTGATTCTTGCTGACCCTGAGGGATTGCCCCTCCCAGGGCTAGTCACTCCCAGAGAGAGTAAACAGCTTTCCCAGAAATGTGCCTTTTATATGCAAACTAACCAGTCTAGTGCCCAAGCCCCAACCACCTTCTCTATCTGGCTGTCATACTTGGGCCACTTTCCACCTGTCCTATCCCAGGTGCCAGACCTAGACCCAGACCCAGGTGCCAGTCACTAGGAAGAGCCTTTATATCCAGAGCCCACTGAAATTATTCAAACTTGCCAATGCCAAGCCTGCCTACCCTGCCTCACCCATTCCTTCTCTCAGAGACCACAATGAAGGGTCTCGTCTGCATTTTCCTCCCCATCTTTGCACTCCTGAAAGACCCTGGTGCTTCCCTGTGTGGCCCTAGGGGGTGAGCTCTGCCTCCTGACTCCAGGGAACTGAACATGTGAACAGAGGCGAGAGAGTGTTTGCAGACGAGCCTCCACATATGTCATGGATCTTGGAATTTGCCCTGTGGACCATCTGGGGAGCCAGTGGAGGGTTGAAGAAGGGAGGGACATGGTCAGATTTGTATTCTAGGAAAGCCACTCAGGCTGTAGTTTGGAGACTGGATTGGAAAGAATCAGATTAAGATTGGAAGGGACCTTTAGGAGGTTGCCATCCATGGTTTAGGCAAGAGGTGATATTGTGGATTGAATTGTGCCCCCCGAAAAGTTATGTTAAGTCCTAACCTATGATACCTGTGAATGTGACCTTATTTGGAAGTGGGGTCTTTGCAGACATAATCAAAAGGATGAGGCCATTGGGATGGGCCATTGGGATGGGCCCTAATCCTATCTGACTGGTGTCCTTAAAAGAAGAGGAAAACACCATGTGAAGACACAGACACACAGGGAGAAGTCCACGAGATGACAGAGGCAGGGACTAGAGTGACACACTTGTGGACCAAGGAGCGCCAAACATTGCCACCATCCCCAGAAGCTGGGAAGGGCAAGGCAGGGCCCTGCCCAGCATCCCAGAGGGATCATGGCCCTGCCGACACCCTGATTTTGGGCTTCCAATCTCTAGAACAGAGAGAATAAATTTTTGTGGAGAAAAAAATTTGTGGCACTTAGCAGCCCTAAGAAATAGATACAAGTGGTGACTGTTGACTTCGGCAGTGGTGGTGGGGGGGATGGAAAAGGGAGGACAGATGGCAATTATTTTTGAAGTTGGAAGAACGAAGTGGCTGACAACCTAGGAGGATGAGGGAGGCACGCAGGACGATGCCCGGCTCCAGGTTTGGGCTGCGCAACTGCTCTGCGGGCTCCCATTCCTTGTTTGAGTCCAGAGTTAGTCTCTGCCAGACCCTTTTAGGTTGGCTGAGCTTTGGTGTTCCTGATTTTTTCTACTCACTGGTATTGTCCAGTGGCACCTTATGCAGGGGAAATGCGGGGACTGTCACTGCTTTGTCCTCTCTGCAGTCAGCCTGCCCTGATTTCCATGCGGTGAGCCATTCCGCCCTACTCCTGATCCCTGTCGCTTGAAGGGGGGGGCGCCTCTATGCCCGTGGCAGGGGTGGGTACACAGCTCCAGCCTAGCAGGTCACCAGAGTCCTCTCGCTCCTGTGACTGGTTCAGGACTGAGCGTGGCCTGCATAGACCTCATGACGTGGTGTCCCAGGACTTGGTAGATGTGGAGGAGGGAGCCCTCCTACTCTCCTTCACGGGGCCGCTGACCTGGGAGGACCTAAACCTGCAGCCCTCAGTGACTGTTTTGTCACTCTGACGGCTGATTCTGAGTGTGACATCAATCTGGAGGCAATAGAGCTGAGAGATGGAGAGAGAGAGGTTGAAAAATCAAGTCCTTAACGCATGAACTGAGCCCTCGGATCAAGCCGGTCTGATGCTGGGTTATCCCTGTGAAGCAATGAATCCTTGTTTTGCTTAAGCTGCTTTGACTTGGGCCTCTGTCACTGACTAATGTACTTCCCTTGCTGTAGCTGTGCCGATTAGCTGGACAGAGGAATTGTGAATTCCAGGGGAAATGGGGCTTTTGGCTCCTTTTCCATCCCTGGAGTTGTGTTCTGCAGAGCCTTGGAGAGGGAAGGTCAACCGGAGAAGTTTGCTAAAATCATCGTTCGCCTTTTGAAGGCCTAGTTTCTCCATGACAATTTTTCTGCTACTCCACACAGCCACTTTATCTTCTTTTAAAGTTACAGATACTGAATTGGCAGGTGAAGGCACACACAATGAGTGTCCTTAACATTCACTGCATGGGGATGAGTGCAGGGCCAGGAGACCAGTGCTTGGGCACCCTGGGTAGTAGTTTGTCACTGTGCAGCCTCTGAGAGGTGGGGTCTTCCATGGGACCTGGTGGGGAAGGCCCGTTGCCCTAGTAGGGCCTCTACTCACTAGGGAAGAGGAAAATCCAGTCGTTGGTAGAAATGGATGTATTGGGGTAACTACAAAGGTTCTTGACAAGCTGTTGTCAGTAGGCCTGCATTGCCAAGGGGCAGGAAGGCCCCTATTTCCTCACAGTCTTCAGAGGTAATCACACACAAAGGGTGAGAAGCCTCAGGCCTTAGTTACTTCCGCTGGCAGCAGTAGAACTTTTTTTTTTTTTTTTCAAACATGTTTCCTCTTAAAATCCCTTGAAGTCCTCCTAAGTCAGGCAGTTGGATGTGTACAAGCCTAAATAGGCTTTTGCTCTGCAAAGGAAACCAACTCCGGAGAGTGAGGCTAAAACAGACCCAACCCAGGAAATCCTGAACTGATTTTCCTGACTGCAGGCTTATACTGCAACATTCCCAGCTCCCCAGAAATGTGGACGGACTTAAGCATCACATCCCAACATCCCTGCCTTTAGGTTGGAACCGGGCACTATTCAGGGGGAGCCTCATCCAAGGGAAAGAGAGCTTGCTGGTGCTGCCTAGGGCCAGACCCAGGACCGGGGCTATCTGATGGGACGTTGTAGCAGCTGTGAGTCTTCATGGGACACACATTTGGGGAATGTCCTCTGTTGATTTTGCGATTCATCCTACCCAGGCGCCCCTTGCCCTCTTCTATCTTTAGAGTTGGAGCTACCTGTGCTGACAAAGGAATTCTAGAAAGCTGGTTTCAGGTTATTGATTCTCCTCTCCTTTACTCCTACTTCAGTGGAGGGTCAACAAGTCATGAAATGGCCATGAACAGGTGGTAGAGGTCAGGAGGAGCAGGAAAGGGGTGGGGGGGACCCACATGTGCTGTCACTGCTTTTGAGCCCCTGACAGGTGGCCATCAAGTTAGCAGCCTCCCTCCCTGTCCCCCACAACTGCAGTGTCCACTCAGCATAACCATGACAGTCCGTACAAAGTTCACTTATTGGGAGGTGATGATGATGGTGAAGCTTCATCCTGCTTTAGAAATTGGGAGCCAACCATTTCTTTTTACTACCTATTTCCTGCTTTTTCCTTTTTTTAAAAAACAATTTTAAGGCACTCAAACTAGCAGCATTTGCACACCATTAAGCCCAAGTAATTATGAAGACCATCCTAAAAATCCATAAATGGGAAAAATGTAAGATCTTCCCCGCAAACGCAGGATAGTGGTATTTCTCAAACTTGCCTGAGTCATTAGGGAAATTATGCATTGATGGGCCTTCGGAATCCAGAGCCCAGGCCAGCAAGACAAATACAGCAAATGCAGCTTCTGAAGGACAGGCTCTGGGGAGCATGCCCCTGCTTGCTGCAGTGTTGAGTTTCCTCTAAATTAAGATTCTTCATCCATTCAAAAAAACACCAAGCCCCTACTATGTGCCAGGCATTACTCCAGGCCCTGGGAATACAATAGGTGCGCAGGACAGAGTCCCTGTTTGTTATGGGATTCATGTTCTATTTGTAGAAACAGAATATAAACAACTTCAATATTGTATATGATGCTGGGAAGCAAAAACTGCTATGAAAAAATCGAAAAGCAAGGGAAGGGGCTGGGAGTTGAGGGAAGGTGTGCGTGTCTTAGAGGCAGTGATTTGAGCTGAGAGAGTCATGTGATGCCTGGGGAAGGAAGTTCCCAGGGTGCTAGCTGAGGAGCCTGTGTATGAGGACAAACCTCTGTATGTGTGTGTAGGGAGGAGATGCACATGCATGTCTGAGGAAGAAAGGCTGGTATATGATCGAGGAGGAGAAGGCTCTGTGAGAAGGAGAGTCCATGTGTGTGTGTGTGTGTGTGTGTGTGTGTGTGTGTGTGTGTGTATGTGTGTGTGCATGCACACACGTGCGCCCATGTGTGCCCACGCAGTAGAGGCTACGGTAGGCCATAGTAGCTAGAATAAGGCCAGAGGTGGGAAGAAAGTCAGGGAGCTGATTTCATGCCTGTGTTGGCCCCTCATATCACTAAGCTAGAAACTCCACATGGCCAGGGACCAAGTACCTCTTTGTGACAGGAATAAATGTCATAGTCACAAACCAGGTTATAAACAAGCTAATTTTTGAGAACACCTTAATTTCCAGCTCTGTGCCTCCACAGCTAAAAACAAATTAGTCCAGGGAAATTCCGTTTAAGTCAGGGATCTTGTTGGTCATGTTAGAATTCCCACTTTCCCTCAAACTGGGGGCTTCTTTAGAATCTGTGCAATGTTTGTTGAAAGGGCGGGCCTACGCCGGCAGACTCCATCTTGTTCTGTGTCCTTCACCTTGACCAGGCCTCCTCCCCTTGAGTAACCTCCTGCTCACCCATTCAAACTTCCCTATCAAAACAAAACACGCCCGGTGACCTGCGACCTGCCTAACAGGACTCCTTTCCCCAGCCAATTGGCTGAGGCCACAGCCATTACCTCACCAACTGTCCCTAGGCCCCAATAAAACCTTTGTCCTTTTGAAACTCGCTCTCTCTCCGCGGCATCTCACCGCTGCGTTGGTGCAGGTACGGGATTGAGCTCGAGCTAGCTCGAATAAAGGCTCTTCTGCTTTTGCATCGGACTCGGCTCCCTGGTGGTCTTTGGGGATCACGAATTCTGGGCATAACATTTGTCAGTGTCCTTTGGGAACAAGCCACTGGTTCTTGATCACTGTCTCTGCTCAGTGGCCTCTGCGGAGACGGGACTCCTCTCAAGGCATCTTCGGCGTCTACATCAGCTGCAGAGGGGCCATGACTCGTGGCATCTGGCTGCGTCTGCTCGTGGCAACCCCATCTGACCACAGGCAGGGTCACTGCCACCCTAGGCTGCTGCTCATGTTGTAAACATTACAGATCTGTGTTTGCCCAGAGAAGTTTGTGACATATGGCAGCTGTCTTCTTACAAAAGCCAGTCTATTATGAAATTTCCCCAACAGATGGAAGTAACGGGTTTTGAGGACCCTTACCCTAATTCGTGCCTAGGTGCTCCACCTGACTCCAGGCACAGGACACTCCCAGCTGCTCCTTCCTGCCCATCTGGGGCCTTGGGGTGAGGGGGATGGGCTCTCTCTGTCGCTCTGCTTTTAGTCACCTGCTGTGATTTCCACTGGCCACTTTTATACTGGTTCTCAGACTCCTTAGAGCTGACTTCCTTATGCTGTCTCCTTAGACTTGACCCAAGAAGTGAGGCCCCAGTCCTCTCTGCCCTCAGGTTCCCCCCAAAGCCATGGAGGGCAGCAAACTTCCCTCACTGAGACCCCACCAAAGAGGTATGGAGGGAGCCCTCCACTGCTCCAGTCTTACCTCAGTCCACACAGAATTCTCAACTCTTTTCCCTGTGGTGGAAAAAAAAAAGGCCAGTATATATCTTTCCAGATCTTTGTTTAAACTCAGCTCATTTGGTCTTTTCTCTTCAAGTCACTGTCTCTGGCATGGCCTCATAAAAGTCTGTGTAGATGCTCCAGGATGAGAACTGACTTCTTTCTTCTGAGCTGTGCCAGGACCTCTTGGATGGGCCATGGACTCAATGAGTGGAGGGTGGTTGGCAGCACGAAGAACTGAGAGGAAAACACCTTATTTCCATCCTATGTGTCATCTTTGATCTTGCTGTAAGTTCTTCTAGGAATGAATGGAGCACAGATATACCTAACTTGTAAGTGTAAGTCCTGCTCACTCAGAACTTGAGGACAGGCTGATTCATGATTAGACAACTCAGCAAAGCATCTGTCAACTATTAGACAACTATCAAAGCTCTGATAGAATTTTAAAAAAAGAAAAGAAAAGAAAAGAAAAGAACAGAAAAGAAAAGAAAAGAAAAGAAAAAATATCTGCTCCTTCCTTAGAAAAAGCACTGGTCTCCTATGTGGTTCTAAGTGGCTCAGCCTCCCTCCTGGCAGGTAAAGGATGCTGAGAAAAGAGTTTAGGGATTCTAGTCAGGGATCTCCCACCTGACGATGAACCGATAAGGAGGTGCTTGCCAGACCCTTCCTTTTGATAATATAGAATTTAAAAGTAGATCAGCTATAGTAGCTAGAGGTTCACACATGAATTCTCAAAAATTGGTCCTGGCAAAGTACCAAGTCACAGGGAAGCGGACACCTCCAGAGGTGACTCGGTTTGTACTACGAGGTCCCTAGTTTGTATGCTGCGTAAGACAGATGCAGAGGGGTGTCCTTGTGGAGAGGTGGGGGCACATGGTGAGCTCCAAACCAGTGTAAAAGGTGTATGTCAGGTGGTTATGAGCTTCCTGAAAGGGTCCTCAGATTCACATTTTCAGTTACCTTCTATCATGCTCTTGGATTATATTTTATCGCAAAAAGTTAATTTTTATCCAGATCTTGGGAAGATGACTGTGGAAGGCAAGGCACTCTAAGATTTCAGTAAGATAACAGAGCATCAGTTCATAGGGCCTTCCTACGGCCTCAGCACAGCTGCTCTGAAGCTATTACTTAGGGACACGGAGAGCCCTATCTGATATTTCCATGAGAACAATGGGTTTAGATTAATCCTTGGTGGCCTCTGAATCCATCTGTTCTCACTATCCCAAGAAGTTGCGTTTCTAGTGCAGCTTCCAGACTGGCCTAACAAATTAAATTTCAATACTCAGGCTAGATTTCAATCAGACAACACAGGTGCCACCAACAGATGTTTGCTGACCAGATTTCTCAAAAAAGGAACAACCTTTGCATAGTGTCACCTCCTTTGTACCTGTCCAGAGTGTTGATTGTGTCAAGGAAACTTTTTTTTTTTTAATTTTTTTTTCAACGTTTATTTATTTTTGGAACAGAGAGAGACAGAGCATGAACGGGGAAGGGGCAGAGAGAGAGGGAGACACAGAATCGGAAACAGGCTCCAGGCTCTGAGCCATCAGCCCAGAGCCTGACGCGGGGCTCGAACTCAGGAACCGCGAGATCGTGACCTGGCTGAAGTTGGACGCTTAACCGACTGCGCCACCTAGGCGCCCCAAGGAAACTTTTTAAAAAGGCTTTACAAAATGTTTCTTTTTTTTCACCATGATGGTCAATGTCAGCTAGACATGCCTCAAAGCACAATGCATGTTTTGATTTAGGATATTAACAAACAAAGAAATTCTCAAGTCCAAGTGAGTCGTCCATGTTTGGTAAAGGTGGATTCAGCTGTGGAATCATCTAGAATTTCTGCCAGAAAATCATCTCCGCTGAAATTCCTGAAGGCTCCAAAGTAAAAGAAAAGGTTGTTTTTAAGAGATACCATTGCAAAGGAGAATTTACCTATTTTGAATCTCTGGAAATAGAGAATTTGAGAATTTCTTTACGTTTTTTTGTCTGTTCCTCATAGAGATTTTAACGAAATCGGAGTTCCATGTGTCTCTTAAGATGGATTTGCTATTTGGAAGTGAGGTAGAAATAGCAGCAAGTGGGGAGTCCACTCTCAAGGGGTCCCAGGTCTCCAAGGGTTAGAGAACCAGGCTCAGAACTCAGAACTTAAGAGAAGTTTGGGGTGTTTAGATCCTAGGACTGTCAGTATTATTTTAGGAAAGTTATGGGCTATTTTGTGGATGGATCTAGGTTCTCAATACTGTTTAAGATGTTTGTTTCCGTGAGAAAATATACTCCAAATTCCAAGCCAACTGATGGAATATAATCTGTTAGTAAATAAAGTATACAAAATATATTACTATATGAAAAGTGGTAGGTAGGAACATATGTAATTATATACCTTCATATGTAATTATATGCCATATGCTCACTTCTCAGTTCTTCATTACAGTTAGCCTTGTTTGTGATATGAAAGGTAGCTACAGGCCCTTTATCATTTGGCATCTCGTCAAATCCATTAACATTTATTCAGAGCCCATGCACTGATGTTAGCATCAGCCTGTGGTATGCACGGTGCTGTGCCAGGTGCTGGCAGCAGTGAACTCAGGAGAGCTGGTCTGCCCTTCTAGAATTCAAATTCTTATAGATGAGAGTTAGAGGCTTAGATGATATCTTGGCCCTTATTTTCTGTGTGACCCTGGTAAGAGTCATTTAATGTTTCTTGCTCTGTCAAATGGAGAATACTGTTTGTCACTCATTTGATTGAATTGCCCATGTTTATTTCTAAGCAAAAATGTGATTCTAGCAAAGTGGCATATAAATATTTATTTTATGTTTTATTTCAATGCCTCTTTTACTAAAGATCTATTACCTGGAAATAAACAATCATTATAATATATGAGTATACAATGTATGCTTTCTATGATACGGAAAGTGATACACATTATTCAGTGCCTAACTCGGTCATGTTGCCAAAAATGCTTATTAATGGAACTGGCTAGTAGATTTTTATTAAATGATTTTTTTTGAGAGAGAGTATGTGCACATGTGAGCCTGAGTAGGGAAGGGGCAGAAGGAGAGAAAGAGAATCTTAAGCAGGCTCTACACCCAGCATGGAGCCTATCATGGGGCTCAATCTCATGAACTGTGAGATCATGACCTGAGCTGAAATCAAGAGTCAGATGCTTAACCAACTGAGCCACCTGGGCGCCCTAAATGTAATTTTTTAAAGCATGCAATCCCCAAATGATCTAAGTTGTCTTACTATTGATTACAAATTATATATTTAAAAATTTAACTTTTTTCTACTGGAATTATATGAGATGATTGACTTATGACCCAAATTTTATCCCAAATTAGCATACATGCTGTAAGAAATGTAGGAGACCCCTCAGGTGGCCTTGGGGAGGGAGCCCGGATGTTCTCCATGGATCAGAACAGGATTGCCAAGCTCAGATCTCCTGGCTCAGGGCCTTGCATCTCAACAACCTCATTTCCTTACAATGGACACAAAAGAGGGTAAAAGGGGAGATGGGGCTTGGCCTTTCCCTGAAGTGGTTAGGTCCCAGCAAGATTTTCCCTTAGGGAGTTTGGGTCTTTGTTTATTGAACTATTGTCACTGCATCCTCCTCACCTGAACCCTCTGGCCTTCCTGAGCATTTGACTGTCAAGTGCCTGAGTGAGTTGTCCTGCCTGGCCTGTCCCCATGTTTTGTGGGGAGAGAGGACATTCACATGAAAATAACAGGCTCTCTGGAAAGAGTCTCAAATGCTTGATGGAAATGTTATCGATGTGGCAGTGATAGTACAGTCTTGTGAATATACTCAAAGCCACTGAACTGTACATTTTAAAAGGGTGAGTTTATGGTATGTGAATTATACCTCAACCTAAGAACATACCTGACAGACAAATTTAAGGATTCAGAGGACGGGAGTTCCTCAGGCTGTCAGGGATCTCATGGAGGTGTTGGTCCTTCAGCAAGTCCTTGAAAGCAAGGAGGAACTCAGAGGAGAGTCAGGAAGAGCAGACTGCAGATCGGGAGGGTGGGAAGTGCATGGGTCTTGCCAGAAGATGAGACCAGGAGGTCAGAGGGAAGCACAAGAAGAAAGGGACAGAAGGATGGAAATCCTAATTGGGGCCAGAATATAGAGGCTTTGATGTTGGCTCAAGCAGCATAGGGCAAGAAAAAGCCTTTGACAGTCTCGTGTCTGGGATCTGATATGTACGTAGCATGGTTGGAGATGATCAATTTGCCTGGGTCACATGGGATGGATGGGCATAGGAAAAGATTTGAGAGGGACCTCTTGGCAGACATCATAATATCCTGGGGAAAATAATGAGATAGCAATCAAGTAGAAAAGAATGACAGATTTGATGGATATTATAAAGCGACAGTAGACAGGACTGGACACCTGACTAGATATGGAGGGTAATCAAGAGTCAAGGACCACTCCAGAATTTTCAGCCTAGGACCCTACTAGGGAAGCAGCAACTAAAATAAGGACTGGTTTTGGGGAAAAGACGTGGAATTCCATTTTAGGCATTCTGAGTTTGGGGTGATGATGGGACATCTAAGGGGACACTAAACTTACAGTAGCATGGCACCACCTCAAAGACCACTCATGTACAGGTAAGGAAACTAGGCTCAGAGGCTCCACCCACTGCCCAAGGGTTAGAGAGCTAGTTTTAGGCTGGCCAGAGCCAGAATCCTGTTTGAAGCTCTTTCTCCCCCCAGGCAGCTGGTTCTGATGTGGGCTGGCACTTGGAAGGGAGGTGATATGGGAGACAGAGAGGTTGGAGTCCACCACGGAGGTAAGAGGAGAAGGTGTGGGAGTGGAAAAGTCTCTGGAGGGGAGGACAGCAAGGAGAGAGAAGGGCAGAGGACCAAGTCTTGCCATGTGTCCTCACTTCAGGGTGTGAGAAGGAAGCAGAGTACAAAGAGGTGTCACGTGGAACAACAGCAATGTCACTGAGCCACAGGGTGGGAGTATGGTGGCAACGCACAGAGGGCTTGCGTGAGAAGGAGCCTTAGGGGCCCTCCAACCGCAGCTTGCCTTCTCGGCCAGCACAGCTCCTGATGCAGCTCCAGGACACCAGGTACTTCCGAGATGTTGAATTGGATTTGGCCATTGGACCTTGGAGGGTCCATCTCATGAATGTGCCATGAGGGAACGCTGGGGATGAAGGACAAGGAAGAGGATTTTTTTTTTTTTGCTAGAAGAAAAGTTGGATGACTTAGAAAAGGCAACCAATGAAAAGAAAGAAATAGAAGATACAAAAGAGAAGGGGATGGATTCTAGAGATCATGGAAGAGCCTGGGTCAAGTCTATTTAGCAAGTAGGAACTATCTTTAAAGGGAAAGAAAAGTGGATGAAGACAAAGCTTATCTGGTGGAGGGGAGAATGGATGAGCTCAAGCTGGAGGGTCTCTTTTTCAACAAGGAGGAGGTGAGGTTATCTATTGTGATTATCTAATAAATACTCATTTTGTCCTTTCTTACTAACAGAAGCCTAATATTATTTGGGGTAACAATGTGCCCAGCTAAAACACCATGTTCCCAGCCTCTTTTGTAGTTAGGGGTTGTCATGTGACTCAACATTGGCCATGGAGAAATCAGGCTGACATTTCTGGGAAAGCTCTTTGAAGGGAGCTGTCTTAAGTATCATGTATGCATTTGGCTCATCCTTTCTCTTTCTTTCCTTCCTGGAATATGGCTTTGATGGCTGGAGTTGCAGCTATCTTGTAACCATGAAGTGACCCTGAGGATGAAAGCCAGTGCTAAGAACGGCAGAACAGAAAGAGAGACAGAAGTCAGCGCATTGATGACATTATGGAGCCACTACAAGACCCTGGATTGCCTACCTCTGGACTTACTTTGCATGACAGAAAAAGACATTTCTTTGTCTAAGCCATTGTCATTTGGGGATTTGTTACCAGTAGCCAAACACAATTCTTATCTGGCAAGGCTGGAGGCTGGTGCGTATATGTGTTAGAAGGTGGAACACAGAACAAGTGCATTAGGAGATATGAAGTTCTACATTACTCTGAAGTCATTTGTGAATTGAAAAAAGTGGAGAATCACAATGTAGATACTAATCTAGACACGTGTGATCAGAAAACCCATTATTCTCCATATGAGTGCCTACATTGTGCAAACTCACTGAATGCAAATTGACCCGATTCTTCTCTATACCTTGTTGACCTTGACAATATCTATCTTATAAAGACTGAGGTTTACATTTGATGCCATTAGCAGTTTTTATTGAAGGAGGAAAATACTTTCTTAATTCATTTCAAGAACAATTCTGCAGACATTGATTAAAACATGAAAGGCACTTAAATAAGCATAATTATCTCAGAAAACATGCAATGTTATGTGTTATATTGTGTTACCATTGTTCAGATTTAGGGCTTTGGATCCACTAAGAGTTTTAATGTACCTTTTCTTCCCCCTTCACACCAAAATGTTTGGCTCTTGTGAAATACCAACACAGAATGCCCTGGGCAAATGGTAAGCAAGGCTTCAATCTCTTTCTTTCTTTCTTTTTTTAAACTACAGGCTAAAACCATCTCCATTCATGTAAAACCCAGAAAACATGTCTCCTTGGAGATGCCATATAGTCTCTTGGTTTAACTATCCATCTCAAAATATCTAGGGCAAATAGAGAGTTGTTCATTCATGTCTTCATCAGCAATACCAAGTATCTTTTAGAAAGTCAACAATCGGAAGAAAAGTCTTCAGATTGCACAAATGCTCATCTGCTTTCCAATCCATTCTGTATGTAATTCCTGGTGTTTGTAAGATTTAAAAAATAATTCCAGTTAAGGCCATTTATCTAGTTTTGTGGCAGCTGCAAATTCAGTTGCTCCAGAAACCATCTAATCTTCAGCCTCCCAATGATTTTCAACGGCTGGATTAATGTGCTCATCTGAAAATCCATCTTGGCTGTATTGTCAGGACTGTACAATGGGCAACTAGACAGAAGATTTACTGAGTTACAGAAAACCGTTAGCATCTTTGACATTTATTTGAAAGAAAACGGCGCTTCTGCTTATTTAATATTTCAATGGTAACTTATTCATAGAAGACAGAAAGGAGGGGGACTCATTTCAAGGGAACATCTGAGAGGTGGTTTTTTTCCAGGTAACATGGAAAACAGAATATAATGCCACACACAGATCTCCAGGGCAGGTGGAGGAGACCACAGGAAGAAGAATTAATTTGAAAGGCTCTCTCATTTGGACAAGAATATACTAGATCCCACAGCTCAACAGGTGCTTAATAAAAAATGTAAACATCGATTTCATTGAGGCTCAGCTTCAGAACAGTTTAAGGCATTAATCAGAAAAGCATATTCTACATTTGTTCCCTTTATTCTCTTCTCTTACACGATCAAGAACCAAATGGGCCAAATAGTATTCACGTGCATGAATGAAAGGACAACCAACCTTGGAAACTTTCCTTAAACAATGAACGCAAACTCCTGATACCTTCTAGCTAGATCAGAACCACAAGCCAAGGTGGAAAAGCACTGGGTTTCTGCTGAAGAGGATGATTTGTGGGCTGAGTTCAGGAAGGGGCATCCAAGTTATGGCTCTCCTCCTTGGGAAGCACGGAGGCTCTGAGACCTGCAGAGGAGCCCAATAGGCTGTGCCCTCCAGAAGCCTCTGCACCTTCTGATGGTGGTCCCTGACTGGCTCAAGTTCCAGAAGTTCCCTGCAGATGCCTTTGCAAGCTCCAGTGCCAGGGACGCTTACTGCCAATTTTGGCAAATTCATTTTTCTTGCTGCTGAATCGGATGAGAAGGCCCAGGCCCAGGGCATAACAAGCTTCGGGGGCTTTCAAAAACCCATTCAGGTCCAGCAGGAGCCTGGCTCACAAAACAGGGTTTGCTTCTTGTTTCGAACCCCAGTCAGTAATCCTAGACACAACAGGGGAAGACCACGGTACACCGGTGGGGGGAGGGGGTGCTGAGCTCTGAAAGACTCTTTCTCTGTGCTACTCTGGACCAGAACAGGTATCTGGCATTTTAAAAGCTGGCGCAGGGTGGGGCTATGGCATTCTTCTCACAGGCTCAAATAATTACAGATAAAAGCTGGAAGTAGCACGAGGGCCTGGCCGATTCTCCCCGGGCACAGACTGACATGTCACACTGCCCTTCCAGATACAGGCTATCGGCTCCATCCAACATCCTTCCTGAGGACCAGGACATTCAGGCTAAATTCAGCCTCCGAGAGCCTGGGAAGCCAGCAGGCCCCGGAGCACTCCCAGGAGAATGAGAGCAGATGAATTTTTAAACAACAAAAGGAGTGTGTATGTGTGTGTCTGTGTTTGATAATGGTCCAAGCTTTAATAGCACGGTAAAATATTTATCTTATTTTTATAGCCAGCATGCAATCAACCCATAACACACTGACAGAATTTAGAAAGATCAAAGTCTACACAGCCACAGCTAGATGGAACCACTCCACATTTAAATATATATACATATATATATATATATATATATATATATATATATATATATGTATATATATATACATGCATACACCCCAGGAGAAGGGGACTCCTGGGAACACATTCATTCCACACACTCTCCATTCTTTTCTAAGCCACAGAGGGAAGGGTTGTGAGTAACTCTCTGGTTTGGGGTTTTATTTAAGAAGTTAATTGTCTTAGCAAATTGTCCCATTCAAGTTAATCTCCCTCTTGGACCCTGCATAGCCTTGAATAGCCTTGATTTGTTTCACCGAAATTCCCAGTCCTCTTTTTGATTAAGTGATGTCCCTGGGACAGGGCTGAGGGTGGAGTGGAGAATTGGTAATAAATATTATGTAAATATTATTAAAGACAAAAGATCCTTACTTTTTGGATTTTTTCATAAGGAGGTGGAAAGAAGGAGTGGTCATGGGAAATCAGCACTTACTGAATTAGACGATATTAGAAATGGAAAGAACACATGGATGATGGGTATTAAGGAGGACACATATTGTTATGAGCACTGGGTGTTGTATGTAAGTGATGAGCCACTGAATTTTCCTGAAACCAATATTGCACTGTATGTCAACGAACTAGAATTTAAATAAAATGTGAAGAAAAAAAAGTCAGTGTGAATTATGCATAAAAATTAAAATGACACAAAGTTAAAAAGGAATGGAAAGACTCAAAAGTCCATTGTCTTCATCCTTCAGATGAAGAAACTGGGAATGGGCTGAGCCATACAGATACGGGAGTGAGAACTGACCCATCCTTGTCTTTCACCAGGGCCAACGCTCTCCCGGGGTCTCCGGGCAGCAGATGGAAGGAGGCAAAAAGCAGAGGGTTTGGGACGTTACAGAAGGCACATTGTGGGGCTGTTGCTTTTTGCTCACAGGCAGCACGTGTGCAAGGAGAATTCCTGTGTGTTGATGACCACGAGCGTGTGTGTGTGTGTGTGTGTGTGTGTGGCTGTGTAAGGAAGAGCTCTGTCCCCCTTATTGTAAGTTCTGAGTACAAGTAGTTAGGAGGTCCAGAAGATTAACAAAGGCTACACACAATTTACCTTCTTGTTCTCTATCCGTATATACAGTGCGAAAAACAAAGATGGTTCAAAGATAACACCATGAGAGAATTCTGTGGTTATTTTCAGCACAAATTATTTTTCCACCGACAAAGAACTGGCTTTATTCCAAATAAGACTTTAAGTTGTGCTTTTCTTTTTCTTTTCTCCTTTCCTTTTCTTTTCTATAAAATGGCAACTGTTTCTCAGGAGAAACAGCCTTTTTCCGTAAATGTAAATTGTTGGGGCATCTTATACCACTGATCAACGCATCTTGTGTTTCTTTATGGTTGTGAGGGGCAACAGCATGATTCTGAACTTGAGCAGATTGGGTTGTTGAATTTATCGTCTGGAGAGAAGCAAGGACAGAGCCTGCTGAGTCCCTGCAGCTGCCTCCAAAGTGACTTACTCCCCAGATGCTAAGCCAGTTCCCTTCTGGCTGATAAATGAAGTGAACGAAGGGGTAATTTTGTTAATTCCATACTGATTAGTTTCTGGCTAAGAATGGTGGTCTGCATGATCTGGGCCCAAACTTTAAGCTGGTTCTCCTCCTCAATTTTTGATATCTTCGTAGGACCTCAGGTGGCCCTTTCTGAACCCTGGGGATACATGAACACAATGCAGAAGATGGTCCCACTGTGGTCCTCATCCCTGCATACCCTCTCCCCTTTACCTGCCATAGATTAACCACTGTGTGGCGATCTGCGAACGTGGGGCAAATTCTGTGGGAAAGCTACCCTCTTACCTGATAAATCATCCCGTAAAATAAAACCCCAATTCAAATATTTTACTTTCGGCTGTTTTGAGACCATTCCTTGCTAGGGAATACTTTAGTAAAACCAAACTCTCCACAGGCCATCCAGACGGCTGTGTTGTCATGGAAGCTATTAAGGATAAGTGTACGCAGATCCAAAATAACAGAGGACGTCATTTTATTGGCTGTCCACAGGAAGTTTGGTCACACAAGGAGGTGGAGGCTGTGGCAGGTGTGGTACAACACAATACCTCATCTAACTACTAAACAGAAGGTTAGCTGATACTGGATAGGATAAAACCCCAGTGACCCTCTGCAGCCCGGGGCTCCGCCGACCCCTGGATAATGAAGCTGAAGAAGCCGGTGAGTGATGGCATCGTCCCACGAGTCTCCGTGTGTGTCGCACTGTCTTCCCGTAAAACAGCACTTGAAGATTCACCAAATTAGAAGAAAGAAAGCGAGCAAGCAGCACTTCCGTTTGAATACCAACACCACTGTGAGCAGACGTAGTGTGGCATGCAAATCCAGATCCGGTCATTTTTTTCCCCTTTTAGGTTTTTTTTTTTTTTTTTTTTAAATTAACAAATGGAATGGCATGTCTATTTCAGATATTAGTAGCATAACACTCAGGTGCAATTTCAGTCTGGCCACAAGGGTCCTCGACTTTCCGTGCGTCCGTCACAAGAGCAGCAAGCAGGCAGCAGAACACTGTCCTTTCCTCCCGGACTCTGCAGCCCTGAGTCTCCTCTCTCCCAGGCCCACCCCCCTCAGACTCCAAATGCTGGCAAACAGCTACTTCTCTTATTTTCATTGTTATCAAGGCAGTCAGGCTGGGGAAGAAAATTCAACTAAACCAAGCCGTGGGCATTTGGGCCCTGCCCTCGTCTGCCACGGAGCGGGGATCCATTCACTCTCCCGGTAGTCTCTGTGCCCCAGGACTGGAGTTGTCCTCACCACCACGGAGTTGGGTCATGGGAAAGCTCCTACTGTCTGCAGCCCCCGGGGCTGTGGTCACACGGAGCTGAGCTTCACCAGGCCGCGCACAGAGTCCTCATGCAGAGAGTCCTGGCTGGCCAGACCGAGGACGTGCATGGTGCGGCTGTGGGCCAGGGGGCTGCCCGCCAGCATCCTGGGCGGCGAGGGCGCTTCCTCTGGAGTCAGAAACTGGTGGCCCACGTGCTCCTCTTTCAGGGGCAGTATGTCTGTCAGCGCGGCCTCCGCGGTGAGGTTGGGCATGGAGGAGGGCGGCGTGGGCTGCCCCAGCGTCAGGCTGGCACAGGGAGTGCCCAGGCCCGGCTTCCCGGGCAGGTGCAGCTCGTCGCTGGTGAGGCTAGGCTCGCTCTGCAGCAGGGGCGTGGCCGCGGCCTGCAAAACGAATTTGGTGCTCTGAATGCACTGGTCTTGGTCACACTGGAGAGCAGGAGGCAGCCAGCAAAGAGAAGGCGGAGATGAGATGGGCACAGGGTGGGGAGGAAAAGGGGCACAGTGGGGGGGGGGCAGAGAAGGACAGGATGCGAGAGAGACAGAGAGAGAGAATGAGAGACAGAGAGAGAGAATGAGAGAGAGAGACAAAGAAACCCGTTAGTGACACCTCAGGGCAGAGAGCCTGCACAGCAGCCTGGTTTCATCTGGAGGCGCCCAGCACATACACGGTAAGTGCAAATACCCAGCATCTAAATAAGCCGCTGAAAGTACTGGTCCCCCACAGCTGCCCAGGGAGTTACATGCAGCCAGAGGCCATCATGCTCCTGGTCCCCCTTTACAGACTCAACCTAGTTAAAAAACAATCCCGCGGATGAAGTCACAAGGTTTACCACCTTAGCAATCTGAGGTGCCTGTTTTTCGTGTACTGAAAACCGCTTTTACCCTATTGTTTTAAAAACACAGGGCCTGTACACCTAGTTCAAAGCAGCGTGATTCACAATAGCCAAAGCCCAAAGGGAGAAGCCGGGGTCCATCGACAGATGAGAGGATGAACAAAATGCGGTACGTACAGACGACGGACCCCTACTGAGACATAACAAGGAAGGAAATCCTAACACACGCTCCAACATGGATGAACCCTGGGGATATCACGCCGGGTGAAGCCAGCCAGTCACAAATGGGCAAATATTGTATGTTTCCGCTTATGGTAGTACCTACAGTAGTTACCTCTGTAAAGACAGAAAGCAGAGAGAAGGGTGGTTGCCGGGTCAGGGAGGGGGAAGGGAGCTCGTGTTCATGGGGACAGAGTCTCAGTTTTGAGAGATGAGGGATCCCGTGGATGGACGGTAGTGACCTTTGCACAACAATGTGAGTGTACTTATTGCCACTGAAGTGCACACTTGAAAGGGTTAAAATGATACATTGTAGGTTATGTACATTTTACTACAAAAAGTCTGAGCAGACTCTTCACAAAGCCCTAGAATTCCCCACTGCTAAATTTTCATCAGCTTCAAGGACCATTAATTGAGCTTCTGTGGTTTTTTTAATCTGTGAAAGAAAATGCCAACATTTTACAAGATATTTCCTTTTCTTCTAAGCATTCTTACATCGCATTACACCCTATGTCCTTTGCCTCTCCTCACTCACTGGGCGAAGGAAATGGTGTAAACACACTTTTAGCCGATCGAATGTGGATCTCTGATCCTCCGTAAACCCTCTCTTGAGCCATGGGGGCGGGTTTCAGATCAGCCAGACGACTTCGACAGCACACAGAGATCTTGAACTCAAACGCGGGCAGTGACCCCTTAAGAGATTTTCAGGAACTGCTCTTCCACGGGAAGGAGAAGAGTCGGTGTGAGCTAATCTGTCCCAAGTTTGGGTTCAAGCAGTGAGCCAGGCAGGCTACTGCTTTGCTTCAGAAGTTCCCCTCTTCACAAATGAAGATCCTGAGGCTTAAATGAACGAGTGGCTTGCTCAAGACCTTACAGATAAAAGTAAGGCATGGACCCAGGACCTGGGGCTGAGTTTGCCTGGCTGCAAACCTCTTTCTACTATTGCATGTGCCACATAGTAGGTGCTTAATAAACGTTCCTTGTCTGCTTATCTATCCCCTCCTCTCTTTTTCGGAACTCCGGAGTTGCTGTAGAATCTGTGCTAATGGGTTTGCAAAGGAGGTGCCTCACCCTGTTCCTGCCAAGGGGATACCCAGGACTACCATCACTCAACCACCTCTGTGCAGGGAAGAGCCCAAACCATGCACCATGTGGCCTTCAGGGAGGAGAGGGAGTTCACTGGAAGTTCTGACTCCTAAGGTTTTTCTTTATTTGCTCCAGTGTGTGTGTGTGTGTGTGTGTGTGTGTGTGTGTCCGTCCTTTTGGCCAAATGGGTTTCTTTCTACAATCACAAGTGGTACCCCTCCTCCCCCCCGCCAGAGGAGGAGAAGGAAGAGTTGCAGTCTCTCATGAATTCACAGGCTTTAGAGGGCAAAAGACCTCGATTCTGGGCAAGAGTAGAGCTCTTTAAGGAAGGAAAGCAAGTTCCGTGGGAGACCCTCACTTTTTTTCCTTCTAAATATAATTTACTATCAAGTTAGCTAACGTACGGCGTATACAGTATGCTCTTGGTTTCAGGAGTCAATTCCCGTGATTCATCGCTTCCATACCACCCCCAGTCCTCATCCCAACAGGTGCCCTCCTCAATGCCCATCACCCATTTCCCCCTCCCCCCGCCCCCCATCAACCCTGTTTGTTCTTTGTATTTAAGAGTCTCTTACGGTTTGCCTCCCTCCCTCTCTGTTTATACCTATTTTTTTCCCTTTCCCTCCCCCTTGGTCTTTGGTTAAGTTTCTCAAATTCCACATACGAGTGGAAACATATGATACCTTTCTCTGACTTATTTCACTTAGCATAATACTCTCCACTTCCATCCACGTTGTTGCAAATGGTAGGATTTCTTTCTTTCTCATTGCCAAGTAGTATTCCATCGCAAGGAGACCCTCACTTTTCTCTCAGTCCAGGGAGCTCAGAAACACCCAGAGCCTGGAGCATGGGCTGGAAGGCTGGTCACAGTCACCTCCTGTACTCATCTTCCCAAGCACCACCACGCAGTTTTTGCCATAGTGGTTTTCCCACGGGGCCGCTCCTGCAGGGGGTTTCAGCTCGGTGTGGAGGGGCTTTCCGGTGGGAGGTGCTGAGGAGCACGCGGGGCGGGGGGCGGGGCTGCGGGGGCGGGGCTGCGGGGGCGGGGCTGCGGGGGCGGGGCTGCGGGGGGCGGGGCTGCGGGGGGCGGGGCTGCGGGGGCGGGGCTGCGGGCAGGCTGGTCCACACAGGTCTGCTCAAGCTCTCCAGTTCCGTCCTTTCGGTCCAGCACACCGGCTCTGTCTTGACAGGGCAGAGGTGGAGCAGCTTCCTGACTAATCACATTCATCTTCTGGAAACTGACCTAGGGCTTTGGATATATTGTGCTTTGCAAAGAACGTTTTGTGTTTTGTGACGCGTTCTATTTGGTATTCTTACAGCCAGCTGAGCTCCGCACTGCCTCCATTTCCCGGGGCTCAGTGCAGCCTGTGAGCAGGCCCGCTAGCGACCCCAGAGCCGAGCCCAGAGCTGCAGAGAGCAGGCGCTTTTCTGGGTACTGGAATCTTGTTCTCCATCTTCCCTCTTGGAGCCCTCACTATTCCTCCTACCTTCTGTCTACACAATGCCCTCAGCTCTAAGGAAAGATAAAATTGCAAATCAGATTTGCTTGTCTCTGTTGACCTGCAGGAAGCCTTTTTTATTGAAAACTAATTGGCAAATTCTATTTTAGGGATCAGCGCAAGACAACTCTTGCAGGCTCACATAGAATTCTGTTTGAGGGCAGAGCTGGAGATTTTCAAGGTCAGGGGCGCAAGCATGAGGGGAGAGGTGCCCCCCTCCTTCTCCCTCCTCTCTCCAGGTCACTGTTCATTTCTTCCTCCTTGATCACAACCCTCCAGCCATGCTCACGGCAGGGCCCACAGGGGGCACCAGAACCTCTGGGGATAAAGTGGTCTGTCCGCTCCTTAGAGCTTGTGTTCACCCGGGGGGCTAGGTGTGGCTGGATGTGTCTTCCAAGGCTTCACACTATCATCATTGCTGACTCCAACAAGACCGCAGGTACCTGGGGTGGGTTTACTCTGAAACCATGAGGCTCAGGATCAGGGCCCCTGCCCTCCTGGTCCCTGGCGTATTGGTTTTTCTCTCTTAAAGAGAAAGCGTCCTCCAAACTTGGGTTCTGTATACACCTATTGGCATTTTCCTGTGGCCCCGACCGACAACTTGTTAAAACAGTAACAAATCTGTCTGTGCTCAGCCTCCCAGCCGGGCTGTTGAAAATGCTGTCCAGTTTACCAGGGGTGAAGCCTAAGGACTTAAATACATGGAAATAAATTTAGCCTAAACCATTTAATTAAAAGAAATCTAAATATAAGTCATTCAGAAAATTTTTTAAAATGACTACTTTGAACTCTGACTTGTGTTATCAGACTTCAAGCACCTCTTGTATAGACTTCTTTAAATATTTTAAAAGAGGACTGTCTTTCTGAGTATAGTTATGGAGTTTCCTTTGTCATAGGAAAACACAGTTACATATTAACAATTAACCTACTCTTTGCCCCCCCCCCCCCCCATCGCTCCCCACCAGTTTAACCTATGGCCGTGATATCAGTAATCACAGTTACTGGACCATGAAACTAAGTGTCTAAATCCTGCTGCACCCAAAACTTTGAAGATAATTTGCCACATTCAAACCGATTTTCCTTTGGACAACCAATCCCATTTGGGGGTACCCAGGGACCAGACTTTGTTCTACCGGGTTTTGCCCAGATAAAGTTTCCTACTGGCTCTACAGGACTATGGATTTTATCAGATTCCAACCAGGGACAGTGAAGTGACTATAATTCTCATACCATTAATGTGGCATGTTTGGAACATCTCCTTCTTAGAAAAGACTCAACGATTAGGAGACATCCAATTTTTTCTTTTTTAAAGCTCGCAACTTTTCCTCATTTTGCACAAATCCCCAGGAGGATGGGTTGATAAACCTTCATGGTTGCAGTCCCATTTGAGAACTTGGCCAGTATTTTCAGGGTTACTATGGAGATGATCCATGAAAATCTTCTTACACCTCCTCCTTTTTACCTTTGCTTCTGATTCTTATTTGCCCACTTCTTGTTGATTTTTCCACTTAGTTTTCTTTCTCTCTGGCCTTCCCAATGCTCTTCTCTGCTTTCCCCTCCATCTCTTCCTTTCATGGGTTTCCCTCCCACTTCTTTTTTTCTCCTCCCGTCACCTTGACTTCTCCCTCTTCTGCCTTTCTTCTTCCCCCCCCCCCCCCCACCTCTATTTTCTCTTCGCTTTATTCATGCTTCCACTACCCACCACCTCCTTGGCTTTTCATTTGCCGACTCCTCTCTTCCACCAGTAGGGGGAGACGTCACCGCCTGCTTTTTCCTCTGACAACTTGGTAGCAGGGCTCACACTCCAGTGCGAACACCAAGACGCCCTTCAGTGTATCATTTTCTCTAACCAGTTATATAATCTTAAGAAAAACCAATAAACACCTGGATGGGAGTGACAACCCATCTACTACAAACAGAAAATTGAGAAACTCACACGATCATTCCAAAACAACCCTATAAAGGTTCCTATTTATCAACTTTCAGGTTGAATCATATGAAATTGCCATTTAAAAGTCAAAAATCATCCAAATGCTGAGTTCCAATGGAATAGAAGCCTGATCGCTTGTAAGAGGGTCTATGAGAAGACCCTTCTGCTGGCAGCATAAAACGACTCCTGGCAGGAATGCGAGAGCGTGTGCTGTGGTTGCAGTAAGTCACTTGACGGCTGGCTGAGTTACTGCCCACATGAAGCTCTGCCATTTAACTTACAAAGAAGTTTATGGTTTCAGATGTTCAGATGTTGCACATTTTATCACTTAATGTTACAATCTGAAAACACCATAGAGATCATTTACTTTTTGTTTTTGCAGATTTTCAAGTAAAACTGCTCATGTTGGAATGCATTTTATTTCACTCTATCTGGCTCCTTGTTTGACATATACCTAGCACACAGATTAAATGCTGTTAAAAGCAAATCTGGGAGTTTTCGAGATGGTCTTGTATACAAATCAAGAGCGAATGAAATTATTTATTTCTTCTGCTCCAATTCTGTCAAAGGTATTAGCACTGGGCATCATTTATTTCTGTTTGGCTGTGAAGCCGTGTTCTCGGGTCTTATGAGTGCTCGTTTACAGTTATAGAATCACTATAAACTTCTAAAATCCACCTAAAATGTAGGTTAGGAGGAGAGCTTTCTTTTTACTGTCATTTAACATTACTATTTAAGTGTGTGTAAGTTATTTTTCCTACTATATTAGATTTTTCAGATGATGCATGGAGAGTTCTGCAATATTTATTCACAAACTTATTTTCATAAATCACATAACTGGATTAAAGTGCATTCAAAAATTAGGTTAAGTAAATATAACAAATGATTTTCTAACAAACAAAATTTCTAACAACCATGAACTGTGTTCTTAGCTTTGTGGGTAGCATGTGTTGCAAAAGGGATCTTTTAGTTACAAGTGCCAGATATGAGCATAAACTCTGACCCCGATGCTATACAGAACTTCAGTCATTTGACAATCAATTGAAATATACATACTAAAAACTGACCATAACTGGATGTCCTATGTACACATGGAAAGAACTTCAATATTAGGTATTAATAAAAGCCAATGATGAGGAAAACAGGAACAATGAAAATGTGATCTTCGGCTGGCACTGGGGTTATCTGCAAGTAATTCCAGTATGGTTCCTCAGAATGTCACCAGAGGCTATACTGAGGTTACACACACCCTTTTAATGCTTTCGATGGCCCTTCGTTACTTTTGTAACATTTCCTTCCTCAGGAATTTGTAGTAGAGGATCACTTAGGCACTAAACAACCATCCTCATCCCCAAATGGCGGGGGGGGGGGTGGTGCTAACTCCCCCATCCTAAGTATCTTTGGGATGGGGGCCTCTGAGTGTTGGACATTTCCCTCTTGGACTGGGCAGGATTTGCATCTGGCCCTGGTTCTGACCTGTGGGGCCATGTAGAACACATCTTTTCTTCCCCCCACTGGAGTGTTCACATCCAGCCTCTCCTGGAGATGTTCTGATACACTTGGGGACACTGTCAGTAGTGGGTAGGAGCCTTGAGACCAGAAAGAGTTCTCTCAGCTGTACGCCAAGCGGGTGTCTCATAACAGAGGTAGCATGGAGACGTAGAGAGTGCGTGGGGCTTGAAGTCAGTTCACTTTTAGATTCATTTATGGGCAACTCACTCACATGTGTACTTGGGAATTATTATAGAGTGACAGAAACCCAACCTACAATCACTTCTAATGTGGTAAAATTTGCATGAAAGCTAAATTTAATTAACAATTAATGAAGGTGACACAGTCATGGGTCTCGTAGACATTAATTTACTAATTTTGATTTTGTAGTTTTCACGTTTTGGAGCTCATCGTTTTTTTCAGGCCTTAGAACTTTTCACAGTCCCTGGAAAAAGCACACAGGCACTTTGCTGACAGAGTCCAAAAGGCAGAATAGCCATGACTTCTGGTCTCCTGGCCCATGGATTAATTTGATCCTATCAAGGCTATCACTGCACCAAAGAGAACTGTCTCTCTAGTCCCTAGTTCCATATTCACGAAGGAGATGTGACAAAACCAGAGTGAGGAAAGAATGAGGTGTGGGAATGAAGACAGGAACAAAGTAGTATTTGTGCAGAAATTCCCCTGAGAAGGCCCTTTGAGGGGAACTTTCACACACACTCAACATTTAATGAGCACCTCCTGTGTGCCAGGCTGTGTCATCCCCTGGGGCTGGGAGGGTGGGTCAGAAAGGGGTCTCAGTTCCAACCACCATCCAGGAAGGCCGTCACCACTCACCCCTTCTTACTTCATGGTTTAGGAACTGGAGGCTCTTGGGATTAAGGGACTTGCCCATGATGCTGCAGCCCCCAGTGTCAGGACCGGCAAACGCAAGCCCAGGGGCCGTGATGCCAACTGAGCTCTCTCCCTACCTTTCCCCGCTGCGCTGAGTACTTAAATCGGTCCATTTGCAAAGCTTTCTCTTCGACTGTCTTACGGCTTTATTCTATCATCCTCACTAGTATCCAACTAGACCAAGAGACTTGATTTGACTTGGTGAGGGCAGAGCTCACAGGGGTCAGGGGAGAGAAATTTAGGAAAAGATAATAAATGTTGCTTTTCACTTGATCTTAGCCAAAAGACTGAGAAGTGATAAATGTTGATTTAAAATAATAATCTTCCAGCATGAGAGATGAAATTGGGTTAATATCTCAGCTGACAAACATGAACAACTCCCAGTTTTTTAAAAAATGCCAGATCGACTGATACTTCTAGGATAACTAACAAAACTGACTCACATCTCTACTATTTCAAAGTGAATTTCTACAAACCATGTCATTCTTTCCTAAGTACAGGGAAGCAAACCTTCTTTAGGCTTTCCCAGCTACCTGCAGGGCACCACCCCACCACCCCAGCTATCTATGGGCACACACATGCCACAATCAGCTTCCCCCTGAACTGCCCCTCTTCCTGTGTTTCCTTTTGGCGACTTATATGATCACCTTATCACTAAGCTGAAAGGCGGGGACCATCCCTGGCTTCTTGACTCCAGACCTCCACTGTGACCATCTCCAAATCCCAGACTTGCTGCCTCTTTTCTGAACCACGTCTGCTATCCTGCTATCCGCTAGGCTTACCGTGAGGGTCTCCTTCTGTTTTCCCTGTCTCCATACTAACACGCCTCCCTCTGTGCCCCAAAGAGCTTCCCGGGCTCCATTAACCCCACGTGAAAATCTAATGGTATTGCTCACTGAACTGAGCCTCTGCAGTGGCTCCTGCCACGTTATAGAACAAAATCCATGCTGGTTTTAAGGCACCCAAGGCTCTTCACATGCTTCCCCTCCTGCCTGCTTTGCAACCCACACCCTGTAACTCAGTCCTCTTGGTCCCGCAAATGCACATGAGTCCACCCCATGTATGCCCGGGCCTCTGTGCTCTGCATGGAGCATCTCTCCCACCTCTGGGTGGCTATTCATTGTAATCAATATTTTAATATTTGGCTCAGACATCATCTCCTCCAGGAAGCTTTGCCTGAAACCGAGCACTTGTTTTTGGACTTCTATGACTCCCCAACCTCTCGTTTGCTGGCACATTGTTGAAATCCTCCATGCACCTGAATATGAATATTTTCTGAACAGATCATGTCTTAGTTGAGTCAAATTGACGTAAGGTTTTTCAAGAAAAAATTTTCTTGGTGTTAAAGCAAAATATGGCTCAAAAATCATTCCTTTTAACCCAAGCTTGTAGAGAGTTCAGGAGAATCTGAAGACTATGGGGATGTTTTTCAATGCTAGCTGATGATTAAATCACCTCCAGGGGATTCTGACTTCATTGGGCTCAGGATATCAGCATTGTGATTCTAAAGTGCATCCACGGCTGAGGCCCACTGGATTGTGGTAAACTCAGCTGCCAGATGTAAGGGCCAGATCCGAAGACATTCAGCTGACACCAATTTGAGGGCTTTTGAAGTTGAATGAGTGGGAAGCAGCCAGGTCTTGAACCACTGGCTGCGTGACTTTGAGCAAGCCAGTCGTTATTCTAAAGCCTCCATTTCATGCTTTGTAAAACGGGAGTATTTTGCAGGTTGTTGTTGGCATTAAATGAGATGATCCTTGCAATAACAGTTTCAATATTGTCCACACTCTGCCAATTGCAAAAAGTGATAAACACAGTATAATTCTCTACCAAATAAACTTGGTTCCATTTTTAGAACTGCCTGAAATTTACCTTGTGATTCTGACGAATTCAACTTTAAGGGATTTAAAGCCAGTTTTCACATTTGTCTGATTGATTGGGGACTGGAACACCAGAACTTTTTTTTTTTTTTTAATTGACCGTGAGCTCTAATTATATCCAATAAATGAAATAGATAAAAAGGAAGACGAAAAATTGCTCTTAGTGATTATGCATGTTTCCAAAAGAGCAAAAGGTGAGTTCCTGGGTGTCCACTGCTGTATCAGCCACTAGAAAACCTGAAGGGTTTCAGGTTCCTTCTTGCCAGGCACTGCTGGTTCTGATGTGTCGGCTCAGTGTGTAGTGAGGGTCGGGGTGTCTGTTATAGGCAGACTAAGCAAGTCAAAGGAAAGGAAGAAATGTTACTGTTTGCCTCAGAGAATTAGTTTATTGTCAATCTTGAAATATTTTAGCTCCAGATTTTGACAATTCCTGGAAACTGCTTGATACGTATATTTCTCTTGGTCCTGGCGTTACTCAAAGTAGGAGAAAGCAAAGCAAACCGCACGGGGCCTGCAGCCCCCGCTGAAGTCACTTTGCTAGAGTCTCCCAGCTCTCTCCTCTGGGGGAGTAACGCGCATTTCACAGCGCTTGAGAAACACAAAACACCCATTTCCCCCTTCAGGGCTCACCCCACATGTTCCTTCACTCTCACCATGGTCCTGGGATACTTCTTCCTTCTCCCTTCCCTTCTGCAAATTACTCTCATTTTCTATTTGCTTTTACTTTTTCAGACTTAATTCTTCCTCCTTTCACCTATTTCCATAATAAAACAATAATGATGTATGACCAAAGAGACAATGGCAACAAATTAGGCAACCTCATGAAATAAACTCCTAGAAAGACACATACTATTGAAACTGACTCAAGAAGAAATAGAAAATCTGAATGGACCTGTAATAGGTAGTGAGTGAATTAGTAATCAAAAAACTAGCCACAAAGAAAAGCTTGGGACCACATGGCTTTACATCTCTTAAAAAGAATCCCAGTTCTTCGGCAACTCTTCCAAAAAGAAGAAGAAATACTTTTCAACTCAGTCTACGAAGCTATTATTAACCCTGATACGAACAACAAACAAAAATATCGAAAGAAAAGGAAACTGCGGACCAAAATCTTTTATGAACATAGATGTAAACATCCTCAACAAAACACTAGCAAACCAAATCCAGAAACATATAAAAGAGATTATACGCCAGGGCTAAGTGGGGTTTATCCTAGAAATTTGAGAAACAGGAGACAAATGAGAAGGGAAGGCTTGGTATGAAGTCCAGACTGCAGCACATCCCCCATTCCCGTGCCAAGTGCGGGGTCTCCAGTCTGCATCAGGGCGGGTGGGAGGCGTAGGAGGAACCAAGGGTCACAGCATTTACCCTCTTCCAGGGGGAGCTGGCTCCCTCTCCTGTGTATGGGGACTGAGAAGTTGTTCTCTGCTCTTCTGACCTATCTGTCAAGCTGCAAAAATCAGAGACTCACAGAGAGCTCTGAGCTGGTTGGGGCTTCAGGGACAAATTAGTCCCAGCTCCCATTTTGCAGCTGGGGAAAACTGAGGGCCACAGAGGCAGGGGGACTTGCTAGTAGTCAGGGAGATAACTGGCGGGAGCCAGGACTGAAGCTCTCACTCCCCGCTTCCCATCCAAGCTCTTTCCTTCACCTGAATCATGTCCATTGCTGCCCAGTAGCTCAGAGTGGATGAAACTGACCTGGCTGATCTTGTCACCATGGATCTCAGGGAGATGATGATGATAGTAATAATAATAATAATAATAATAATAATAATAATAATAATACAGTAATACTTAAATATAATTCTTACCTTGTGCTAGGCAAGGTTTTAAGTGCTTTACATGCATTAGCTCACTTAATCCCCACAGAAATCCTACAAGGTAAGGATATCGATATGTTCCCATTTTATGGATGAAAACACTGAGGCAGAGAGAGGTTAGGCAACTTGTCAAGGTCACTCATCTAGAAAGTGTCAGAAGTCTGGCTCTTTGCACAGTTAATCCCCATCTGCTCTTCATTTAAAAAAAATTTTTTTTAATGTTTATTTATTTTTGAGAGAGACAGAGATGGAATGCAAGTGGGTTAGGGGCAGAGAGAGAGGGAGACACAGAATCTGAAGCAGGTTCCAGGCTCTGAGCTGTCAGCACAGAGCCCGACGCGGGGCTCGAACTCACAAGCTGTGAGATCATGACCTGAGCTGAAGTCGGTCCCTCAACCGACTAAGCCATCCAGGCACCCCCTCATCTGCTCTTCAAAAGGAGGTAAGAAAGGCCTCTTGAAAGCCTGGTGCTTGACTGTGAAGTGCCTCCCACGTGAAAGAGATGTCTCTGCACACTTTTTACCACTGCTGGAACACCTTGGCCCAGGGACCAGTCTCCACGACTGTGCTATTGACCAAATCTGGAGTGGACATGCCAGGATTTTTAGATTTTGTCTCTGACAGGGACAGGGTGGGCCATGGGACTCAGTGATGTACAGCTTCTCTACTGTGGAGTCCATGGGAGGCAGGGGGAGACGCTGGTCCAGAAAGTGTAAGCAAAATGTCATGAATCTGAACTTAGGGGCACAGATGGCATTAGGGTTGTGGCAGCTGGAGTGTTACTGTACTGGAAGGCGCCCGGGGGACGATCTGTGCCTTGGTCATTCTTTTCTATCCCATGGCACTTTCAGCGTGCTGTCCTACTAGCTCTTCAGGAAAGATCTGTGTGTGGCTGGACAAAGAAACGAATGGAATTCTGCCCCTCTGTGTGTGCTGGTGGCCGGGTGGTGCTGGGGGACATGGTGTCTTCTACCTCCACGTGGGTGAGCAAGGTAGAGGTGGTATGAAGTCGGGGTGCAGTCAGCCTTGGCAGGTCCCTGAGGGTCACAGGTCCTCAGTCAGTCCCTCCCCAGACTCAGGATGCCACGGCTCCTGTGGTGGGGACTGAGCAGGACTTGCTGTACGTCAGAGCTCTTCCCGAGTCCCTGATCTGACTGGCACTTAGGGCGTGTGGACGTCATATGCAGCTGCCCACACTTGTGGCTCATCTCCAGATAGAGGGGAGAACATAAGGGCAAGGAGCCCTAGGTTTTTAATATCCTCATGCTTCCTAAGAGTTCAAGCCAGAGGCTTTGGATTGAATGATAAGGGCTTAGCAACGGCAACTGCTTCACCGTTACAAGCTTCTTCTTCATCTTGGAAGTGTCCTCTATAAACAATCCATATGGCGTCAAGCCCAGTGCCTCAGGGTCACTGGTTACTTGGGAGGTGGCCTTCCCATAGGAATAGGCAGTGGCACCATAACCATTCCTGCTAGGCCAGTTCCCTCGGGGGTATGCCCTTAACTGGGGTTATGGTGTGGTCTACTTAGAACAGACTCCAGAGGGCACAAGAGCAGTTTGAGGAATCTGATTAACCGTACGGAATGAGTTAAACCTGTGTCCCTTGTTAAACCTGCCCTCTCTGGCTCTCATAGACGCACATAGTAGGTACTCAATAAATGTGTGGAATTAATAAATTATGCCCTCATCTCATCTTAACATAAAGTGGCTTAACAGTGTCAACATCCTGAAGGTAGCCTTGCTTACTTTTTAAATCTAGTGAAAGTGCACTGAAAGGTGGGATCAGTACCATGGGAGCCACAGGGTAAAACTAACGTAAGTTCGTTGGTTTTGATAAGGACCACTGCCGTCAGTGGTGCCCCCTAGTGCAGGTTCCTACTACTTCCTTTCCGTATGTGTTTGTGTCCTGTCCCCGGACGCTGCCTCCTTGAGGGCAGATGGACTGCACTCCACAGACCTTGCATCCCTACCACAGTTGAGTCCTCAACACAGTAGGGACTCAGGAAGGGTTACTGAACCAATGAGAGGTCACATACACAATGTGAAAACATGCGCACACACCACAGAAGTGATCAGTGGATGCCGTGGCCAGAATTCGTTCCAGGACGTTTGTTGTGCGCCTGTAAGTGGCTGAGAAAGACTACTGAGCACGGACACAGCGGTCTTTAGTGCCTGTTCACTTGAAGGAGGAAGCGTTGGAAGTGAACGTGGGCATTAGAGTCATCAGACTGGTTTGTATCCACAAATTAGTGGCTGTGTACCCTTGGGCAGAGATGATCTGCTTCTCCTAGCTTAAAAAGAAAAGCAAGAGACAGGCATGCCCAGTTGCCATTGTTGGTTTGGATTAAACAAGATTCTGATCATCAAGTGTTTGAACACAGTCGGTGCTAAACAAATGTAATCTCCTGTCTGCCTCTCTCCTTTCTCTCTCCTCATTTTCGTCCTCTGAAAAATAAGGGGGTGACCCTTAAAGGTCACTTATGCGGGTGAGCGGGGACCGACCAAGATGTCCTGTGACCACTTTCAGAGTAGAGTGGCAAGGACTGTGACACACATGTACTTTCCTTTAAAGGAGGTGCTCTATTAGCGAAGGAAAGCACCACAGCACAAATTAGACACCACCACTACCAACAAGTTAGTCCCAGCACGCTTCTGCTGGGGGCTGGAGCCTAGTTCCAGGGTCATAAACACAGCTACAGGGTTGCTGGCATTAAGCGTGTTCCCTTAGCCCTGAATGCTTACAGAGACAGTCTTGAGACTGTGGGCTTTCACCTTGCCCTTCTTTATAAGCAGAAACAAAGTGCCCAGGAGGCTGTCATTTTCCCAGTCCACTCCAGAAGGCGGGTCTTTGACTTGTTTGTTATGGAAACTCTCTTATGGGTGATTCCCTTCCACAAAGAACAAACAGCTCCTGGGTGGCCACAGACTGGGTCCCTTTCAGAAACACGGAACTTCTTTAGGGAAATCTGTTCCAGATAAAGTGAAGCCATTGTCTTCCAGACGCCTAAGGAGTTTTAAGGGATGGATGGTCGGAGCTGGGCCTGGCTGAGCTTTCGGGTACCCACAGAGGGACTCTTGCCCCTGTCCCAAGTCTCCAACCTGCAGCCCGGAAACCAAGCATGCCGTTCCATACCTCACAGGACCCCTATGAGACCTCTTGGAGAGGCACTAGCTCAGTTTTGGCTGTGAATCAAGAACACCTTGTCTGATTTAGTGTATTGAGATACGCATGACTGAGCTAAGGTCACCGCTGAAAGTGGGGAGAAGTGGCCACCCATTGTACACTTAAAGAGGGGGTGGGGAGGTGAGCACAGATTGAGGCAAAGGGACAAAAAGGGACCAGCCAGCCAGCCAGCCAGGCCAGTTTGGAGCACTTGTATCTCACCCCTTCCCCCCCACCCCCGGACGACATCCTGGTTCTGTGTAAGGGGGCTTTCCATTACAAGGTGCCACAAGCTGTTTCTGGAAGACCTTTTGCATGCGGACTTCCCCTTACACAACCCAGAGCAAACCAACCACTCAGGGGCCATAATCCTTTGTTGGGTATTGCCTTAATTTAACGCTTCTGTTCCCTCGTCTGAGCCTTTCAGTAAATGGGTGTTCCGGGAAGGTTTCTAGGTGTGCTTGGTCTGTTACTGGGTTAGTGAACACAGAAGCAGAAGAGAAGCCTCTGCAGGGAGCTCTGGGCCCGGCTGCAGGTGGTCCCTACCATGTCGCTCTGTGACTGCGTGGCTCCGTAGGCGGCAATGCCATTGGAGGGTGCGGCTGGCTGCGGTGTGTCAGGCTGGATGTATCCTCTTCTGTCAATGAGGCTACAAGAGAAAAAGCAATACGGAGGAAGAGAGTGAATAAAAAGCCAAAGACTCATCAATACTATTTTAATTTCCATGCGGGGCTCCCTCTTTCTGTGTGGGGCGCCACTGCACGCACCTGGGAATACACCCTGACTCACTTTCAGGTACAGTCAGTACCAAATTCTGTCACCTCTGCCTTTGACAAATGTCTGTAGCGTCTGTTCCCTGCCACCAGCTACAGACTCCCACCCCCTCCCACCCTGTCCCCCCAACCCCGGCCATCATGGCCACTGGGGCCCCGTCTAACTGCCCCCCATCCTGATAATGTCTCTACGCCCGCTGGCGCTGCTCGAGGGAGGGGGGCGCGCTCCTTCACCTGCGAACACTCCAGGCCTCGGAGGACTTGTCCCCACTTTCCGCCCGGTCTCAACCCACGCCCTCTCACTGCAAGCGCAGCGCGCCTAGCTCTTCGGGACACCGTGCGCCTGCGCCTGCTCCTGCGCCAGCGCCAGCGCATGCGCGCGAACAGAAGGCCCCGCCCCGCCTCTCTGGGCTTTGCCACCTGTGCCTTTCGTTCCGGCTCTGGTTTCTCTTGCCCCAAGTCACTCTCCCTTCCACCCCGCTGTCCGTTCTTCACGGCCAGGTTCAAAAGCCCCCAGCCTTAGCTTCTGCCCCTTCTCCGGATTCTCTGGGACCTGCGTGTGACTCCTCTAGGGGCACATACCACTTGTCGCCTGGTGGCGTCGGGATTTTACACACTCCCCTCTGCCTGGCAGCTGACCTCGAGTCTAAGGGCAGAACTACAAAGGACAAGAGGAGGTGCAGCTAATAAGTGGGCGCTCCTGGTGCGGCCCGCACCATCTGGGGCTCGGGCCACACTCGTTGGAAATGCTGCTGGTGCATCCAATGTGCTCACGTACATTCCCCACTCCTGAGGGCGGAGGGGTCCGTGAGGTCGCCCTGCTACTTGTCAGGCCCCCAGAAGATAGGAGTTATGGCAACCTCTACCTTCAGGTGTTCGGACGACACAATAACAAGGCATTAAAAAAATACTTGTGATAAGATCTTGGAATGGGACTCTGTCCGCTTCAGTTTCTGTTGGATCCCCAGAGGTTTAGAAAAACCAATAGGCAACAAGAAGCTCCATCTTTCAAAAAGAGGTGCTGGAGCCCCGTGCAGCTCAGACCAGGTTTGTGACCCCCTGCCAGGGCATAGAAGGTCAAAGGGGTAAAAAGCAAAGAAGGGTGCCGCGGACAGGCCGACACCTGTACCCTCCTGAGGACACACACAAGAGAGGCGGGGCGAGGCTGAGGCCAGACGCAGATCCCTTGGGAGAGAACCAGCGTGGAGTCGGGCGGAACTGTCTTCCCAAAAGATCCCCTGAAACCCCAACCTGGGTAGGGATGAAGGGGTGGAAAGTGTTGCTTTTCTATGAACTCCGGAGTTTCCGTTCACTGAAACAATATGATTCTCAAGGAAATGAAAGTGCCCTGAGTCCTTTTTTTTTTTTTTTTTTTAAGTGACAGGAGAAACTAAGGGACTTACAGGGGAATTCATTCAGGAGCAAAAAAAAAAAAAAAAAAAAAAAAAGAACTAGGTCATCAAAAGAGTCTGAAAGGGCAGCAGGGAGGACAAAACAAACCTCTTCTCAGCCTTCATCCTGTGTGTTAGGCCTGTTTAATGGACCAGCCACATGCCCCCAGACTGTGACAGTCTGCCCCAAGTCTCATTTTAGTCCTCACAATGGCCCAGGAGCCCCTCCTAATCTGGATGTGCTCCCCTGGCCTTACCTCTTGCTTTGCCCCCTGTAGTTCCCTCACTCCTACACACGAGTTCCTTTAGTTCCTTCTCCTACAGGCTCTCCCCTCACCTCAGGGCCTTTGCACATGCTGCTCCCCTTTCTGTTTTCCCTTAGTTCCCGTCCCCCAATTCCTACTCATCTGTTAGAATAGATGACAACTTAGGCCCCCTCCTCTGGGAAGCCCTCCTGGGTTTCCCATGGAAACTGCACCCCACCCTCTGTCACAACCCCTTTTGGACTATGTAGACTCGCCATTCTATTAAACCTGTCAACCACAGGTTGACCCTTAGCCCTGGCCTGCAGGGCCTGACCCTGACCACACCTTGGGAGTGGTCTTTCTGTCTTTCCAACTTTCCATTCCTTCTGCCAGACTTGTATGAGGACCCCCTACCCCCAAATGTGGCCATTCCTACCCTGCTGCCATGCACACCTCTGGGACCCATGCAGGGAACTGAATGTGGGTCTTTGCCCTCATGGCTCACAGCTCTCAGTAGGAAACATGAACACACCCTTGTTTTGCTTTCTTTCTCTTCCTTCCTTCCTTCCTTCCTTCCTTCCTTCCTTCCTTCCTTTTCTTTTTTAGAGAGAGAGAGAGGGAGACAGAACATGAGTGAGGGAAAGGGGCAGAGGAAGTGAGAGAGAGAATCCCAAGCAGGCTCCAGGCTCAGCGTGGAGCCTGACGCAGGGCTCGATTCCATAACTGTGAGATCATGACCTGAGCTGAAATCAAGAGTCAGACGTTTAACTGACTGAGCCAGCCAGGAGCCCCACAAAAACACTCTTATGAGCACATCATTATGCCACTTAAGAACATTTTAGAGAAACTCAGGCACACGATGCTGGGCATGTCACTGGTTCTTAGTCCCTGATGGACAGGCTTGGCTGGGATGTCCAGGGAAGGCTCTGGCCCTCTAATGGGCACAAGGGTGAGTGAGGTAGGGCAGAGAGAGAAGGGGCAAAGAAGGTGACAGGAGGGAAGAACAAAGCCAGGCACTATCCCCCCCATTGTATCTGCCCAGGCTGGGGGAGCCTGTGGGTGCAGTGGGAGAGGCCAGCAGCCCATCTTCCCTGTGCAAACCTGTGAGCAGTTCACGATGTTCTGAGGGGAGGTTGTCCTTGAGAAATGCCCCATCCAGAGGGACTTGGGTTTTGGAAAGAATACAGCCCCAACTCAGCCACAGTAGGAAATTTTATCCAGTTATGGAAGAAAGAAGTTTGGTGTGACAAGATTTGTTCTCTAAACAAAACAAATCAGCACCAAATGGGGAACAAGAAAAGAGATTTGTTCAAAATGTGAGACTTTTAAATTCTTTTCATGGATTCAGATGTGTATTTTAGATTTAGGGAAGGAGGCCTATTCAGTTCCCCTGGCCTCTTATGCTCCTCCAAGGGCCCTAGCCCTGGCTGCTGGCCTACCCCACTCTCCACAAATAAATACACGCCAGTAGGAAACAAAGCTAAATTGTGAAAAACCAAGAATTTCCCGAGGGATTTTCTGGCCTAAAGAGCTCCAAGAGAGATGCCTAGGTGGGTCTGGAGTTGTCTTGGAGAGAGGCTAGCACCCTCCCAGGCATGCCTGACTCCCCAGCCCAAGGTGGCCCCCCATCCAGAGTCCTTGGCTGCCCCTTCGTGCAGCCCCTCCTCAGAGGAAGCCTCTGAGGGGCAGGCCAGGGGCTTCTGGGGGGCCCCCAGTTCAGCAGGAGTATGGCACACTAGGCTCACAACTTTCTCGTTTCTAGAAAACAACCAATTTCTTACATTTTTTTTGAACGTTCATTTATTTTTCAGACAGAGAGAGACAGAGTGTGAATGGGGAAGGGGCAGAGAGAGACGGAGACGCAGAATCTGAAGCAGGCTCCAGGCTCCGAGCTGTCAGCACAGAGTCTGACATGGGGGCTCCAACTCACAAACCGTGAGATCATGACCTGAGTCGAAGTCTGATGTCCAACTGACTGAGCCACCCAGGCGCCCCAGAAAACAACCAATTTCTAATTACCCAGTAGTACCAGTAACATAACCCAGTACCAAGACGTGGCCTCGGAATATATGCTTGGATTTTGTTTCTGGGGAGGGCAACACCCTTACTTTCCTAATGATATTTCACTGAGGCTGATAATAAAAATGAAGTTTGCATTCCATTAGCACATGTCGGCAATGACTGGCCATGGAGGTCCAAGTGCACAGTGGGGCTGCCTCGGAGACAGTCCCCGTGGCTTTTTGTGGAATCTCTCCATTTATACATTTAGAAGCCACAAGGGAGGAAGTAATAAAGGTTTGGAAGCTCATTCTAGAGACTCGGAGTACTTGCTTAAGAAATATGGTGGATGATGGGTTACTCTGTTGGAAATGCTCTGCATGATGTAGCTCACCAATAAGCAGGACTCGACTGCATTTTGTACTCACGTAATCCTGCCTGGGGCGGGGTTGGGGGGGCGCTCGCAAGTGCCATTCCACACACACCCCGGTTCTGACACCAGATGCCTGGGTTTGGGTCCCGATGAGGCAGAGTTTACTAGCTGTGTGAACTTGGCACCTTACTTCACCTCTCTGTGCCAGTTTTCTCGTCCACAAAACAGGGCATAATACTGCCTTAACTCACAGGCACAGAGGGAGGTGTTAAAAGCTGACACAGGGGTGCCTGGGTGGCCCAGTCGGTTAAGCATCTGACTCTGGATTTCCGCTCAGGTCATGATCTCGTGAGTTCGAGCCCCGCACTGGGCTCTGTGCTAACAGTGCAGAGCCTGCTTGGGATTCTCTCCCCGTCTCTCTGCCCCTCTCCGACTTGTGCACACACACTTCCTTTCTCTCTGTGTCTCTCTGTCTCTCAAAAAAAAAAAAAAATAATAAACTTAAAAAATTATTTAAAAAAAAACGTAAAACAATGAATAAAGTCTGATACATATAAAGACCTAGAGCAGACCTAACACTATTCAGTGTCGGCCGCTGCCATGGTCAGTGTGGTCATGTTGCCATTGCCATAATACGTGCTGCTTCAGCCCAGTCCGCTCTGTCCTGTTGAGCTATTTTAGCATGGACATCCTGTATGACTCAGCTCCTAGCACCTCCTTCTACAGGTTTTCTAACTGCTTCCCACATTGTGTCCCGGTCCCCCTACTAAGCTGACCACAGCTCTCTGCTCGTCACAGATGCTCAAGATGACTCAGTACTTAATTGGAGTCACGTGCCTCAGTTTTCCTATTTGGATCCTTAGGAGATTTTCCCCAACCTTGACACAAATTCAGTGAAAGAACCCAAAAGAGGGCAGGAACAACACAAGAGACAGCCGTATCTCCACCTCACTAAGGCCGTGTCTCCCTGACACAGAGCAGACCACTGAGCAGCGGTCATATAAGGGGTGTGACCAAAGGTGACAGTGGGTTTTGTGGCCAGGTCTCCAGCTCGCGAGGCCTGTGCCGGAGGCCTGTGCTGTTGGCTTTCCCGAGCTCTGTTAGAGAACGCGATCCTTTCTGACTCTTACCTTGGAGAGATGGGCCCACACAGGGCAACACAGCAATTTGTAAAGATATTTCCGTAGCTGTAGGGATTGTAATTTTCTTTACCTCTTTTATTTGACCAAGATCCTTTAATCTGAAAGAAAAGGACAGAGAATGATACAACATCCTTCATATTGATGCCACAGTTTAGGCCAATGGGGTCACGAGAAACTCATCAAGAACGTAAACCATCTTTACTCATTTCTTCACAGGGAGAAAACCGAGAGACTTTTCTCAAGGAAAACTGGCATTTACCTCAAACTTGGAGATATCCCCAGACAGCAGGTCAGACTAGGGAGAAAGCAACATTCTTTGGGGACAATAATCTCTTGTTCCCACAACACGGTACCCAAAGGTCAGCTCGCATAAGCCAGTGGAGATTTGTTTCCTACAGTTGGCGTGCTAACCAGTAATTAAACAAATGGCAGCCGAAAGAGTTAACACGGCTCCCGTAACTACCCATTTATAGTCTGAATTCAGCCTCACAATGTTACCAAAATAAGCCCACAGATTGTAATATTCATAGTTGCCAAATACAAATAACGCGATTACAATTCTCTTAACTCATGTATCTCCTCGGTGCCAATTTTCCCAAGGCTTTAAGGCAATCTGACTGATTCTGACATTTCATTCCTGTACTAACATACACTTCTGTCAGAGTCTAAATATTCGGAGCAAAGAGGACCAGGCTTATGAAGAACATTTCCAACATTATGTTTTCTGTTTTTATACCTCCTCTCCATCTGCATTCAGTAAAGGCAGATAATCCTGGACAGAAAGTTAAATTCTGGGTGGGGGCGGTCCCCTCCAAAAGTGTTAAATGTGAAAGGCAGATTCATCCACCCTGAGATATCAGTTGGACGTGGTCTCTCCTCCAGAGGAGGTATGACAGGTTGCTCACAAAACTACTGAAGAGGAAGGAATAGACAATAAGCCCCTCCCTCAGAATTTGGAGATGGGGGTCTCTCAGCTGACCTTAGTATCTAACTGATGTGGTCAGAAGGTAAGAGAGGTTGGAGATTCCCCACTGGAAATCATGGAGACCCTAGGAAAATGCTCCCCCTGCACATTGTTTGCTCCCAGAGGCTCATACCTGGAATGGAATATGCGCAAGGCCTTGGCCCCTGAGCTCCTCCCTCCTGTCCATCCCCCGCCCCCCGCCTCTGGACGCAGACACACACACCCACCCCCCAGACCGCTGGGAACTCACATCTTCATTTGTCGTCTGGTTGGAGCTGATCAGGTATGTGTGGAAACCCGAGAGGCCGACGATAGACCAGACGGAGAAGAAGCACACCACGGCCTCCAGCACAGTGGCCTGGGGTCAAGGAGAAGAACGGGGTGGGGGTGGGGGGTGGAAGCGGGATAAGTTCTCAGGGCGCCTGCGGAACCAGGATGATGTAAGATTCGGATGGGAAACCCCACAGACGCTCACTGAGGCCTCTGAATCTATCTAGCTTTGTCCCTAACCAGAGGGGGACCCTTCAGGTCCAGCACTGTGCCCCTCTCTCCTTCTGATTCACCCCAATCGTGCTCAGTCAACGACCAGTGGGCTCCCCGAACATTACCTGTTTACTGTTTCACGGTGGACAGTTCCTCTGGCTGGGGACATTTCCTCCCCACCTGCCCTTGGCCTTTTCCTGTGGCTCACTGTGCAGCCAATGACTGTGACAGCAAAGCCGGAAGCACGCTGGCCGGAGTTGGCAGCGGCCCAGGCCTGCTAGGAAAGGACGCGACATTGAACATGAACGTCACTGCAGTCTCAGACTCTAATCTCAGTTTCTGAACGCTGGGCACTATCACATCAACAGGTTTGTCCCCCAACCTGATGTTGACGCCGAGTGAACCGTCACACAACAGTAGTTGACAATTGTGAGCAGGGCCGGCCACGGGCAACTGTAGCCTGGGCAGGGCTCACCTTCACGGCTTTCTCTCTGCCTGGATGATCCTTTCACCCACTGGTGGCTGCCTGCCCCCACCTATGGGTGGGCTTCTGAACCAGCAGGGTCATTTCTCAGAGTGGTGTCAGGGTGAGGGGTATTTTAACTTAGGGAACTCTTTGCCAACACCTTAGCCCACCCCAACACCTAAGGCTATTTTCAGCTATTTGATGGGCAACTAGGAAACGTGGATGCTGAATCAGACATTGAGTGATGGCACATCCCGAGCTCCACAAAATGTGCTACAACCAGAAGATAAAAAGTGTGGTATTCTTCGACAGATGAGATAAATCAACCCAGAGTGTGGCAATTTCCAAGGACTAGAGAATTTTTCTGTTCCACAAATGTTTATAAAATTCTATTTACAAGATATAGATGTTTCTCTGGGGAAAAAATATTCCTCACAGGTCTGGGAGTTTAAATATACACCATCCATCCCCCATCAAGAAGTTACAGGCTGGAGAAAGTAAACACGCAGGCTTTCCTGATGCTCTCAAGGGTAGAAGCCAGAGATCACGCTGTAATACATCACCATTGATCTTTTTTTTTTTTTCAGGATTGGATATAATTCATCTTTGGACCAGAGCAATGAATACAGTATTCAGTGCAGCGCCACAATCTGCCATGCCATTATTAACAAATACCACCGTCCGGGCATGTGGGGTGAAATACAAAACGGGAGAAATGAATGGGCTCTTGCCTGTTGACCGACTGACTTTCAACATCAGGACAGACCACTGGCCCTGCTCTTGGAGAAGCAGAAGAATGCTCTGCTCTTCTAAGGCTTAAGCTTCTAGAAACTGCAAGCCTTCAGAAAAGCACTACCCTGAACTTAAATGGACATCTGAGGAGGAGAAGAATGTACCTCTGCCAGCTAGCTAAGACGAAAACAGCCCAGCACACCCAGAGTCAGACAGATGCCAACACACGCTGCCCACCGCGGGCCCTGCCCATTCCTCGTGGAGGCAGGGGTCGGTAAAAAGGGAGGAGTAGCTACATCTCTTGAGAAGAGGAGAACCAGGTGGTTATTATGGAAAAGCAGGTAAGTTCGGACGTGTAGGGAGGATCTGTGGAGTAAGAGAGAGATGCAGAGAAGCAGATCCCAACCTAGATCTGCCTTGGAACCCCAGAGTTATCAGGTGGGCCAATGGTTAAGAGGGGAGGCCTCAGGTGCACGTGGGGACACACGGATGGTCTCATTCTCAACGGCCTTCTCACAGGTGAGGCTCACAGGTGCCCCTCTTCTGAGCATCCCCCCGCCCCGGGGGCAGACTGGGGAGGCAAACCACGTGGGTGGAGTGGAGTCCCCGGGGGAAATGATGGAGGTAAGCAGCGGGAAGACTGAGTCAAGGAGAAGTGGGTTGCGGAAAGGCGGGTGACACTGGCAGTGAACCTCCACAGGCTGGAAGGAAAAGACAAGAGATAGAAAGATCAAAGAGGAAGGGACACGTGAAACGGAAGCAAGAAATGATCAGGGTAGGAAAGAGAATAAAGAATGAAAGCAAAAGATTTATTTGCTGAATAACGCGCGAAGAGCCAGACCTCCATCTCAGAAATGCTTCTGTGTCACCAAAAGTTTACAGTCCAGGTAGAATGATGGTGATGTCAAAATACACACAAATTCATATGCGTGAACCATATAAGACCTGGTATGTCCACGTGAGGGAGGATCACAGCATTTAAAGCGGCACAGCCCATTTTCTGGTGGCTCTTCCCTTTGCAATGCCACTTAAAATTATTACTCCCCAAAGGAGGCGTTGTTACCAGTGGACATGGGATTTTAAAGGCTTATAGGTCCAAGAATAAACTAGCAGATCTCTATATTAATATCTTATGCGCTTTAGAGACATTTTATAATCAGCAGATTGTTAGCTCACAGCTGTGTCAAAATGACACGAATTCAAGGCAAAATGCAAGACGCAGCCCTCTTTCCCTTGGCCCTCACAGTGGAGCCCCCCACAGCATGTCTTAAGGAACCCTCATCGTCATTCATAACAATGGCTGGTGTCTCTGGCTAGGCATCAGGTAGTACTCCAAAGGCTTCCTATGGATTAACTCACTTAATCCTCAGTGACCCAGGGTGAAGTGTGATTCCCACTTACCCAACAGGGAAACTGAGGCAGAAAGCAGGTAAGTACTTTGCTTGAGAAACAGCAGAGCTGGAAATGGAGCCCTGAAAGTGTGGCTGTGCCAGTACAAGAGAAAAGCCCTGGGCTGGTTCCTTTCCTATTCCTGCTGACATCCCCATGGCTCTAGGCTGACCACAACCCCTGCGGGGGAAGATGGGGATCCTCTTTTTGTCAGGGATTTTTGAACCTTTGGCAGCCTAAGTAGACCACTCCCCCTCCAAATTCCCTCTCAGGCTGGGGAACAAATATTTGAACAACACATCCCCTCACTGACTCCAGAGCCAGATGTTGAAAATATCTATGCCATAATAAGATTAATATAAATTTTTCCTAAGTGTATCAAAAGCCATTTACTGATATTTTTAAAGGAGGAAATGAGGAAGAAATACACCAACTCAACTAAGAGCCAATTTAATAAGCAGTTGGGTGTTACTGTATCAGAGATGGTTCAAAATTATAGCAGTTACCACTGCCAGCCTCTTTCTCCCTCCAACCCCCAAGAAGACAGTGAGCCCTTTTTTTTGGCCAGGGCTGTGGCATTAATTTAAGTTCTACCCCAAGATGTCGCACTTTGAGGTACTCACTAGATGACTGTGGAAATGAAAAAGACTTTGAAAAATGCTGATGAGTTTCCGTGGGATCCCAGAAGTGCCTGCTGGGTGCCCTTCTGTGCAGCCAGCCCTGTACTTAGGACAGGAGAGGGGGGAGGGACTCACTTCCTGCCCTAAGGGATCTGTTTGCCCTTGGGAAGGTAAGTGAGGTGAGAAGGCCTTGCAGACACAAGGGAAGAACGTTGGACGGAATGGTGAGGGCATTTCAGTGTTTGGAAAATCATAAAAGGTGAGAGATCATGGAACCAAAGATTTCTAACCTTTCTGAGTTTAGAAATCTCTCCTGACACCTTTCCATAGAATGCACATGGACCTCAAGTTAAAAAGTCCTAATTTATCTTAATCCCTTAATTTTACAAGGAGGAAGATGAGGCCCAGAGGGGTCAAGCTGGTAATTTACATGATAGACACTTTGACAATGGAAAGTCACGGAGACCCTTCGGTGTGGATCATGTGACCATCATCTTTCAGTCTCTCAAATCCTTTTCCCCATATTCTTTTATACCAGGAAATAAAGATGTGCAGTTCTCCCAAATTAATCTATGAAGTCACTGTAATTCCAATCAAAATTCCGGAATTTTAAAAAGGAATTAAAAACTGACTCTAAAATATCAGGAAGAGAAAACGTGCAAGAATGGGTAAGAAAACTTGAAAAAAAAAACAACTCTTGGGTTGGGGGATGGGAGGACACCTTTAGTAAACAAAACACAGAGTCTGAAACAGCCCTGTGGGCACTAGGGCTACAGAAGGCATTTCAAATTTGGGTGAAAGAATACACTGGCGACTCTCAAAGTGTGGCCCGTGGGCCTTTGGGGTCCCCGAGATCCTTTCAGGGAAACCCCCAGGTCAGAACTATTTCCCAATCAATGCCAAGACATTGCTTCCCAGTCTAACTGCTTCTGTCATTCAGGGGCTTCATCTGAAGGCTTTGGGATGGGCCTCACTCCCATCATAATAGGGAAAGTGCTTGTGCATTCTGTGTTTTAGAAATTTCTCAGTTGTAGTTTCAAACATGACCTCTAGAAATATATATAATCTACCTAAACAAAAGTTCCTTGAGTCCTCAATAATGTTTAAGAGTGTTAAGGAATCCTGAGACCTAAAAGTTTCAGAACTGCCAGAAGTGAACAGTGAACAGCACTGGAACACTTCACTAAGCATTTGGGAAAAACAAAGTGAGAACTTTAGCTCACCACACACACACACAAACACACACACACACACACACGTAGATTACAGATAAATTACTGTGCCAAACTGAAGAAATAAAATGTAAAGGTATTAGAGGGAAATAAAGGACATATGCCTATAATTTTGGGGTTCAGATATAAGACACAAAATCTAGGAGCCATGTAGTATCTGATTTGTAGATGGATTTTGTTAAAAGTTAAGCTTTTTTTTTTTTGTAGTAAAAAAGTCAACTTAAAAGGTAAGTGACAGGTTGGGAGAAAAATATTCGCAAGAGATATTAAATGGTTATTATTAAGAATAAAGAACATGTTAATAGGAAAAGAACAAACAACCTGATTACAAAATGGACAGAGATTAGGAGCTGGCACATTGTGGTCATGAAAAAAAAAATGTCAACAAAAATGAAAATAAGCACAAGCTGATTATTATCCAGAAAATGGAAATTAAACCAATGAATTTCCCCCCCCCCAAAATCAAATTGGCCAAAGTTGGGGAGCCTGGGTGGCGTAGTCGGTTAAGCGTCCGACTTCAGCCAGGTCACGATCTCGCGGTCCGTGAGTTCGAGCCCCGCGTCGGGCTCTGGGCTGATGGCTCGGAGCCTGGAGCCTGTTTCCAATTCTGTGTCTCCCTCTCTCTCTGCCCCTCCCCCGTTCATGCTCTGTCTCTCTCTGTCCCAAAAATAAACGTTGAAAAAAAAACAACAACAAACAAATTGGCCAAAGTCACAGCACCTGTAACATCCAATATGGATGAAGGTGTGGGGAAATGGGAGAATGAGTCAGTACAATCTCTTTAGGGGACAATGTGGCATGTCAGTCAACATTTAAAAGATGCTTAATTTTCCAGACACCTGGGTGGCTCAGTGTGCGCCTCAGTTGGTTAAGCCATCAGATGACTTTGGCTCAGGTCATGATTTCATGGTTCATGAGTTCGAGCTCAGCATTAGGCTCTATGCTGACATGGCCGAGCCTGCTTCTCTCCCCCCTCTCTGCCCCTCCCCCACTCATTCCTCTCTCTCTCTCTCTCTCTCTCTCTCTCTCTCTCTCTCAAAAATAAATATTAAAAAATATGCTTGGGGGGCGCCTGGGTGGCACAGTCGGTTAAGCGTCCGACTTCAGCCAGGTCACGATCTCCCGGTCCGTGAGTTCGAGCCCCGTGTCAGGCTCTGGGCTGATGGCTCGGAGCCTGGAGCCTGTTTCTGATTCTGTGTCTCCCTCTCTCTCTGCCCCTCCCCCGTTCATGCTCTGTCTCTGTCCCAAAAATAAATAAACGTTGAAAAAAAAAAATAAAAAAAAATATGCTTGGAGGGGCACCTGGGTGGCTCAGTTGGTTAAGCGTCTGACTCTCGATTTTGGCTCAGGTCATGATCTTATAGTTCATGAGTTTGGAGCCCCCCCACGGGGCTCTGTGCTGATGTCACAGAGCCTGCTTGGAATTCTCTCTCTCCCTCTCCTTTTGCCCCTCCCCCATTCATGCTCGCTCGCTCAAAAAATAAACTTCAAAAAATTTTTTAAAATATGCTTAACTTGGGGCGCCTGGGTGGCTCAGTCGGTTAAGCGTCCGACTTCAGCTCAGGTCACGATCTCACGGTCCGTGAGTTCGAGCCCCTCGTCGGGCTCTGGGCTGATGACCCAGAGCCTGGAGCCTGCTTCCGATTCTGTGTCTCCCTCTCTCTCTGCCCCTCCCCCATTCATGCTCTGTCTCTCTCTGTCTCAAAAATAAATAAACGTTAAAAAAAATTTAAAAAATATGCTTAACTTTCAGTGATTCCACATTTAGTTGTCAATTCTGGAGAAACACTAACACTCGTGCACAAAGACATACGTGCAAGATGGCCTGCCACCTCATTTTTATGCAATAAAACAATTAAGAAATCTAAGTATTCACCAACAGAAAAATATAGTATAGATTGTGTTCTGAAACTCTATAAAGCAGCTGGGAAAAAAATGAGATAGATCCATATGCTGACATGGAAATACCTTCAGGAAACATCTAAAAATCAAACCGCTGAAGAATACAAGGAAAACGATCCTTCTTAGGTAGAAACAGTCCCTGCAATGGTGTACAGACACATACGTATTCAAACTCTTCGAATACCGTCTGGAAAGACCCATGAAAACTGACAAGGATTCCCACAGAACGACAGAGGAAGGGTGGAGAGCAGTGCTTCTTTTATGTTCCTATTTGAAATTTTTTTTACGAGAGTTATGTTCTTCCAGTACCTGAGTGATTTAGAAAAACCCCAACAACCTCCTCCCCCACCTTGTGACCCCATGAGATGTAATCTGATGCTTATTCTTCACGCACTCACTCAGACAGACCGGTTAGGGGCAGTGGGAAAGAGTGTCAGTTCCCTGCCCGGAGAGAGGGGCTGGCGGTAAGGAGATCTGGGCTCCAGTTCTGGCAACACGGCTGAGTGTAAATTGGGGTCATCTGACCCTTCAGCGCAGGCTCAGCTGTAAGGGACCGATGGACACCTGTCCTACCTATTTCCTGGGGTCCCCCTGAGGACCCACAGACATCGGGACAGAAGGGCCCTGTAAGCTGAGTCTAGCAAAGGCCTGTGCCGCCGTCATTAATTTTCCAACGGGCAGTACGGTGTCCCTCCTTTCTGAGGGCATTGAGCCAAATCCGAGCCTTCTACCAAATTCCATTAAAACAGAACCGTGCCCATTAGGCCGTCGGTGCCTTTCAGACAGCGTGCCTCGAAATGAATGCAAATTGGGGATAAAAAGGCTTTTTGGCGAGAGCCTCCACACACGTAGAATCAATTACCATTTGATTTAGCAACCACTGAAAACTCTTCGTTTGGGAGCGCTGAACAATAAGTCATGATTAAAAATGACTGTAATCCTTTTAATTGGATGTTAATGCCGTTTCATCGTGACGACTGTTGATCGCAGGGCTTCTCCTCTCTGGCTCCTCCTCGAGGATGCTGCTGGCCCCGGTGGCCCTGTTCCTGCGGGGACCCCTGCGGGGACTTCCACCTGCAGATCCGCTGGTGAGCTGGAGGCGAGGCCACGTGGCTCTCCTGGCTCTGCGTGACCAGTGCCATGTCCTCTGAGGCTGTAATGTTGTCACCGCAGGCTCATGACTTGTTCCTCTTTCTGCCTTTCATGCGAGGAACTGCAGAGGACCATGAGGTTACTCTAGCTTCACGTGGGGGTTCCCGGGGGGTCAACTCTTAGGTGCTGCGCGTGTATTTCAAATAGGACGCATTTCTAACCGGTGCTAGCTCTCTCCCCTTTCCACTGTGCCTTCCCTCCCCTGGGTCCCCAGGGCTGAGCCCTCCGAACTGGCTCTGACTCTCCCTCCTCCCTCCCAGCAGCACTGATTTGATTGCTTACCTGCTCAGCTGTCCCCTTACCACCCATCTCAATTCCGGGGGCCTTTTCCCTGCACACATTGCCTCACCCGTTCCTTGTGTTCCCTGCTGCAAATGAGTACTCTTAAGCACACAACCACCACGACAGAAAGACTCCGGTGAGGTCATTCACCTGCCAGAAATCTAAGCTGGTTCCCCAGCGTCCTGGGCAGGAAGGCTGACTGGTACACAATGCTGTCAGGGCCTTTCCCTTCCTGGGAGCAGTCACTCTTGACCCCCGACCCCCCAACCACAGCTTAGCTATCACGGCTCCCCTCCCGCCATGCCCGCTGTGTGTATGAGTCGTAAGTGCATTTGTGTGCTTGTACCGTTAGGGCGGAGGGCCTGCTGACTGGGAGCACGGCCGAGCTGCCGGAGCCCTGCAAACCCTGCTGAAGGAATCAATGAACACAAGCCCAGGTCTGGCCCTACAGACGGGCTGCTCTTCCCTGACACATGCTGCGTATCACCAGGCCCTGCTCAGGCTGTTGGCCCTGCCTGGGATCTCTCCCCTCCATGTCTCCAGTTTTAGGATTTCTTCCCCAATCTTTCCAAGCCCTATGCAAACGCTACCTGCCAAAGCCTTTCCTGATTTCCCTGCAAGATGCCCTTCTGGACCCTCACCCCCACCTCAAGCTCTCCATGATGTTTTAGGCCACGTAAGACTTACTCTGCTCTTTAGAACCCAGAGTCATACACCAGGTCTCGGCACCGGCAGATGTTCATTGAGGAGATGAGTGAATCATTCTGTCCACCCTCGCTGCTCTGCCTGCCCCCTTTGATAGAATGTGCTTCAGAGGTCTGGGCCGGTGGCTCCTTCTTGACTTTGTAACCCGGGCAGAATTTGCACGGAGTGGGTATTGCGTCAAACGATCTTGGAAGAAACAGATGCCAAGCGGACCTCGTCCTTTGGAAACTGCCTGGCTGTGCGGAGAGAAGACCCAGTGCCTTTCTTCGTGGAGAAGACTCACCTTCCATCTCTCCCTGGGGAAGGGGGGGGGGGGCGGTTCCTGAGAGTCCATAGCACCCAGCCACGCCACTGCCTCTGCTTCTCTGAGGCAGAGATAAGAGGGAGGAAGTGGCCTCAGGCCACTGGGGGATAAGGAGGGAACCGGAGGGAAGGCTGGCCAGGGCATCTGAGGCCCGGGCAGCATCCTTAGCCTCCCTGATGTGAGCAGGGCTGCACTGTGGGCTGGGAAGGGACCTGCTGAGTGCCACCAGTGAGCCTACTGGCTCTACCCATCCGTCCTCCTCTCCTCCCCCTCCTCCTCCACCTCCCCCTCCTCCTCCACCTCCCCCTCCTCTTGGCTTTGCCGCACTCAAACAAGATGCCATCCCATCCTCACTGACGGGTACCTCCCGCTTCTCATTGGGTGAGCTGCTTGATTCCTTTCTCCTGTGGTCCTGCTGGTGGCTCGATGAAGACCTTCTGGTATGTCAGGGTTTCTGTTGCTCCTGGCAGTGCTTCCGATAGATAAGGTGCCTCCATTGGTTGTTAAATAGCCTTTTGTGTTTCTGATCTCTCTCATTTCATCGACATTGCTTTCAGTTGGATATTTCTCACAGTAAATCTGTGAGAAACCTTTGCCTGGACCCCGATTTCTCATCAAAATATTTCCATATCATGGTCAGGAGACCAGATTGGAGGCCACTGAAAAATTATAAATTTAAGTTATCCTCTTGCCCGAGAACAGTCAGCAGGTCACGTGCAGAGGCTACACTGGACTCCGGTCCTGTGCTCAGGCAGTTTGCCAGAAAACCTCCTCTTGTCTTAAGAGCTTGGTGCCGTATAGACTCTTGCCCCACAGAGACTGTAGGTCTGGAGAGGACGAGCTGTGGGCCACGCTGCCATCGGCCAGAGAGCAGTTGTCATGAGTGTGAAATGTCACGGATCAGTTTCATCCATCAGAAATCAACCACCTCCAAAGAGACTCCCAGGGCCTCAGCAGTGGAAGGAGGCTTGGAGGTCATAACATTATCTGATGCTAGAACCATGTAGGGAGGCATGGTCCATCCTCTTTTTGACCACCCCTAGGGCCTGTGATCTCATCGCTTCCCCTGGCCATGCTGTTTCTGAGCTGCCCCAGTGGTGAGCACATCTTTCTTAGTGAGCTGAAAGCTGTCCCTCAGAAGCACCTCCCTGGCCATCCCGATGCCCCTTCCAGAGCCACACAGGTGTCCACAGGAAAGGCAGGAGCCCAAAGTACCAAACAGGCATCCAGGGATGCCTTACTCCCTGGCATACAGGGATCCAGCCTTACTCATCATATATACATTATCACTAGTAACCAGAACTCAGTATTTTTTCAAAAACACATCACAACCTCATAGAACCTGAAGCATACTTTTTCTTCTGGAACACAGATTCCTGATACATCATCAGACCTCAACACTTCTTTATAGACCCACTCGATAGAAGGAGGGATTCTTCTGCAAAGCATGTACTTAAAACCGGAAAGACGCTGTCAGCACAGAGAGCCTGTAAGTAGTCATACCGATTGGGGGAGGAGTGTTCGGTGGCACATGAAACAATTTCTGTTCTGTGGAATTAAAAAAAAAACCCAGGACCTCACGTCTTAGTGTGGGTACGTCTGATGTTCCTGAAATTCTCCACTACTTCCAGAAAGAATAAAGATCGAAGTTGGGATTGCTGCTCAGACTGCCCCCATCCCTTCCCTGCCCATCTCTTCCCCATGGGCTTCTGTGCTGTCAGATTTCTCCGGAGTCCTGCTCTTGGTGCCTGATTTTCTCTGGGAGAGAAATGGGAGGGAGGGGGTTTATCAGATAATCTTTATATCAGCTGCGGTAGCTACCCTGGGATATTCTGGCTTCAGCTTTAGGTCACCTTTTAACAGGCAGGAGCCCAAAATGACAGTGGATCAAGAGGTGCCATAAAACCTGACCTCAGGGGCGCCTGGGTGGCTCAGTCGGTAAAGCGTCCCACTTTGGCTCAGGTCATGATCTCGCGGTCCGTGGGTTCGAGCCCCGCGTCGGGCTCTGTGCTGACAGCTCGACCCTGCTAAATAAAGCTCTCTCCTCACCCAGACATCGTGGTTGCTTTTCCCCTAGTCCTGGGGGAGAAGGAGGGCCACCCACTTCCTTTTGCAGAGGAAGAATTACCAGGTAAATTTCCTTTATAATATTTCTCTAAGATTGAAGAGGAGTTGAGGATTTGGTTTTTCATATATCCGTCATCGCAAATGTCTTAGACGTAGATGATAGTAACAATCGTTTGGACAGAGCCACACGTGAGTTTGGATGGCTAAACCACTTCACTCACAAACTCACAGGACAATGGCGAGACAGACATAGACTCAGAGCTGAGCTGTACTGCTAGTGAGCTGCATGGACGGGTGTAAGAGAGAAACCTCTCAAATCACCTGTACTTGAGTGCCTGACTCCAGGGTACTTCCTCCCCAAAGGCCTGTGGGGCCAACAGAGCAGTGGCCTCCCTAGAGATGTCCTAATCTCTGGCAGCTCCGAATACATTACCGACATGGCACAAGGGAGTTGCAGACTGCAGGTCATGGACCCTGCGATGGGAAGATAATCCTGAATTCCCAGGGTGCAGCCACTCTTAAAAAACAGAGAGCTTTTCTGGCTGAGGTCAGAGAGATGGGCGGAAGAGAGGCGGGAGGGCTTCAAAGTGTGGGAGGGACCTGACCCACAATTGCTGGCTTAGAAGAGCAAGGAAGTCAAGAATCAGAGAATGGAGCAAGGAGATGGGACCTCAGTCCTATGCCCTGGGAACTCGGTCAACCACCCGTATGAGCCTGAAAGAGGATTCTCTCTGGAGCCTCTGAACGAGAGTCCAGGCTGATACCTTGATTTCAGCACTGCGGGACCCAGAGCAGAAATGAGCCAAGCCTGCTGGACTTCCGACCCACAAAACTGCGAAACAGTAAATTTGTGTTGCTCTAAGCCTCTAAAATACAGCCTGGTGCAAGCTGGAGCCTGTAACGAAAGGCTGTGGCCTGGAGGAGGCAGGATGCCCTGCAGGCGTGTCTGGCCACTGCAAGGGGCTTGATTCGCATTCAGAGCCAGCTGTCGCCCCCACTGGCTCTGACTGGGCCACGTGGCTGCCAAGCTCCTGAACGTGGAGAACACGCCTGGTAACACCCACCAAGGGAAAACCTCCGCACCTAGAGGTGACAACACCATTTGGAAAGGCAGCGGCTGAGATGCTTGGGAGTTTTCACGACCTGGGCCCTCCCGAAAACTCTTGACCTCTACCTGAGGATGATATTTTGGGGAAAACAAGCTAAAATCTGCTTTGAACCTAGTAGGGGCATTTCTCGCTTTCCTCTCCTTTCCATGCGAATAGTTTCTCCAGCAAAGTCAGCATGCTACCCTTTCTACCAGCAACGTTTGTCTGTTCCCCTTCCTGGGGAACACAGTGCTCTTGATTACACACACTATGGGCACAGCCAAATCATGAGAATGAGCAGACGTGTGTGCTCTAAAAGAAGGTTCTAGCAGAGCCCGCCCGTTGCACACATTGCCACAAAAAGAAGCTTCCATGAAATCGCTCCTGCCATGCGTGCAGATGATGCTTTGGTGTCGGGTGTTCTCCCTGATATCCCATATAATTGGTCTCGTCACCATAGCATGTCAAGTACGTAATGCTTGACTCTTGCAGGTCAAAAACTTGAGACACAAGAGCGTTAAAAGAAATGACCTCAGACTTCATTTAAAAGAAATGACCTCATTCATCGTGAGGCAGCAGGAATCCAGGACCCACAACCTGGTCCTTCCTTGTGACTCTTTCTGGGGTTGGGAGATGATAAGATCCACGAGCTGGGAGGCCTGTAGTAGGTGTCACGAAGACCCAACAGCACAAACCACACACAAGAGGTGCATGCTGTCTGCTAGAGAGGGGACCGCTGTGCCCAAAGGTGGCACCCAGGAGAGCCACATGGGGCAGGAGGTAGCCTGCAGGCCCCAAGGAATGGGGCAGCTGAAATCCCCCAGGTCTCAGGTGGGCTTTTGCCTCCCCTCCCCACCGAGAGGGGTCCCTGTCACTGATACCTCTCATTGTCTGAAATGCTCCACATGCATTCTGCACAGACATCCAGGGGTCAGAATGGTCACAGGTGCCAGGGACAGAGGAGGGGAGGTGGCTCAGGTTGCCACACTCTCGAGGCTTCAGAAAGCATTCCAGCTGGTAGCCCAGACCTTGGTTCCGGTCTAAGGTGCATGTATAAAACTTAACATGACCAGCGTGTTTTCATGATGTGACCAACTTCCTGAAAGACAGATAAGCCTCTTCTTCTGGGAAGAAAAGACAAGGCTTGACTGTAAGATATGCCAAAGCAACAGGCCTTGAAAATAGAAGGGCATGGAGGAGATGATGGTGGAGGGTGTCACCCTGGCAGGACTGGGGACAGGGATGAAGAGAGACATTTCTCATGAGACCTGTTCTAAGCAGCCACAAACATTGAAAATTCCATTCTCAGGACCACCTTTCCTTCTGGATAACTTCTAGCTAACTCTTGCTTCCCAGATCCTTAATAGAAGACAGGACCCAAGCCCCCTTTGTATATCTTCCATATGTCGCCTGTCCCCCTTTTAAGAGATTAGTCGACTATAGGATCTGTACTTGCAACCAACGTTCTATGTTGCCTATGAACACAGAGGCACCAAAAAGGAGATACTTTATATTATGCAAATATCTATAAGACCACATTTGTTGTCAGTTCTATCTTAATAACACTACCACCAGCCACACACCAGTTCCCAGGGACGTGAGCCAGCTTATCTTACTAACTAAATGCTGTACATGATCCATACATCTTCATCAAGTTCTTCATTCATTGTTTAAGAATTCTCTACCACAAGATGAAGATTACTTTTGGGAGTACTGAGAAGTTCAAGTCCAGTCTACTTGCTTATGTGAAGAAGAAAGGGAGCTGGGTCCCAGATGGAGCCAGGTCAATGGGTCCAGTGGGCCAACGCTACAACAATGAATGTGAAACTTAGGGGGATGGGTGAGGCGGGGAGCCCATTTGAGTGCATCATGGGTGAATATTTTTCTTTCAAGAAGTTCAAAATAAGTGTGGTACACGCCCATATATACTGTTTGGCAGGACGGGATTAATCTGAATGGCCCGAGATTGGCCACCTTTAGTCCATTCAAGACTGAGAAAAGGTGTTCTGTTCCCAGAAACAATATAGGTCATCCACACTGTCTGGAGGGGCGCCCAACGAAATTCCCAGATGGAATCCATATAGAGGGTCAGAGGATTCCCATCTGGTGACTGCGTACCAAGAAGGCAACCCACACACGGGCATCTTTAAATACACTGCAGGGACCACCTCCTGATCAAAATGAGGTGGACTGCACCTTGCAGCCCTCCTTCTACCCAAACCAACCTGACTTAACACATATCAATGCAGGTTCCTGGGGTGGGCAAGAATTTACACTTGGCTTTCTAGCTAAAGAGCGCTTTGATTTAAACAGAGCTAAGTGAGTCACTTTGAGGTTCCAGCATTCAGACACCACAACGCATGCAAGTGAATACGGGGAGTTTTTTGGAGGATTTACAGAATGCAAGAAAGTGCGAGTTCCGAGAAGAAAAGCCAGGGCACAGACGATGAGGTAGTTGAGGAGGTCAGTCCAATACCGAACACGTTAGCATTGTGAAAAACACAACGACCAGAAAGGATATCTCGCAGGACTGTCCTTAAGAGCATTTAGGAATCCTGTTTGTTGTGAACCTGTGGGAAATGAAACCAAAATTTAGTATTCAAACATTCACCTCCAGAAAAACAGGCTTTATGCAGAAAGCTCCCTCATCTACATGAAAATAATAGGTGTCTAAAGATCAATTAAATAATTATATTTTGTTGTGCTACAGCACCAGCATACTGATCGGTGACTGAGATTCCACCACAGTTATTCAACCAGAAAATGGCAGATTCATAATTAGACCCGACATCTGCAGGATATTTTTTCAATAAAAGCAGATGGATGCCTGCGTCCTTTCCCATAAATTATAGTTCTGATTACTCCTTTGTTTTCCTCATTTTAATAGGAAAACAGAATACTGTATGCTATTTTTTCCTCTTCTTTTATGAAAGACTGTTTTTCCAAAGTTTGTTAACTTTTGACCTGGGGCATCCTATAAACCAGGCTGCGTACAAAAGACGTCTTTCTCTGCACCCAGAGTAAACAAACTCATAACGTTGGAGTTTATTACTGACTCCTTTAGGCTTGAAGACATTTTAACATGAATTGTGTGTGCAAAAAAAAAATTTCTTTAGGGACTTGAGTAAAGATGTATCTGACAAGAAGCAATTTTTATTGTACGTGTTGACATCATGGTTTTTAAACATAAATGCCCATGGGGGAGGAAGTCTTGGTGCTCCCATCATGGGGTGGTGATGCTGGGCCTCTGCTGTGCTGTGTGAAGCCATGTGTTTTGGGGACATCATCTGGCTCAGGGTAGAGATGAGAGGCACAGGGAGGACAGACACTGTGTTATCTCTGCTGCGGCTGCAGGGGGCAGTTAGAGGCAGGGTCCTGGACCCCTCTGTGTGGGAGGGAAGGCTGAGGGTGGGGTGGCTCCAAATTCATCCTTGAGGCCCCATTTCCTCCCTCTGTGCTGTGTTCCCCACAGTCCACTGCTGAGGCACAAAGATGTGCCAAAGAGCAGGAAAATGAAGAAGGAGAGCTTATGGCTTCTTCTTCCATCTCCGCTAGGCCAGTGGGGCAAAGCCAGCACGTGGGCTGGGGCAGATCCTAGAGAAAACACCATCTTGAGGCAAAAGGAAGACACTAAAAGAAATGACTTCTCTTTCCCTACTGACCCCAAACTGGCTTGCTTTTCCAAACCTTCCCTTCTTAAGAAGGAAGTCCAGCCATCAGGTTCCCCAGAATCTTTGCTACAACAGGATTCTCCCCCAACCTCCCTTCAGAGCCCCATTACCTGGCAGGGAGAACTCAGGTGACAGTGCTCTGCCTTTGCCAATGTTTTCATAATCTTAGGGGATCATGGGAGTCACGTAAAAATCTGCCCTTTCTTAGAGCATGGAATGCCAAGCCAAGTTGGGGGCGGGTGGGGTTGTTCAGGGGGATTTGTTGGGGGGTATAGAACAAGGGGAGAGGATAATCTTTATTTGCTTTCGTTCAACACACTCGGGTAATTTGCAAGCAGGTAAATTCTGAACGCTTTTTTTTTTGTGGAGAATGGGATTAACAATATTTAAAGCATAAACTACAGCAAACTCCATTTTCTCCCATCTAAGTACTAACCAGGCCAGACCCTGCTTAGCTTCCCAGAGCAGCGCGTTCAGGGTGGTATGGTCGTAGACCAGCAAACTCTATTTGGCTGGATCTGGGGTGAGTAAACCTTTAGGGAAGATGAAAGTGAAATGTACCGCACCCAACTGTGGTGGGTGTACCCAAATGTACACCACCCGCCCGCCAGGTGGCCGGCTTCACAGTGTGTGTGTGAGTGTGTGTGTTCCCAGAGTTCACGTGTGCAGGTGAGCAAGCGAAAACTGGCCCTTGATACCCAGAATGTAAGGGCAAGGCCATAAATACACTTCAGTAATACACATATGAAAGCATTTTGAAGTTGCTAAAGATGATATAAAAACGTCAAGTTTGAATACCATTTTTTTAGGTCATAAATGTGCTGCAACTATCAGCACTTATTTCTTCTCGAGTTGTGTAAACCACAGTTTCTTGTCTCTGATTCTTTTGCCTATTAATAAGCAGATAGGACCCTGGCTACATTTTTGCCATTTTCAACTCTGAAAATAGAGAGCAAAGGGCCACCATTAACACCCTTCCCAGGTAGGGTGGAAAAGGCCTTTAATAAACCTTAATTCTCTTCTTGGGATCCCACCCAAGTTATGGCTCTCAAGCATAGATTACAAACTTGTGTCACATTCAGATGAAGGGATTTCAGCCAAAAAGAACGGGACCTACGTTTTAAAATGCCATGAAAACTTAGGAGATTCCACGTAAGGTCCAATCATGACCGACGTTTCCATGCGAAATTTTCTATGCCCTCCCTATCTTGGGCTGCACCAAACCCAACCCAACGAGAGGCAGGGAATATGCACTTCTAACTTCAGCCTGGGCACATGCCATCTGTGGTATCAGTGCTGCTGCCCGGGGAAGAAAGTGGGCTTGTGTTCAGACAGTGAGGGACACATTGCAGGAGGAAGCTTTGCACTTGCTAATGGATGGCTGTACTTCAGGAATGTGGACCAGAGGCAACGCTGGTCTCTCATGTTGCTAATGGGCACTGTAATGGAAGTTAAAGGCTTAAGTTTATAGTTCAAAGCCAATTAACTTCCTTCTCATCACTCCCTGTTGTTGGAAAGTGGATAACCAAGAGAGCAAAGAAATTCAAAGTCATGACCTTCAGAATGGGAAATAAGAAATGTCATTTGCTTAGGCAAATACACATTAAAATCATTAATATCCCAATCTCAGTTTTAATAATGTTGCTTCCTTCCTTTAATTATGTTGCCAGGGATTTACTAATGTTTAGCAGGTAATTGAAAATCTTTTCAATTGTATATTTTTAATGTGTGTGTGTGTGTGTGTGTGTGTGTGTGTGTGTGTGTGTGTGTGTTAGAAAACCCAGTCTTCAGCCTCAGACATTGTTTTCTAGGGATGGTGACTGTTCTCACTTAAGCCAGTATCATGTTAATGTTAAAAACAAACAAAACTATTTGATGGTTATCATTGCAGCCCATTATCCTTTGTGCAAAATGTGGGAATGATTCTTTCAGGGAATCTCTTAGCAGAAGAGAAAGTGAGGTCACTGAGATTGCAGCAGGGGCAAGTGTATCAAGGAAAAAGTCTTGTAAGTGAAAGACAGCCTGATCTGGGGCGTTCAGGCAGCTGTGGCCGGAAGGATCAGGAATGGGGAGTAGAAGGAACAAGGGAGAGAGGGCAGGGAGAAGGGCAGCCGGGGAGGCCAAGGAGGGTGACAGGGAGGGAGGGGTGACAGGGGAGGAGGAAGAGAGGGGAGGGCAGGGGAGGAGAAAGGGGAGAAACACAAAAGGGGGCAGGCTGGAAGTGAGGAGAGGTCCAGGAAGAGGGGAAAGAGAAGAAAGAGAAAGCCCGAAATGATCAAAATATTAAATCAAAATTAAATCCGAAAACCAAAGTCAGGCAAATGGTTACATACATAATCTGATTTCGCCAGCATACTTACGAAGAATGACGTGGGTGATAACGAATGCAAGTATAAAGACTGTCAGAAAAGACAGAGATAAAATAAACATATAAAAAAATCTGTAGTTTCTTTTCCCCACACAGTTGCCTACCCAGGGACAGTGGTGATCAAACCGTTCTGAAATGAGAGGCAGAAAAAAAAAATACGGAAATCAGTTAATAAAATGTCTTTTTACTTGACGGAAACTCTCCCTGCTACCCAATACTCTGACGACGCAGTTGGTCCTTGAATGGTGTGGGGGCACACGGCCGAAAACCCCATCTAACTCTGACCCTCCAGAAACTTAACTGTAATAGCCCACGATCGACTGGAAGCCTTAGCGATCACTTACACAGTCGATTAACACATATTTTATACGTTCTATGTACTATATGCTGTATTCGTACAATAAAGTGAGCTAGTGGAAAGAATACGTCATACAGAAAATCAGAAGGAAAAGAAAATACATTCACGGTGCTGTGCTGTGTTTACGGGGAAATACCCACGTATAAGCGGCCCCACGGAGTTCCAGCCTGTGTTGTTCAAAACCCTACCACACTGTGCATTTCCAAATCCACTGCTCAGAGAAATGCTTAACATGCAGACAGGCGAAGCACAGAATCATTCTTTCAACGGAACTTAGCTGGTTTGAAAGCACAAGGAACATGCACCCTTCTCACACAACAACTTGAAGAAACAGGCGCTCAAGTTCTTGTGACAATTAGAAAAGGGACGATTTCCCTGTTTTGTACCAACGGGCTTTTTAGGTTCCCAGAACAGTCTTCCCTCAGGATGGTTGTTAAGTGCTGGGCTGGGCAGGGCCTGGGCTCGGCCCCTCGCTCGCGCGCATGTGTGTGAGTGCACACGTGTGTGTCTGTGCGTGGGACCGAGTGAGCACCTCTCTCGTCACGTGTTTGCATGCGTGCTTGCGTGTGGGCACGCACGTGTGGTACTGAGTGACACGTCTCTCGTCAGCGGCTGTAGACGGAGGTCCCTGTCCAGGGGGCCTGTCGCAGAACAGAGGGATAGTCTCTTGTTCTCCCCTCCCATGACAACGGTCTCCCAAGGAAATGCCTCCACTCTTTCAATAGTTGCAGGAAAATTGGTATTTTTAAAACCGTGGTCTTCACGTGCAAGGTAAGACACCGCGTCTTTCAGCCCACAGTTCTTGGCTAAGTTACCTGTGAAACGGAGATGCTTTCATAGAGTCCTTGTGGGGTTAAGTAATGTCTGGGAAAGCCTTTCTACAAAGCACACAGTGTTTTGTGGTTTGTTAAGAGAAGTCACATACCTTGATACCTCTGGCCTTGAGCCATTTTAGGAGGAAAATGATGCTGCCCTAATTTATAGGGGAGCCAACGGAGGCCTAGAGAGAGGGAAGGCTGCTCGTGTGGGGCCACACAGCTCAGAATCAGTAGAGCTAGAACCCGAGGGCACCCCACAAGTGCCCAAGTGCTGGGACAGGGCACTTCCGCACCGTCACCCCCGGTTCCCTACGTACAGACCCGCGTCTTCTCACCTCGGGAATTTCACACAACGTCTGAAATGAGGTTGTGACTCGTCCTTCCCCCTGCAAGTAATGGCCAAGTGCTTCTCTTTTCTCTACTCCTTGGCTGGTTTTCCATCCAAAGGACTATCCAGAGTGCCCTCCTAACCCACCCTGATCTGACCGCCTGCTGCCAGGGGGGCCGAAAACACCAGGGGGGATGAGTTAGCTTTTTACACGGCGTCTTTCCCAAGCTTAACTTCTATTCAGTTTTCATATTTTAAATCCCTATGTGTGTTTTATTTATTTATTTGTTTATTTTAACGTGGATCCATTTTTTTTGAGGGGGAGGGGCAGACAGAGGGGGGAGACACAGAACGCAAAGCACAGAATCTGAGCTGTAGGCACAGAGCCCGATGCAGGGCTCAAACCCACAAACCCACACGGCCTGAGCCGAAGTCAGACTCTTAACGTTTTAAAAACACACACAGAGAGGCGCACATCAAGTGTGACCATGTAAGTAAACTGACCAAAGTCAGGCAAGGCGGTGTTGCCTTTCTTTCTGGTCACCTGTCACAAATCACTCATCTTCTATTTTATGTTTCCTACAAGCTTGCTTCTTGAGAAGGGTGCAAGGACACCTGGGGACAGTGGTGGCAGAGGAGCCCTAAGAGTCATGCTTGTCTGCAAGTGGTGCGAACGACAAACAGCCAGTCTGAGCAGGGGACCCGAAGAGAAATTTCAGGCCTCACTGGTCTGGTGACAGCCCGATGGCCTGTCACCAGAGGCTGGCACGTGAGGTAAGTAATGCCTGTTGCTGGACCACATCATGTGATGACATGTGTTGCCAAGCCACACAGCTGGAAAAGTGAACTCTTGTGTAAAAACCACCTCAGTTCTCCCAAGTCACTGGTCTATGCGGGCTGTACTGGAGACATCTACACAAAGAAGGGCAAAAAGAGAGAAAAAAATCTGAACCAGTGAGATTTTCCCAAGACTTTGTGCCATTTTGAGAAGCCTCTTCTTTATCCATGAGCACAGAAAATGGGAATGAGAATTGGAGGCCTGGGGCCACAGGACCACATGTTAGGTCAGAATCTCTGACCCCAGCTGCGAAAGCTGATCTCCAAATCCAAAATATGTGGATTCAGCCTCTTCACTCAAGCGAAAGTCGCCTAGCAGCGCAGAAGACACTAAGGCTTGGGAGGTGTCACCAACACTGTGGACACCCCCGTCGAAGTACAAGGGTCTTGGCCACCCACTGTCGACCATGGCTGTGGGGGCGGGCGGTTGTTTTGGTTTTAGCTTAGAAAGTTTACTAGCGGCTGAGGGAGGCAGACCCACTGGAGAAGTGAAGACGGTAGATGGTGTGCATGAGACCCTTGCTCATGGGGTCTGGGAGGCTTCTTGCAAAACCAGTCATGTCTCAGGAATGGTGTGAACGCCTGGTGGCCTGGCAGTCTTGAGCTGGAAGCAGTTTCCACTTGGAAACTTGTCCTACTCAAAACTTTCTAGGCTAACAAAAATCCCACTGAAATGTAGGCTCCCCGTGAAATTCTTTTATTGAACGTTTTCCACATCCTTCTTGGTGTGTGTTGAACACGGCGGTAAATGAGCCTCCGAGACTCGGTGGGCATCTCTGTCCAATGGCCGCTTGCGCCGTGCCATGCCCTCCGCCATGCCCTCCTCCCATCCCCTTGCTCAGTTTCACTCTCTGCCTGACTTCTGGAGGTGGGCTGCACCCTGGGCTCAGCTTGGGCCTCTCCTCTCCTCTGTGGATTCTCTTTCTCCCAACGTTCAAATGCCAACCAAAATGGCCATGCAATGCCTTCGACAGGTCCTGTCAGCTCTACCTCCACGTTGATCCAAAATCATCTATTTTTTGTTCGTGTTTGCCAACACTACTCTAAGCCTTTGATGAATATTTGTCAAATGACTGAATAAGCCCTCATACCGCCAAAAGGACATCCAAGCCAGCAAGCGTGTTGCCCAATGTCACACAGTTCACGAGTACCAAGGCTGGGAAGAAGCCCTGCTCTATCTGCCTCCAGGATCCTGGCTCCGAAATGCACGCTGCCTTTCTTGAGTATTTTCCCTGCGCCCAGCACCACGTCAAGTGCTAGGGAGGAAAACACCACCACCCCCCCATGGCTTCAAGGCATTCCTTATCTTATCTGATGGGTTGCTTTGTTTTCAGCCTCCAGATACCCCTCAGACTCCGGGAATGAACTCCTAACAGAGAAAACCCAACTGAATGTCTAACTCAATCTGTTCTCTCACCGATGTTGGCAAGCGCACAGTCTCTCTTTACGGGTCAAGGATAAAAGCAGGACAAGAGGTGTCACCCCAGCCCGCGTGGCTCTGCTCTGAGCGCACTCGCCCTAGCTCAGAGTGGAAGGAGCTCAGCGGGGGTCTGGGGGTGTTCCGAGTGGGGAGGCTTCTGTTACTCAGTTTCCAGGGGAGAAGAGCACACGAGAGTTGTGGACAGGCTGAGATGGGACAAGAGGAAGTGGCCACAGCTGCGCACGACGTGCTCCCGGGGACCTGGATGAAGCACTAATTGGCCGAGAGGGAGAACATCTGGAGGAGGAGAGGGGGACCCAACCGCTGGAAAGCTACTTGCAAGAATCTGCAACATCGGAGACATTTTGAACGACTATCATTAGAGGTCAGCTCGTGGATTTTCCACGTGGAAAAACTAAACGGGTGTCCTATGTACTGGCGGTGGAGTGGGGGGTGCTGTGGGAGATTCTTTAAAAACAAAAAAAACGCGGGGCGCCTGGGTGGCGCAGTCGGTTAAGCGTCCGACTTCAGCCAGGTCACAATCTCGCGGTCCGTGAGTTCGAGCCCCGCGTCAGGCTCTGGGCTGATGGCTCGGAGCCTGGAGCCTGTTTCCGATTCTGTGTCTCCCTCTCTCTCTGCCCCTCCCCCGTTCATGCTCTGTCTCTCTCTGTCCCAAAAATAAATAAACGTTGAAAAAAAAAAATTAAAAAAAAACAAACAAACAAAAAAAAACGCTTTGGACTTTCTGCCACATCCCTTGATTCTGAGGTCCGGACCCGGCCAGAAGGGAGTGGCCTCTACACTGCTACATTTCTGGAGAGTTCCTTTAAAAAGCACTCGGAGCTATTCCCTGGGCTATGCTATGCTGTTGTGGGTCTGTGCTCAGTCTTGCCGCACACAGGAACAGCTTCAGGGGTGGGGAATGGAACACAGGGGCAGGGCGGGGTGCTGATAAACCTGGAAGGTTCTGTAAAGTAACTGGAGATCCGAGTAGCCAGCGGGGGCGCCCTGCCCACGGCCCTGTTAGCACCACACCACCCTGTGTGGATCTGTCCTCCCCTCCTTCCCCTGGTGAGCCTTGCGGTAAGAGACAATTTCTGGCCACCCGAATTGCCTGGCAGACACTCAACAAACATGCACCAAGCCAAGGAAGAGACGCCTTTAATCGCTTTTGGTAGGTTTCTGGGTAGTCGCCGCTCCTGGTGGCCAGGAACAGACACTGAAAATGCTGGTCAAGGAGAAGATCGCTGGGGAGCCAACCAGAGGAAAAGGCAGGGTCTGTGAAATTTGAATGAGTTCAGAGAAGGCTGAGGGTTGGAAGCTGTTGACCAGAGGTTAAAAGCTCCCGCTGGATACTTCTTAGTGTCAATCAGCTCACGGCAAGAAGTGGCCTCTACACTAACAGTGGGAGGCAGAGGTGGTTTTAGGAAAAGCTCCACAGGATGCCACAGGGGGGCCCAGATGCTATGTTTGGGATGCAAGCCGACTTCAAAAAGTCACCTGCCCTGAGATCTAAGTGGGGAAAGAAGGTTCCATTAAAATGGCCAGTGGGGGCACACTTTAGAAAAGTCTTATTTTGTTAACCCCAAAGTCAAAATAATAATGACAATATTATGATTATGATTATCAATTTTAAACAGAGAGAGCAGGGGAGAGCGGTAGAGGAAGAGAGACAGAATCTCAAGCAGGCTCCACACTCAGCGAGGAGCCCAACGAGGGGCTCAATCTCACGACCCTGGAATCATGACCTGAGCCGAAATCAAGAGTTGGACGCTCAACTGATTGAGCCACCCAGGCACCCCAACAATATTATTAATGATGATTAAAGGTACCATTCACTGACTGCCTGCTACATGATTGTGTATTTTATTATTTCATCGTCTGTCATCTGTCCTGGACAACAGCCCCAGAGTAGCCCCAGGTGCTATGCCCACACCTTATAGACCAGGGAATCACCACGAAAAGTGAGGCACTACCCATCAGGGGCCACAGATTCTGAGCAGAGACTATGCCTCAGCCCCGACCAGAGGAAGATTTGGGGGAGAAATGGAGTATGAAAAAGACCCTTAAAAAAAGGAAAATAGAAGCATTAACATTGTACCAGGACAGAAAAGTCCGCTGAAATATTAAAGAAAAAATATTTGCTAAAGCTGTGTTTGAAGGTTGCCAGAGAAAGGAATACAATGCTTGAAACATTAAGAATTTAAAATCTAGAAGTCAGGCTCTAATATAGGCCCTCAAGAAGGGGATCCAGAGGTAGAGAAAAATCATACCCTCAGGCCAGGCAGCAGCGGACCCAAAAAGTCTGCATTTTCCAGACAGTGGTCCTGGGCTCTAGGTGGGCCACATCTCAGCTTGGTCAGGAGAAGGAAAATAACAATCCTAACTTCCTTCTCCAGCAGTGTCTCGAGAATCGTGTGAAAATATAGATGTAACTATGCAATTGAAATTAAAAACTTCTCATTTAGATGTTACTACATCTAAAGTAAGTGTTGTTAAAGGTACGGAATGGAAAATTATTTTTCCTTTAAACCTAGCGTTTTTTTTTTTAACTTCCCCAATTGGACAAATCTTGCCCTATGAGGTATCTTTTGTTTCTTTTTTTTTTTTTTTTAACTGAGTTGAATCCTCAGCAGCTTTTTTTTTTAAGTTTATTTATTTTTGAGACAGAGAGAGACAGAGCATGAACGGGGGAGGAGCAGAGAGAGAGGGAGACACAGAATCGGAAGCAGGCTCCAGGCTGCGAGCCATCTGCCCAGAGCCCGACGCGGGGCTCGAACTCACGGACCGCGAGATCGTGACCTGAGCTGAAGTCGGACGCTTAACTGACTGAGCCACCCAGGCGCCCCTCTTTTGTTTCTTTTTTAAAATGAGGAATGCCGAGGTAGAGTGGCACGTATTGTCACCCGGCCTTTATGGCTCCCGTGTGATTCTTAGACACTAAATAATTCATGCTGTTCTAAACTTTTGGTAAGATCCGAGTTAAAATATGTGTGTCCAAGGCCTGGTTAGGTTTCTGGAAAGCAGCCTGGCACGCTCACTCCACCTCCCCCTCCTCTCACTTTTATCCACCCTCAGTGAGTCCTTGCAGGGAATTATGTCATTTATTTCTCAGACCACCTGGTAAGGTTGATGCTCTTATGCCCATTTACAGATGAGAAGGTGCAGGTGAGAAGTTGGCCTTGGAATCCAGGTGTTCATCTGAACCCTTACCCACCACCTGTTACTATCTCCTGCTCTGCCGGCTGGGCTGGGTGGGCCTGAGGACCCAACCCCTCCCTCTTAGAGCAGCACACGTGGGCACCTGACACCCCCCCCCCCCCCCCCCCCCGTGCCGATCACAGGAATGGGAATAAGAATGGAACGCTGCCACCCAGGACTGGCACTTGTGTCGGTGAGCCTGATGGCTCTCTCCTGGTTCAGGGCATCCTGAACCATGCAGAGGACACCTAGCTCATGTCTGGAGAGGCCTGTCCTCAATCAGAAGGAAGTACCCCAACCTCTGCAAGGATGACCTCATTCGCAGCAAAGTGAAAATCAGAAGCAGCAGAAACTCCTTGTGAGACATACAGATTTGACACATTCATGGACACTGTGGCGCTTGGGGGTTATTTGGGGCAAAGGGATGTATCAGGGAAGGTTTCCTATCCCCTCCCAACTCCTCTTACCTCCTTTTCTGAAAATGAATTCTATCTGTGATATCATATTAACTACTTCTGCGGCCTTAAAGTATTAATATATCACTTCTGCACGGGGACTCAGTTTCCTCACATGTAAAAAGTGGAATTCGATAAGCCCCGAGACCCCTTTGAGCTGTAAAATAAAATGCAACACGACTCTGCGTTTTATTAGTACCCGCGTGGATTTTTCCGGTCTTGAGCCCTTGCCAACGTCCTATAAATTAAGAGTCTACAGGGTTTAGCTCCATTTGTTCAAAAATGAAAACTTTTCACGTAAAACCAACTAGGGAATGTAGAGTCGTTGTAATGTTTACAATGCAGGTTAACATAACCTTGGGCAGTGATGTGGAATCCAAAGCGTCCCTGCCAAGGTCTCACCTGCACCTCCCACCGCTGCTCTGGCTTCACCATTATCTGGCACAGCGCTGAGTTTTTGTGGGCATCAAGGGAGGGGGTTGACAACAGACAGCTAAGGTGCCTTCGGCTCCTCAGATGGCAGATTGTGCCCATTTCCATTTCCTTAAGTTGTTATCAGTTTAACTTCGGTTTTTAACATCGGTTTCCAATGCTGGGGGAATTATCTGCTTCTAGGAGGATGGGAGGGCACACAGGGGAGAAGCCAGCCTTTGGGGGAGGCTGTGCCGGGAGGAGACCTGCTGGTTAGAGACACAGAGGACAATGAAACTTGGGAAGAGGGGGAAAAAGTTCCTCCCAGAGAAGCAAATGGAACTAGTTGCTAAATAAAGTGGGGGAGAAGGTGGGAGAAGACTTCGTTTTTGAAAGGAGACGTAAGGAAGTTAATAGAAATATGATGACTTTACAAAGCGAATCAGCCCAGGGGCGCCTGGGTGGCTCAGTTGGTTGAGTGTTCGACTCTTGATCTCTGCTTAGCTCACGATCTCACAGATGTGACGTCGAGTTCCACAACAGGGCTCTGTGCTGGGCACAGAGCCTGCTTGAGATTCTCTCTCTTGCTCTCTGATCCTCTCTCTCTCTCTCTCTCTCTCAAAAAAAAAAAAAAAAAAAGTGAATCAGCCCATTATGAGGTAGAGGCAAAGAAATCCTACAATTCCCTAAGTTTTGGGTCCTGGAGGGGCATCCTAGGAAATGCCAGTCCCAATGCAGGAGAATCCATTTCCTTCCCTGCTCTGGGTGTCCCAGCATCTCTGCCCTCAGAAGACTCAGGAATGACAGCCCTGCTATTGAGCTCTTTCAGCCTCCTGGAAAGGGCTCTGGATCATTCTGACAAAATCAGTAACGTAAGTTCAAATTTGTACGTCCTCAAGAACACAGTCTCGAGACATTAGTGGTCCCTGCTGTGTCCTGAAAACTCTGAAATGAACTGCAGGATAAGCCAGTGCCGGAATGCGCAGGGAGCCTCCTTTCCTGGCATGCCACCCCCCCAAGCCCAGCCAGGCCCCTCTCAGCCCCGGCCTCACTGTCTATGGGTCTGCAGGGCCGGAAACTCTGCGTGGGGGTTCCCCTGAATCCTCCACGGAATATCAAATGATCTTCTACAAGCCCGTACTATCAACTGATACCCCCCCTAAACATCTCCGTTCTTCTCTAGAAATTCCAGGCCTTGAAATCAGTATCAACCCCACCTTACATCAGAATGGCTTAACCATTTGAGGGCTTTCTGGTCGTCAGTCCTGGTTCACATTCGCAGTGGGAGATAGGCAGCAGGCAGGAATGAGTGAGGACCGTGAAAGTCGGAACCACAGAATGGCCAGGGTCCCCTGGCTATTCCATGCTGGGCCTGGGTCAAGAGCCCCTTCTGATATCTAGTCACTGTTTTCCCCAAGTCTTCCACACTCTTGAGTCACATGTTCTTTCATGTTCCATTATAATCGTTTTTGAAGCCTTAGTCAATTTATCCCCAAAATGAAGGTTTCAGAACGGAGTTAGCTCATGAGTACGTTACACACGTAGAGCTGACAATTCTAAGCCTCTTCAAAACTTTTTAATTTGACTCTGTATATACACAGTTGGAAACTGGTGTTCCCAATGGGCACACTTTTCCAAAGTAAACACGCTTCTGTGATCTTGTACGAAAGACTCTGCATCACCTAAGGCACAGAGCTGTGTCAATGAGCAGGACGCAGTGACTCAATGGGATGGATGATGATTCCCTTAAAAAGAAAACTCTGATGTGTCCAAAGTAGTAATTAAAAAAAATTATCAGGAATGAAACCTCTTTGCAAAACTTCTGAGACATTTCATTTTTCTGAAGTTGAAACTGTAGACCCAACTTCATTACAAGGAGCGTTACAACAAAGACCAGCACAAGGAAGTGATAAAAAAATACAGACCGTGCTTTATACATTTGAAGGTGCTTTCACATCTCATCTGATAATACAACTGTATTCACACCGTGTCTCACGGCTACGGCTCATACCTGTGTGTTACCAGGTGACATGGACAGATGGGTGTCACAAGGTGATGTGGACAGATGTGAGACAGGAAAGCGGGAGGGGCCGGTGTTCCTCCTCTGATCCTTCTTCAGTCTGTGCGACTGATATTTATATTCATGATATTCATAACTGTCCTCAGTTTCCCATTTCTAAAAGTTGTGCCCTGGCCAGAAGACTCTCGGGTGCCCTCTCTGCCCAGCAACTCTCAGAGGCAGGGGCCCTGGTGGCTCAATCCAGTTCTTTTGGGACAATAGGATAGAAGCAAAGCCAGACTCAGGTGGGCAGAAAAGCTGTCTGAGGCTCAGAAGTCCTCTGTAAGGGTTTTCAAAATTCCCACTCTGCACAGATGTTCAGCCCCCTCAAGTATCTGCTTCTCCAGAGGCTTGTGTGACTGGCATTTCAGGACACGTGTCCGGCATTCCACAATCCCTTTGGCCCTCTGGTTCACGGTCTGATGGCCAGTTGCAGACATCCAGGTTTGGGAGGGTACAGTTGGGAGGAGGTAACAAGAGTCATTCCCGTTGAGCACGAGGCAGTATCTCAGGGTCACTCATCGCAAGCTCCACCCTGGGGCCTTTACTCTTCTCACTGATACATTCTCCTCGACCGAGCACTTGGCTGCCTTTCCACCTGCCTCCTAGGCATTCCTACCTGTCTCGTAGACACCTCACCTCCATCGGGTCCAAAGCTACATTCTTTACGCTCCCCTGTACTCTGCTCACTACCTGCCTCGTCTGTGCAAATGGCACCCCAAGCATCTAGTTGCCCATGGTAGAGAATGAGCTCGTTTCTGTCCTTTGTACACATCTCTCATATCCAGCTGGTCAATAGGATTGATAACTGTATTCCTGCTGTCTTTTCTTAAGTTTGTTTGTTTGTTTATTTACTTATTTATTTATTTATTTATTTATTTTTGAGAGGGAGAGAGAGAGAGAGAGAGAGAGAGAGAGAGAGAGCACGTGTGCATGCAAGCAGGGGAGGGGCAGAGAGAGAAGAAGACAATAGGCTCCAGGCTGACAGCAGAGAGCCTGATGCGGGGCTTGAACCCACGAACCACGAGATCATGACCTGAGCTGAAGTCAGACACTTAACTGACTGAGCCACCCAGGCGCCCCACCTGCTGTCTTTCCTAAGCTTCTGCTCCCTGTCTCTGCAGGCCATTGCAGGGTACACGCCCTTATCAGCTCTTTTGTGAACCACTGTAAAATCTTCCCGGAGTGCCCGGTCAGTGTATCCCCCTCCAGATTGTTGCTAGGAGGATCGCCCAAAGCAAGTAAGATCACATGAGCCCTTTGCTTACATTCCCTGTGCGGCTCCTGCTGCTGGGGCCTCCCTTTCTTTGTTGGGTGTGGCCTCCATGTGACACAGAACTGATGCGTTTCCAAATTGAGCTCCTTGGGGGCTGGCGCTGGGGTGCCCCTCCCCCATCATTCACCTCCTCTTCCCTTTCAACTGGAGTAGATAGACCTCTATTTGTCTGATATATTGGGTTTCCCCATTATATTCCATCTTCTAAAATGGCCCACTGCTTACAACCACACACACACCCCCCCCACACACACACAGATTTATAATCACTAATAAATGTTCCCTGTAATTATTCCAAGCAGTCCCAAGTTCCCAGCATGTGTGGCATTGCGCCGTTACAAAAGGAGAGCGTGTTGAAAGCACTCGGGATTCCTAGGTGAGAGGACCTGCCATCCTAATCTTAAAGGCCTGTTTTGCAACGTCACCTAGGCAAGTTCGTGGGCCCCAGCGGCTGGGTATGCTGCAAAAGGTTCTGTCCAACTCAAATTCTAAAACCGTACGGCTAAATAAAAGTTTCAAGAATGGGAGTCAGTTGTTGTCTACTCTACAGAAAGTTAGGAGGTGCTGGCAGGCTTCAGCAGTAGAAACTATAAATAATTTATAAGAACTGGCCCTCTTGTGCACCCAGGTTAGCCGCAGGATATACTGGTGGCCCTGAGACCACAACTACTACATAAACACCCCTCCCCCCACAAATCCGATCAGCAGACTTCTTAGATGCTAAATATAGTACGTTGTCTTCTAGCTGCTGTTGTTGTTCAGCACAAGCACGCCTAGCACTTGCCTGAGTCACTCTGGTTTAGCCAGTGGATCCTTAATTACTTTTTTTAAACCAAGGCACTCAAAAGAACAGGCCAGAGGTTCTAGCTAATGGTCAGGATTGGCCGCATAATTTGTGGGGCCCCCTGCAAAATCAAAGTATAGGGCATCTTATAAAAAAATGCATAAGAATTTTAAGACAGAGACAGCACAGCATAAAATCAACCTTGGGTCCTGCACACCGACGAAGCCAGACTTGTTAACTGCCATGGGTTTATGGTCTGGGAAAGTGATTTTCTGATCGAGGCAGATTCATGGCTAGAAATTCTGGTGGATTGTCTGAAAGGATTTACAAAGGGCGTCTAAGACCAAAGTACAGCGAGGATGTGGTGACTGTCAGACTTACAGGGGGCTAACATCCCACTCCACGGGGAAAGCCTCTGGGCAGGTAGAAAAACCCTCCTGGCCGACACTTGCTGGAGCTACCCAGCTCAGGTCCAGTGGCTGGGCCGCCGGGGGAGGGTTCCTACTCCTGCTGAAGAAGGTGTGAGAGGAGTGAGGTGCCTGGGTGGCTCAGTGGGTTCAACATCCGACTCTTGATTTTGGCTCAGGTCATGAGCTGACAGTTCCCGAGATCAATCCCCGTGTCGGGTTCTGTGCTGACCGCGTAGAGCCTGCGTGGGATTCTCTCTCTGTGCCCATCCCTGCTTGCGCACATACTCCCTCTCTCAAAAATAAATACGCATTTAAAAAAGAAAAAGCTAAAATCCTTTAAAAAATGAGGTTAACGAGGGAAGCGGGACGAGAGGGACGAAGCAAAGTCTAAGATTCCACCCTCTCGTCCACTGATTCCCGTGAATATCAGAAACTTGGGTTTTTGACCCCTATGGCAGTGGTTCCTAAGCTTTTTTATTCCCAAATGCTTTGAAAATCTGAAGAAAACTGTGCTACCCCCCACCTCCTGCTTCACACACACAGCAGTTTACATACAGCTTCCTGAAGCCTGTTCTCAGACCCCCCCCCCCCCCCCGTGGGGGAGGGCCTCAGAACGGCTGACCTGTGGTTTACTTTGCTGAAAATGAAGGAACTAATTTCAAACAACTAATTTTCAGGTTGAGTTGTTCTAAGAAGGCGGGCAGGCAGGTTCCCACCTGCTGACTGGCCGGCTATATGTGCCGTATTACACGCCCTGAGACCCCAATCCGGCTGGAGGCTGGCTCTCCGCTCAGCCTGCACAACCGCACCGCCGCTGAGCGCTCACGCCGAAAGGGAGCTGCTTTACTTACGGGGAAGGGCCCGTGTTTTATTCAGGGTTTTCCAAGCTAAGGGCTGTGAGTAAATAGAGGGTCCTGAAATTAGTTGGTTGTGACGAGCATTCATATTTTTTAAAAAAGACGAAGAAGAGAAAATATCAAGGCATCTCATGAAACGTATCTGGGCATTTGTATACATTGTATACATTTGTATACATTGGGCACCAGGGTATATGCATTTCTTACTGTGAGTTGCAGGGAAGAAAAACGTTCTAAGGCAATGACTGCTTTATTCAAATTTGTAGTGGGCACATGACAGGCTCTCAAACACTTTCCCAGTGAATAAATCTATGTACACGTCATATTTGCAAGAGGCCTGAATACATTCTCAGTCAGGTCATTGACAGCCTCCTAGAGCTCCATCAGGGTTACCGATTCCCCATCACCCTTGTATTCAATTTCTTTCTTTCTTTCTTTCTTTCTTTCTTTCTTTCTTTCTTTCTTTTTCTTTCTTTCTTTCTTTCTTTTTCTTTCTTTCTTTCTTTCTTTCTTCTTCTTTTTTTACCATTTCTCCTGGAGTCTGAACATTTTCATTTGTACTGCTGGAACTTTGAGGGCTTGAGGGTGGGGCTGTGAGTTTTATTTAGTTTAGATTGGGGAAAGGAAACTTTTTTGTTCCAGTTGAGAGCACTAACCTAGTCATAGAACCGAAAAAACAATATGCTTTTTTTTTTTTTTTAAGAGAGAAGGGTAAAGTGGGGGAAGGAAGGTAGAGGAATACTCACTTGGTTTTTTTTCTCTTTCCCTCCCTCCCTTCCTTTGCTCCCTCCACCAGCACATATTAACTGAGCAGCTGCATGCCAGGCACGGTGCTGGTTGCTGAGAATACGGGACGAGAGATACAGACACAGCTCTCACTCCAAATAAGCCCTCAGTGTATCATGACAGCCTGGGCGGGTGAAGCCAGAGCTCAAACAGCCTGGGACGGGGGGGGGGGTGTCCCTGAGAAACCACTCCAGGGGTCCTCCTGAAAGGTGGGCAGGAGTTAACAGAGGGGACTGTGGCTTGTTCCAGGAATGGAGAACAGGAGAGGGGGGCCGAGCCCGGAGCTGAAGAGGTGGGCAGGCACACATCTTGCAGACCAGGTTAAGGATTTTGGGCTCCTTCCTATTAACCACCAGCAGGAAAGCACCAATTTGTATATACATTTAATGTTTATTTATTTTTGAGAGAAAGAGACAGAGTGTGAGCAGGGGAGGGGCAGAGAGAGAGAGAGAATCCAAAGCAGGCTCCAGGCTCTGAGTTGTCAGCACAGTGCCGGATGTAGGGCTCAAACCCACGAACTGCGAGATCATGACCTGAGCCCAAGTTGGAGGCTTAACTGACAGAGCCACCCAGGCGCCCCATGGAAAGCACTTTCAAGGAGAAGAGTGATGTGATCACACTCTGTCTAGGTCATAGAGGGTGGATTGGATGGGGAGAGAGATGGATGGAGGAGGCCACCAGGAGACCCCTGCCCGGTCAAGGTGAGAGGGGATGGCAGCCTGTCGCTGGCCATGACAGTGCAAAGGCAGGGCAGTGGTTGGAGCTGGGACCTGCCGAGTGAGAAAATGTACAGAATCGCACCACGGGTCAACTAAGGACAGAGGAGGAAGGACTCAAAAGTGACTCTTAGGTGTTTGCCAGTCTAAGTGTGACCAACAAACAGTTTGGCTCTGAGCGAGGTGGGGGTCGTGGGGCAGCCTGATGGGGGAGGTCTCTGGGCTCCCCGAGTGGAGGTGTCAGAATAACAGGGGTATCTCCATAGCTCTGGGCAGGGGTCTGAGCTGGAGCCATAAACTGGAGGGAAAGACAGACTTCAGGAAGACAAAGGGAGCTGACTCAGAGATGGGCACACATTCCCCAGACACAAAGCCAGGAGCCACACGCACACCAAGAGGGACAGCAAGGCAAAAAGATACATGTGTGGGGAGAGTGAGACCAAGAGAAACAGACTTTCATGAGATAATTGCTTGAGGCTCTCCTGGGTGTTAAAAAGGTGTTTTTTAAGAGGAGCTGCACTTTGACAATTACAGGCAGAAATGAGGCAAGCACTTCTTGTCCAGATAAATATAAAACCCGCCGCCAGAGACCACTCTTGTCGGGCTTAGGTCCAGTCTTAGGTCTCTGTGCAGTGCGCAAAGAATTCCACGGCGCCAGCCCAGGACAGGCTGAAAAGTGCCTCGGAGGCCCCAGAAATTCTGGCGTTGAGACATTCCTGTTGTCAGAGATGCACTTTTCCAAACTGTCTCATCAGACACACAAGCTTTCTCTTTTGAAAATAATTTAAAAAAAAATTTTAATGTCTATTTATTTCACAGAGTGTGAGTGAGGGAAGAACAGAGAGAGGGGGAGACACAGAATCCAAAGCAGGTTCCAGGCTCCGAGCTGTCAGCACAGAGCACGACGCGGGTGCTCGAACCCATGAACCGTGAGACTGTGACCTGAGCTGAAGTCGGACACTTAACCGACCGAGCCACCCAGGTGTCCTTTTTGAAAACAATTTTTAAATAAATGATGTGCAGAATAAAAAAGACATGTTTTAAAAATGATTTTAGATGCATTGTTTTAAGTTATCAGCGTCTTCTAGTACAGCATTTTTCTAAAGGGCACTTATAAACCATTCCCGGTCTCCACCAGAGTATCTGGCCCGAGTATCTAGAAAGCCGCACAGGGTGGGCCCTGCAGGGTTCTTCCTCCTGTCGTGGTTATATTTTCATTCCACGGTTATCAGTTGTTGCTCTGATTACGAATTGGCTGCCTGAGTAGCTCGGGCTGGTTTTGCATGGGGGGGGGGGGAGAACCCTGGTCCCTGGGACAGGGGGGTCACGTAGTCATTTGCTTAAAATGAACATATTGGCACCTGGCTTTGCACATTCAGTGTGACGTTTTGTCACGAAGGGATGGCTGTCCCCAACACAATAGAACCCAGACCTCATTCCTGCCAAGTGCAGGATCTGAGATCAAGGCTGCTCTGAGAGGTCTATCGGGGGGAGTCCTTGTTTTTAGGGTGTGAGCCAGCCTCACCCACCTTTTCTCATTTGGGGTGTGAGCCCTCCCAGCATCCCCAGCCTCACCTGGTGACTGATGAGAACATGAAATGGGTGACCTCACTAAGGCTTGGTGGGCCGGGCAGGTTATTTGCTTGTTCCCTCTCTAGACCCAGATTGTCTCAGGTGGACCCAGTTCAGCTGTCTGTGGACAACAGTACGTAAGGGGGCTGGGGACTCTCCTTGCGCGGGGATGATGCCACCAAAGGACCCCGCTGGGAATGCGAAGTACCCCAGGGATGAGAATGTGAGGACTCACCCTACAAAATCATGGGCAAAAGTTCTTTTTCTTTTTTTAATGTTTGCTTATTATTTACTTTTAATTTTTTTAATGTTTATTTTTGAGAGAGAGAGAGGGAGCACGAGTGGGGGAGGGGCAGAGAAAGAGGGAGACACAGGATCTGAAGCAGGCTCTGCACTGACAGCAGAGAGCCTGATGTGGGGCTTGAACCCACCACCCGTGAGATCATGACCCGAGCTGAAGTTGGATGCTTAACTGACTAAGCCACCCAGGAGCCCCACGGGTAAAAATTCTAAAAGGGTGTGTTAGGATATTATTTCCCAGTTCTCTCTCCAAGAAGCTGTTGATGACTTTTAGGCAGAAAGTCCAGGACAGAGCGGACCCTGGTCTGGCTGGGATCCACCTCTGAGGGTCCCTGACATCCTGAGACAAGACTCTCACTCCTCCTGTGCTCACTTACATGCTTGCCCACAGTCCGGCCTTTGCCCATGGACGGTCCCTTGTCACCTGTGGGCTCTCTAGAAGGACTGGCTTCCTCCTCGTATTCCATCCCATGGCTCCGGCATAGGGGAAAGACACGGCTTATGGCAGGACTGAAAATGGACTCCTCATTCGGGGCAAGCAATGACACTCACCACGACGCTCAGGGCTCTTTCTGGCATCACTCTGTAAACCGTACAGAGCTGGCAAGGGAGGGGCGCGAGCATGCTGGCAGCGGGGGGCGTTCCGGGTAAAGGAGGCACAGTTACTGTGGGGCCTACCCTTCGCTGTGGTCAGCATCCTTGGCAGCTCCCGGGGCGGCAGGTCTGTGTGCCAGCACTGCCTGCCCTCAGCCCTTGGAAGGCTTCTGACCCCAGCGCCCCTGGAGCCCGCTACGTCTCTGCCCTCACCGGCCCTACATTTGCCCTTCCCGCCCCCTCTTCTTTCCTTCTCTTCCCGTGACCTTCTAGCACTCCCCCGCCATCTTTTCTCCTTTTCCTCTCTGTGTCTGACTTCACAGACACCAACCAACCACTCACAGCCTGACACGTGCAGCTCTGGCTCTCTGCCTGCAGCCGCTTTCGTGGCTTCTGGGTCCACGTGTGTAAGCTGCTACAGATCGAGTTCCGGACCGAGAGCCAGAGGCTTCCAGGCACTCAAAGTGAGTTATGTGCAGTACAGACTCAGCTCACTGTGCCACGATTCACTTAAAATACGCGGACTCTATTTTTCTTTAAAAGCATTAATGTTTAACGTGGGGGAAATAACCATACTCTCAGGAGACAAAGGGATCACTCATTCCCCTTTGCCCCAACTCCATGAATTTAATGAAGCGTGGACTCCTGTTGGCTCTTCCTCTGAAATGTTTCTGGAATCCATCCACATTGTCTTTCCACCTCCATGGCCATTCCCTAGCCTGGGCCAAGGGAAGCTGTCCCCACCCTGGGACAACAGCCTCCCATCCATCTCCTCGGCTCTGTCTTGTCACGATCCATCCATCCATTCACCGTCTGTAAGGTGGACAGAGGGAACCTCCTGCGACACAGTTAATAAGGTCACTCTGTTGTCTACCGTCCTTGGGGTAGGATGGAGACTCCTCAGGGGGCTTGGAAGGTCCCCGCTTACCTCCTGCCTCTCATTCAGGCCCTGTATGCCTGGACTCTCCACGTCACCCTCTTCTCCTCTGGTCCCTCGGGTCGGCGTGACTTTCCCTGTCCTGGGCCTCTGCACAGGCTGCCCTACCTGCCCCCATGTCTTTCTACTTGCCCGCCTCCCTTGACCAGACAATGGGTGCTCCTCCTGTAGTTCTCAGAAGGGACGTTCCTCCTCTGGGTCAGGAACCTCTCCTGTGTGTTCCCACAGGACCCTGCACTTTCCTATTTTCTGTCAACCTCCCTGGTCCGTGGCTGCGTTCCTTGCCAGGCACGTGTAAGCTCCTTGCAGGCAGGACCACGTCAACCACCTTCACCATTAACCCGCTGCCCTTGCCCCCCGCCCCTGTGCCTACCTAGCACAGGCCTGACCACCAACAGTCAGCAGATATTCCTTCAAAGGCTGAATGAAGTGCTTACATGGCCACGTGTATAGTCCTGAAGGATCATTAGTCTAGAAGCTCGCTGCTTCTCTGAGCACAGTATTTTAATAATCCCAGGCACATGCACTGGCGACTTCCTATGTACAGCAAAACCCCAGCGTGACCAGTGATGGAAAAAAGCTTTTTTTTTTTTTTTTTTGGTTCAATTAATTGGACTGAAAAACAAACCTATAAATCAGTTGCTAATAAGCAATGGTTTTTTAGGCACAAAATGGTTGGTAGAAAACTGGTTACTTTTATCCTATGGTAAATGGCATACCACTCTGTTATGATATTGTTGTGAATTTAACTCATAGGAGTCACACCTATAACCATCTGTAACACCATCGTATTTTTGCCCACTTTCAGGGGAAAGGTATGTGACACAAACCACTATACAACCCAAGCGGGACTTGGAAAATGATCTTTGCTTCAAATTTAAGACAATGCCATCTTATCCTTTGTGGGAAGGTCTTAATTTCTTTAACTACACCAAGGTTTTTTTGGGTTTTTTTTGTTTTTTGTTTTTGTTTTTGTTTTTGTTTTTTGCCAGTATTTCTCAGTGGTATAAAGAAATCAAGACAAGGACAATGGGAATGAAGGGATTTTCAACATCAAAAAAAATTTTTTTTAATGTTTATTCATTTGTTTGAGAGAGACAGAGTGTTAATGGGAGAGGGGCAGAGAGACAGGGAGACACAGAATCTGAAGGAGGCTCCAGGCTCTGAGATGTCAGCACAGAGCCCGATGCGGGGCTGGAACTCACAAACCATGAGATCACGACCTGAGCCAAAGTCAGATGCTTAACGGACTGAGCCACCCGGGCACCACCACCCCCACAAGTGCTATTAACTTAATAAAATACACGAGGTGACAAAGAAACCAATACTAAGGATTACTTTCAAAATAATTTAAAAACTGTGACATAATAAAATGCATGCTTATTTATTAATATGACAAATAACAGAAGCTCCAGCTTATCAACTACCATAACTGTGAAGTAGTAACAAGCGTAAGTGTGAATCTGAGTATTTGCAATAATTGTGATGTCATCGGAAAATGTCTGTGCTTTCTATTGGCAACTAACATGGCTTAACTTGGTTTGTTGCCTGTATTCATAATTGAAGGAAATGTTAAATTTCATTTGAGGTTAGTGAGAATAAAGATGGAATTGTTTTTCCCATCCAAGTTCATGGACTCCTGAATTCCATCCACGGTGCCCAGATCAGGAATCCCTGCTCTAAGCAAACCCTAGAAGCAAGGCGCTTGGTCCCTGGTCGGGCCCTGTCCTTGGAGGGAGTCAGGCCCACGGAGAAAGCGGCATTCTGCCTGTCTTCATGGCTCTGAGCCTGTCGGGGAGCTTGCTCCGTCCAGACTGTTGGGCCAGATCATTGAACTCTTTCTCACGTGTGGGGCTCCCTGCTTCTTCTCAAGTTGCTGCAAGCCATCAGCTTGCTGGTACCTTCTGATTCAAGTACGCAGCTCACCTCATTAAAGTCTCCCCGTGGATCTTAAAGGACCCAGGGAGCCCTGAGGAGGAGAAGGCCTGATCTAACAGAAAGCACAAAAGCCTGTGCTATGCTGAGATCTAGGACGCTCAGGTGGTGCAATTTCAGGAGGGTACTATAACCTTCAGAGGCATACATGAGATATTTTTTCAAGATCTGAAGGACTTACACATGTATCCTGTCTTGTTAACCTCTCAGTAATCCCGGGGCAATAACTGTCATGCTGAGTTTACTTATGACTTTGCGACGGGCCCAACTAGGTCATGCCAGACACTCGCCTTCTCTACCCATCCTGGAGCCTTCAGAAGCTTGTAGAGGCTGGCGAGCACGAGGGACTCATCTCCCTACCCTCCCTGCGTGCCCGGCATGCCACAGGCCTGCCCTGTGCCCAGGCACAGAGCCGCACGTGCTGTTGGATGAGCGGCATGTTTCTGCCAGGGAAGGGTGAAGGTTACTGTCTTCCCTTGCACGTGAAAGTCTTACCTCCACCTGCTGTTTACCTTCAGGCTCAGTTGAGTTTCTCTCTGCTCTGTATCTGTGTGTTATGAGCTCTCCCACAGGGCTTGGGAGGATGCTTTCTAGTTCAGGCGACTAGAGTCTTGCTGTTTGACCATTTCCAAGTCCCTCCCCTCTCTGAACCAAAGTTCCCTATCAAATGGGGGTGATACTTTCCATCCCGAATAATGCACAGGCCGGTTGTGAGCACCAGATGAGAGAACACATAGAACTACCTCCTCAAGTAAAAAGCCCCTATAAATATGTGATGGTATCATAAAAACCAAAGAGCTATTTTAGTATAAATTGTTTCTATGTGTTCATTCCCCTTCCTTAATAAAAATAAAATAGTCTCCTTTTCACAGGCACCTTATTTTTTTTTAACGTGATTAATTTTTAAAGTGATTCTTCTTTCCCTTTTTCTAATCTAATCTTTCCATTTCAATTAGTCTTTTATTTAAAATACTTTTCGGGCACCTGGGTGGCTTGGTCGGTTAAGCGTCCAACTTCGGCTCAGGTCATGCTCTCACGGTCTGTGAGTTCGAGCCCCACATTGGGCTCTGTGCTGACAGCTCAGAGCCTGGAGCCTGTTTCAGATTCTGTGTCTCCCTCTCTCCCTACCCCTCCCCTGTTCATGCTCTGTCTCTCTCTGTCTCAAAAATAAAATTAAAAAATGTAAAAAAATAAAATAAAATACTTTTCAACCTTTTGGGAATGAAACAAAACTTAACATATTCCAACAAACCAAATTATTCTCATAGTTTTAATTTTTTTTCTAAGGTACAAACTTGTACTAAGCTTTCAGAATGACAGCACACAGGTTATTGTTCACTATCCCAAGTTTTCAGCCTTTAACAGCCGAGTCCTTCCCAACTGCTACTCACAGTGGGTAGAATTTTGTGCAACACTGTTTCACACCCAACAGATAGTAGGGCAACAGACAGGTAGGAAGAAGAAATTTCATGGCTGGTAATGTGTATTTCATCCTTTGTCTCCTTAACTCTCAAATCTATTACTGGGGGACAATTTCAATTCTTGGCAAGTGAGGAAAACAACGGACTGTTGCATACTATAAGACGCTCCATGCTATAAAAAGATGAATAGACATACAACCTTAGAAAGGAACTTAGAAAGGAACTTCAAGTTACTTCCTCAGTCTTCAAATCTCCCTGCAAGTGACATATGGCATAGTTTCAGCAAACATTCACCTATCTGCCTCTTGAGGCGGAGCATCCTTCCCTGCCCCATTGACAGATCATGGGCACGGTCATGGTCGTCAGCCTTGTTTGGCCAACAGAGGCTTAACACATACACTGTAAGCAGAAGCCTTAAGAGATACTGTGTGCTTTGGCGCCCATCCCATGGCCCGGTGACCCTCCATAAGGAGAACACGCCCCTGGTAGCTGCGGTCCCTTCAGCCTGGGTCCTCGGAATCAAATTTGAGGAGAAGATGCCTGGAGCGAAGGCTAGCCGTTTCTCAGAGCTGCTCCAGACGACTCAGAGGCACGTGAGAAAGAGAAGTGCTATTTGCTAAAAGCCATGGAGATTTTGGAGGGGGTTTGTCATACAGCGTCACTGGACAGTAGCTAACTAATACATCTCATCGATTCACTTTATACTATGTGAGATTGGTCTTCCTAAGGCCAAATTTTGCTCATCTCCACTTCCTGTTCCAGCATTATTGCTAGTGGCTGAGTCTGGTCCCTCCTTGGATGGCATTGGGGGCCCTAGAGCGGCTGCCAGCTAATTTTTCCAGACTTTCCTCTCATCTCACCCCTTTATGAGGATTCTTCTAAAATGACCATCCTAAGGTCAGATCAGATATCCTGGGTGCTACAAACTTGTCATATTTTCTTTTCGGTGTTAGTTAACTTCTCGTATGTAGGCAGAAAACTTCTCAAGCGCAGGAAGCCCATCTTATACTTTGCACTCTCTTTCCATGTAACAGTCTGTTGCGAGAAGCCAGCTCTGATTGTAGGCAATGCAAATAAATACCTGATTATTATGAATACATACTTTGGGACTAGCTGTAAATGCCTACATTACAAAGCCTTCTACAGATATGGTCTGATCCCTCGTCTTGATTCTCAACATCCAGCCCCGGGCCCTGGCACGGCCATGAACTTTGTGGACCTCTACCCCTGTTGGCAAACTCTGTCAACATCCACCTCAGACACCCAGAGAGACGACGGCCCTAAGAGCAGTCAGAGGAGAAATGCAGCCCTATTGATGAATTTTCAACACATAATGCATGGCTTCCAACAGCCCTCAAAAGATGGTAGCTGTTTATTCATATTAAAATTTCAAGGTGGCAAATCACCCTAGCAGTAATCTTCTGGAAGCAGATGCCTGCTGTGGGAAACCTCACTGCTTGGCCTGCTCTCTGTGAGAGATGAGCAACTCCTAAGGCTTCCAGATGGCCTGACCTTCAGGCTCGAACCCAGTCTGTTCCCCTGGCTCTCAACCTTGACTGTGAATCAGAGACCCCTGGGAACTTTGCTACAATGCAGACACCTGGGCCCATGTAGTCCATGTTTACGTGTACTTACATGTCCTTATGCCTATAACAAATATGTTATGAAGTAAGTTCTTCTGAAAGACGACTTTGTAAAGTTTTATTTTGGTTACTGCCTCAAATGCACCTCTAGACTCTTAATTTTTTTATTTGAATTTTTTTAAACGTTTATTATTGAGAGACAGAGCATGAACATGGGAGGGCAGAGAGAGGAGGAGGAATCTGAAGCAGGCTCCAGGCTCTGAGCTGTTAGCACAGAGCCCGACGCGGGGCTTGAACTTACAAACTGCGAGATTGTGACCTGAGCAGAAGCTGGACGCTTAACTGACTGTGCCACCCAGGCGCACCCCCCCCCCACCCCGCTTTTTAAAAAGAAACTCCTGGAAGCAGAACACCATGAAGAGGATCTCACTGCGGGGAGAGCATGTTGAGAAAGAGATTGCCCGAAATTCCTGGCTGGAACAAAAGGGCGGCTCCAAGCTACAGCATGAAGACTCCAGGGAGGATGGTGTGGAACCAGGAGAAGTGCTGGGGACAGCCAGGGACCCAGGAGAAGGGGAGTAGGTGTGGCATACAGGAAACGAGAACTGGTAGGAAGAGACGAGCGAACAGCATAGAGACAACCAGGAACAGTTTTAATTTGACATATAGAGGAGGTGAAAAAGGCTTCCAGGAAAGAACGTCATCTTACTGTCAAGTGAGTCAGGAAGGTTACTTGGAATTCCGTCATCTGTCACTTAAGCTAATAACACTGAATCATTGATAAAGAATGACTTAATTAAAACCCCCATCTCTTGCCGGAAGAGGACTTGAGCTGCTTATAAGCAAACCAGGAATAAGTGAGTGCCAAAAATAAATGCCCGAAGGTGTTGTTTACACTGCTCAGAGGTGGCTAAATTTGGCTCTGAACTTCTTAAATGAATACACCTTTTTATGAACACATGGCAGTCTTCTGCACAGCCGTGAACTGCATTGTGGCTCTCTCCACAATCCTGCAACATGTGAGTTACATCGCAATGATGGTAACATTCCCGGACTTTATCTTCATTTTGCAAGACTCATTAAACCCTCGGGCCACTACAATAGATGATCCATGAAGACAAAAACCTCCAAGTTTGTTTTTAGCTAAAAGATCTCATGACTGTATTTATTCATTTTGATTCAGAGGTGGGCACACAATGATCAGAGGCGTGCAGAAACTTTCCAGAGGTCAATGAATGGGAGAAGGTGAAAACATGACTGGTGGCTTAGATCCAAAAGCATTAATTAGATCGTTTGATATGTTTTAAAGTTTAGTTACAGGACTTATTGATTCAACCGAAAAAGAAAGGATAAAACTTCAGACATTGAGAAAAAACGGACTGTCTGACACAGGGGCTGGAAGCCCTGAGGAGCAGAAGAACCCAGCCCATGGGCCACTGCAGAAGTTCAAAGGCAGCCCCACCTGAGTCATAAATAGTTGCCAATAATCTCAGGAGATTGGTCTCTTTGACCACTTTCAAGCACTCCTGCAAGTTTCCGAGGCTCTGTCCCACTGTCAGCCTGCTGGGCCTCCTGCCCTCCTGCCCTCCTGCAATGCAGTAACCCCTGCTGATGCTGTATGACTTGGCATAGGGACCCATCACACTGTGAAGTCTGGGCTCTTCAAGACCCCTCCCCATGGCACTTGCCAGACTCCACTGTGTTGGTCATCTCTGCCTTCCTCGCCAGACTATGAGCGCTTTCTGAACAAGAACTGTGCATTCTGATGATCACTGGAGATTTGGAAAATTCAGAAATGACAATGAAGAAATCATTCATACCTGCACACATGCACACATACAGGGGTCCTTGACTCACTTTCTGCAACTGGTCTGTGGATCAGTGACATCTAATAATAGTACGTGGCTCCCTGCATTGTTCTTTCCCCAAAATGTTATTGGTTATTACGGCTGGCTTATTCTCTTGATCGAACTAAATTATTTTATCTTGTTCCCTGCCTCAAATTGTTTAAAATTATTAAGAAGACTGTGGAGAGAATGTATCTTGATTGCTATTGTGATTCCTAACTGATATATGGTCACCTATTTTAATGTATTGATTGGGTAACTAATAACTCTACTGAATTTAAAAATCTAGTTTTAATGGTTGTTTTCTTGTCCTCTACAATGAAGGGATAATTCTACCTGCTCCTTTTTGATAGTTCATATTTATTTTTTTCATCTTACTGCATCAGTCAGAAAAAGCTAGGAAAACGTTAAATGCCGGGAGTGATAGTGAACGTCTCAATCTGTTTCTAATTTTAATGTAAAATAACTCCAGTGTTTTTACCACAAAGGAAATGTGAGCTTTCTTCATCTTTGAAATCATGTTTAAGGATATTCTTATTAGTTTTCTATAACTGCCTAGCAATTTACCACAAATGTAGTGGCTTTAAACAAATTTACTGCCTGGGAAAATTTTTAATTAAAATATATTTGATATATAACATTGTATAAATTTAAGGCGTACAACATATTGACTTGATACATTTATATAATAGGATTGTCATAGCAATAGTCAGCATCTCAACTGTCACCTATAATTATGCTTTCTTCTTTGTGGTTGGATTAAGATCTAGTTTCTTAGCAAGTTTATTATAACGCAATACTGTTGTCTATATTCACTATACTGTGCATTAGATCTCTAGGACTTAGTTACTACTAGTTGTCTATTTGTAACCTTAAACAACTCTCTTGGTCCCCCAAGCCCCTAAACTGTTTTTAAGAGTACGACTTCTCTAGATTCTACATATAAATGATATCCTACACAATTTATATTTGTCTGATTTATTGCACTTGGCATAATGTCCTCAGGATACGTCCATGTTGATGCAAAAGGCAGGATTTCCTACTTTCTCATGGATAAATACTATTCCATTGTTTATGCCACATCTTTACCCATTCATCCAGGGACAGGCACTTAGATTGTTTCCATTTCTTGGCTATCGTGAATAATGCTGCAATGGACATGGGGTGCAGATTATCTCTTGCAAATGCAGTGGCTTTAAACAGCACATATTTCAATGGACATGGGGTGCAGATTATCTCTTGCAAATGCAGTGGCCTTAAATTTAGTGTATTGGAATTCTAGTGGGTCAGGAGCTTGACTCAGGGTCTCACCAGGCTAAGATCAAGGTAAAGGTGGGGGTGCAGGTGCCACTGGGCTTGGGTCTTCTTCCTTCCCAGCTTAGTGCAGTTGGCAGGATTCGTTCCTTCTCACCTTTTCCACTTGGCTCCCTCCATCTTCAAGCCAGCAATGAAGGATGAAGCCTTCTCCTACTTGGAATCTCTATTTTTTGCTCTTAAGGGTTCTTGTGACTACACTGGGCCCACTTGGATAATCCAGGATAATACCCGTTATTTGAAGTCAGTTAATGAGTAACCTTAATGGCATCTGCAAAATCTCTTTGTCATGTAAGGTGACATAACTATGGGAGTAATACCCATAATGCTGTGGAGATCACCGGGGCCCAAATTCTGCCTGCCAGTTCTCCCAATCTTGGTTCACCAAGCTTCAGAGTTAGAAACCGGTGTCAAATTTTATTAAATCTCTTTTTATTATTTATTGTCATGATCATACACATTTTGGCCCTTAACCTATTGATACAGTAATAGACTTATTAACGTTTAAAAAATTGCATTCTTGGAATATGCCCCTTCTATGTCAGAGTGATCAATTCTTTTATTACACTGGTAGATTAAATTTGCTATGTTCTCATGTTGACTTTTATACACATTTATAAATGGGAATATTCTTTCTTTCATGTTTTGTCAGATTTTAGTGTTAGGTTTGTGCTGTCTTGGTGAAATGAACTGAAAGGCTGTCCACGCTGCTCTAAGATCTGAAACACTATTCAGAGCACAGGAAGTAAAATTGTTTGGTTCTAGCATCTTTTTTGGATGATTTTATTTTTATATCTAACCAACACTTTGATTTAATAATATAATGTGAATATTTTTCATTTCAAATATACATTTAAATTTTTTAAAATTTAAACCCAAGTTAGTTAACATATAGCGTAATAATGGTTTCAGGAGTTGAATTTAGTGATTCATCACTTACATGTAACATCCAGTGCTCATCCCAAGTGCCCTCCTTAATACCCGTCACCCATTTAACCCAACCTCCCACCTACCTCCCCTCTAGCAACCCTCAGTTTGTTCTCTGTATCTAAGAATCTCTTATGGTTTGCATGCCTCCCTCTGTGTTTTTATCTTATTTTTCTTTTGGATGACTCTTTAATAAGGTTCTGTTTTTCATTATTAGCAGTCTAAGTTTTCCACTCATTCGTTGACTAATTTCCCATAAAATCATGTTCCACTGAGATTTCAAATCAATCAGCATCAAGTTATTTAATATGCAAACTAATGCAATTATTTTCCAATAACTAAAAACTCACCTATATTTGTCTCATTTGAATCTCTTATTTCCACTTTGTTATCTTCCCAGAAGTTTATCTTTATGTTGTTTATTTTCCAAAGAATTAGAAGTGGTACCACATCGATTTTTCTGTTTTGTAGGCCATTCATTTTTTTCTTCCTGTTTTTCTTAAGTTTATTTTGCTATTTTTCCCCCTATCTTCTTGAGATGGATACTATGTTCATTTATTTGCTTCTAATTTCAGTTTTGTTTTTTGTACTAGACTTTTAAAAACATTTTGTGTCACTGGCCATCCACCATCTAAGTAAACTTCCTGTTTTGAGGAGGATCCCAAAATAGGTGGGGGGCAGGGCCCCCCCTCCCTTATTGAAGCTGAAAGTGGGTAGTTAGCCTCTCTTGCCTTGCTAGCTCCTTGGGTGTGGAAGCGAAAAAGGCCCAGGTGCTCCCATCCAGATCTTTGAACCCAGAGTCCTTGCACATAGAGAGAGTCACAGTTTTAAGCTGATAGCAGCAGCAGAGCTAGAACTCGAGGGCAGCGCAACAAACATTCTGCTCGCAGTGCCTGCACGTCCTGTGACGTCCTGTTGCACTCAGCCTTCCCTGACTCTTCCTGGTTTCTGAGCCTGCCTCTCAGGCTTCTCCTTCATTCCTATGAGCCACCTGATAGCTTTCCAAATAATTCCTTTTCTGCTTAGGGTAACTATTTTGTATGTTTAAAATTTATAATTCTAATTAAAAATTTTTTTAACGTTGATTTATTATTGAGAGAGAGACAGAGCATGAGCAGGGGAGGGGTAGGGAGAGGGTAGACAAAGAATCTGAAGTAGGCTCCAGGCTCTGAGCTGTCAGCACAGAGCCCGACTTGGGGCTCCAACTCCCTGTGAGATCATGACCTGAGCTGAAGTCAGTCGCCTAACCAAATGAGCCACCCAGGCACCCCCTAGAATTCTAAGTAGCATAGAATTTAGGTTTGCATTCGAAGTTTAAAAGGCTCTTGAAAAAAAAAAATCACAATTGGTTAGGTTTGTGTATTTATATCTTTGCGATTGATTTTGAGTTTTACTGTTGTGTCATCAGATAATATGATCTGTGCAAACATCTGTTTTTAAAAAGCTAGGAATTTTTTGTGGCCTAGTATGATTAATTTTTGTAAATATTCCACACACAGAAAAAGCTAAGTATACATCGTAGAAACAAAGTTCAGCACATATTAATTACATATTAATATCCTTTATTTTCTTACTTATATTTTACTGACCTGAACCATTAAAACTAGAAGTATGCAAATGTTTCTCACTAGCATTATGTTTGTAGCAAATTATCCTCACCTTCTCTAACAACTTTTACTTTATATATTTTGACGCAATGTTATTTGGTGCATATATGTTGATGACTGCATTGTTTGTTGTGCTCTTTACCAGTGTAAAATTACTCTCTTGGGCTTATGCAATATAATAAATATAATGACTTTTATTATTATATATAAAATATAATGAATATAATACATACTACAATATAATAAATATAATAAATTCTCCTTGGTCTGTTCTTAACAATGATCTTTGAAGACTTTTATTTTGATGCATCTAGCTACTAGCAGTGTCTGACACATAGGTGCTTATTAAATGTGACTGAAAATCAAAGATATTGGAAACTTGTAGGGGAGTGGGGACTACTGTAAAGCCCTTTTTGTTTGGTTTTTGGGAAGATACAAATGCCTTCTCTCTCCATTCCCCTCAAATGATACCCTTTCCTGTGGGAAATTAATAGCGTGCTCACCATACCCTAATAGTCAAAGAGAAATTCCAGAATGCTACTCCACACCAGAAGGTAGCTGCATTCCAGATCTCAGATATTCTAAACCTTTTAATATTGAGGCCAGCTGTGAAGCAGTGACTGAGCTCTGATGCACACAGTGTGTACACAACAGACAAAATATCAGCAGTTGAGCTCAGAAAACCACACTGCAGAGGAAGCAGAAGGATCGATGGGAGGGAGACACCGCGGGTTGAGGCGGGGAGTGTGTAGTACCCCCAGGAGAGAAAGAGCACAGCAAAAAAAGAGACAGGGAAATGAGAAAGGGAGTTTACAAGGATTTTTAAAGATGGTGGGAAAGCCCTACCAAAAGCAGGAGTCCCTGAAGTCCCTGTGGGGGGGCCTCTGCAGGTTCTTTGTGCCACCTACGCCAGCACCGACACACAAGGACCAAGCAAAATGGGACCAGGGCACCCCCCATATGAGGAGAGAAGCTGGCCCTCCTGAGAGCTCCCCAGGCGCCGACACATCCTGAGGGCTTCACGCACCGTCTTCTCTGTCCTCACAGCACGTCCAGATGTGTCACTGCAAATGCAGAGAGGGTCCTCCCTGCCCAGACAAGGCAGGATGTTTGGGACCCAGGGAGCTGCTGCCTCCAGAGGCCACCTCTGGGCGTCAGGTTAAGCTGCCTTCTGCCTGGTCAAAGCTAGACACACTCACGTAGAGCAGGCTTACGGAGGCTTGCATGTGCCATCTAATCGTTTAGCAAACTCGACCCAGTCCACAGTGTGTGATTAAACTAATTTCAAATAAGTCCCTTTTAATTACAGGTTTAGGTTGTATTAAAAATACCCAATTCCAGTGAAAGCTGCTGGTAATTCTGACACTAGACCAGAGCCCATCAAAGGACAGACTTCCTGAAATGTGGGACTGACTTGGGGCTCTGGGATGTACACAGCGAGTTTGAGAGGACTTCCCGGGCATACAGTTGGCTTTCCAGCACCTGCAGTTACTCTCACTTTAATAATGACCTGAGGGAGCCTGAGGATCAGAGACAGCAGGAGTGGCCCCATGGCCCCAGATGTTGGTCGTTTAAAAATATTTTAGGGGCACCTGGGGGCTCAGTCGGTTGGGTGTCCGACTTCGGCCCAGGTCATGATCTCACAGTTCGTGGGTTCGAGCCCCGCGTCGGGCTCTGTGCTGACAGCTCAGAGCCTGGAGCCTGCTTTGAATTCTGTGTCTCCCTCTCTCTCTGTCCCTTCCCTACTCCTACTCTGTCTCTCAAAAATAAATAAACATTGAAAAAAAATTTTTTTAAATATTTTATAACTTCAAAGATCCCTTGGCTGAACAAACACACCAAAATACTCAGTTCCGTACATGCAGAAGCAATGTAATGGCAACAGAGAAAGAGAACTAGTGAGAGACAGGGAAAGGTTTTGAGAAAGAGACAGAAACAGAGACAAAATGAGAGAGAGAAAGAATATATTCACTTCTAGGACTGCAGGTCAAATAAATCAAACCAGATTACAGGGGGGGGCGCCTGGGTGGCTCAGTCGGTTAAGCGGCTGACTTCAGCTCAGGTCACGATCTCGCGGTCTGTGAGTTCGAGCCCCGCGTCGGGCTCTGTGCAGACGGCTCAGAGCCTGGAGCCTGTTTTGGATTCTGTGTCTCCCTCTCTCTCTGACCCTCCCCCATTCATGCTGTGTCCTCTCTGTCTCAAAAATAAATAAATGTTAAAAAAATTAAAAAAAAAAAACAAACCAGATTACAGGGAAACAAGGTGATTCCTATCCCTCCATGAACCTTGTTCTATGCAGTTATTTTGGGAGCACTATGGCAACATTTTCCTGGTTATCCACAATAACATTGATGGCAAGCCCTGAGCCCCCCACAGTGTGCACCAGGTCTATACTGGGTCCTTGCTGGGCACAGCTTCACTTAATCCTTAAAAGAAACCTACGAGGAAAAGTACTAGGGTTGTCCATTTTATAGACGTGGTAACAGTTGGGGGTTAGTCAGATAACCTACTCACGTACCAATATCATTCACTGACAGGACCCGGATCCAGGCCCGAGTCTGTGCGTGTTAGAGTCAAGTTGCCAACTACTAGGCCCCGCTGACCCATTCTATATTTGCGCCAGAGTTTGCTCTCCACGAAAGCTTTCCATCAGTCCTCAACTAAAAATACAGAGCCTTTATAAGTTTGCTCTCATTTCAAACACATTTAACAAAGAAAACTATTCTTCTGAACTGCCTGGGAAACTCCATTTTTTCCTCTCTCTTCTCCCAGCGTAAAGTGGCATTTATTTGTGTACCTAGGAAGAACCAACCCAAACCTGCTCATTACAAGGGAAGGGAAGCCACATGTGCTAACTCTGGCTTTCAGCGTATCATTGTATTTCTCTCCCCGGCTGCAAAAAGTAGAATTCTTTCAACAAAAACTTTCTATCTAAAAATAAAATCGTGGCAAACTCTGCAATTACACTTCTCAGTTGGAGACGTTTGCTTTCCACTCTATTTTCCCAAATGCAGAAGGAAGTCCAATTTACTGTCTGCTAATGGGTCACACCAAAGGCCCAAATGTAGCACAATGAACCGGAAAACCGAAGCTACGTAGGTGTGAATCACTGTGTGGTTTTTCCAGGAGGGCTGCGAGTAGCTTTATTTTAAGTCAAATATGCTACTTATCTCACCTGTCATTTGCACAGTGGGACCCTGATCAGGGTGTGCCAAACTCCAGCCCCAGGGCCACCAAATGATGCGGAGAGGCAGATGTTGGCCAGTTTCCCCCCTCTTGAGCCCACTCCCAAACCTTCCCCTTTCCTCTCTTTTCCCTTTGCTGTTCTGTGCCTCCCGATTATAGGACCCCACCACGCTTATTGTGGAGTGCTGGATTGCTACTGTTACTTGGATTTATCAGAAAGGTTTCATGGGGCGCCTGGGTGGCTCAGTCGGTTAAGTGTCTGACCCCTGATTTCGGCTCAGGTCATGATGTCACAGTTCATGAGTTTCAGCTCCTTGTCAGTGCAGGGCTCACTTTGGATTCTCTCTCCCCCTTTCTCTCTGCCCCGCCCTTGCTTGCAGCCTCTCTCTCTGTCTCTCTCCAAATATATAAATAAATAAATAAGATTTAAAAAAAAGCTGCAGAAGGGCTCCTAGGTATCAAAGACTGATAGCTCTTATTTTCTCAGCTGGTGGTTTCCATAAGACATTGTACTACCTTGAAGTTATACTCTGCGAGAAGTACACCATTAACTGGGGTTGATACATACTTTTGGTGATACATACTTTTGGTAAGGGGATTTTACATCTAATTCATCAGGTTCTTTAAGGGACATGTATGAACACCTATGGGTGTTGGAGGGAATGACTAAGACAATTCTATGACCTTTTAGAAAGTGTTTTACAATAATCCAAAGAGAATTTTAAAGCACTAGGAGCTGGGAGGAAGTCTTATCACGATTAGGAGTCTAGCTTAGAGAGAGGAAACAGAAGATTGGGACCAAATGGTACAAATGAATAAATGAACAGTCAGATGTCTAGAAATGGGTAAACATTTTTATAAATGATAATGAGAAGGAGGTGCCCAGTAAACTCTATGGCTTTGCAGATAACAACCCCCTACCTAGAAATGCCTAGTGGAATAAGTCACTGGACCTCCAGGAGAAGGCAAGCAAAGTTAACAGAAGAGCTTATGTGAAAAGTGTATGCTATATACTATCCCATCATATCACATTCCATCATGCAATATCAAAATTATGACCCAAGAAAGGGTCCTGAGAATCCTTAGAGATTATTGCCTGCAGATATTCAAGCCATCGCAATGCTCTGGCTTAAAAGTGTCCTCAAGATGCGCACGGGATGGCTGACATCACCAGGAAGCAGATCAGAAAACTAACAACGGTTGTCATGTGTCTTTGTAGGAACACTCGTGTGCCCCTACATAGACGACCAGGTGTAGTTTTGGTCATCGCCCCCACAGAGGGCCACAGTAGATCAAGAAATTATCCAGAGAAAGCCAATCAAAAATAGCAAGGGGGCAGAAGTAATAACAGAATAGCAGCCATAATTATGGAACCTATATACTAGCTACTATTCTAAGTGTTTTCCTTATATTGATTCATTTAATCCCTCAACCATCTCATTTAGTACTTACTCTTATCAACCCATTGTACAGATGAGAAAACCGGGGATAGAGAGTTTAAGTAGACACGAAACTAACATTTGTACCCAGGCCATCCAGTGCCAGATTAACAGCTCTTAACTCGAGCTACTTGCAAAATGGGAAAAGCCTGAACGAAATTCCATTCTGTTCTGCTGGGAGAGCAAAGGCTAAAAGCAATTCATCTAAGTTAATAAAACCAAGACAAGGCCTGATGGGGAAACATGGACTTTCCACCAAAGTGCAGATTTTTAAAGTTAGGATAAACTGAATTTCAGACAAAAGGAAAACAGCTTTGCACAGCAGAAGTACCTTATAAGCTTGCATTTTCCTCAAGAATTGAGACTACAAATTCCAATAGACTCAGAAAGAGTATTGGCCATTGATGATGCCGAGGGGAAACAGGTTTGTTCTGAGCTAACAGAGGATTCCTGTGCCTAAAGCCCAGAATTACCCTTGGTCGTTTTCCATTAGAGGCAGGCTATGGGGCTGGAGAAATGAGGGTCTTTCCCCGTGGGCAGAGCCTTTGTGTGATCACCCTTCCTGTGACTTGGGACTTCTACCACCTCCTTGCCAACTTCATCTCTAAGAAGCTCCAGCCCAGGACAGAAGACGGTGTGTGGGTGTGGCAAGCAGCTCTCCATCGGAAGTGACAGGAAGTGATTGCCGACTAATCCCAAGGGGCTGGGACCCACGGCCGTTGTAAAATCTTGTACTGGGGTGGAGCTGGTGGAGCAGTAGAGCCACATCTCACCACTGATGACCTCTGTGCTACACATTCCCTCCGCCTGTTTCTCCAGTCCGTCCTGGAGAAAGCCAGTGGACAGACAGGGAAGGCCTTGGTGGTCTCCGGGAAGAGCGACGATCCTAACTTAGGCCTGGAAGTCTTCTGGCCTCTGCCTCTTTTTCTCTCCTGAGGCTTCAAATGCCTCCAGTTCCCCAGCTCATTGCCCCTCTGAGGACTCGGAAGAACATCACTAAGCACATCGGGCTCCATGTGCAGCCAGCCCTTTGGGCAATGGAGGGACTTGGGGGTAAAATCATTTCTAGTGCCTGCTGATCCGGCAGCTCCAGGGAACAAAGAACCCCCACTCTGGGGTGTGTGCACCTGCAGGAGACGGCCCAGGGAGCTGCACCGACAGCGGGGGTGCTGGAGCATGTAAGAAGAAAAAACAGAGACTTGGGAACACTGGGCTTGGTGAAATGGGCTCCGTGGCGGGAGGCACTTGAAATATTAACCATTATTGAGTTGTTCAGTTTCGGAGGATTAAAGAGACACCCATGCTGACTCTCTTTAGCACAGTCTACACCAGGGAAATCAGCCTCCCCCGTCAGCTACAGACATTTTACCACTTGCCCGAGAGGTGGAACAGAGGCAATCTCTGCTTCTACTCACCTACGCAGTTATCGCAAAGGCTACAATGAGAGGCACGAGGGGGCCGGAAAATCTTGCAGGTGAAACAATATTTAAGTTTCACAGTCTGGCCATTGATGATGACTTCTTTGGTTCTGGGAGGCGGGCGGTACCCCCCTGAACTGGTGCCGTTTGCGATATCTGTGGACAAAAGAAGAAAAAGAGTGCAAGCCCTTAATATAATCACTTATCGGCTGCAGGCTCCCAGCCCTAGGAGGCCTGGAGTCTGCACTTCTAAGGGCAGCAGCCCCACCTGGCCTTTCTGGGAGGCACCCGACGCCAGACACCCAAGAGGACCTGCCGCCCCACCGCCTTCCAGCTCCTTGCCAGGGCTGAGGCTGCCCAAAATAGTTCACACAGGCAGCGGCCACGTGATTGAGTTCTGGCCAATGAGGTTCGAGCACACAGGGCCAGGCCCAGCCAATGGGTCCCTCCCCGCGGAGACCCGCCCATTCTTTCCTCTCCCCGCAGGGCCGCTGGGGAGCCAAAAATTGGGGACCTTGAATGTGCAGAAGACGGCTGCCTCTCTGATCTCTTCACCCTCCATACTGCTACATGGACACCAAATTCCCAGTGTTAAATTTCTGAAGGTCTGGGTTTTGTTACAGCAGCTAGTGCTGCCCTAATTAACACAGTGGGGGATACTGACATCAAGATCCTTCTCTGATGGTACATTCCAAATCCAGCTTAAGAATCTCCCACCTTGCACATTGGCCTCCTCAAAAATAACCAGGTATTGGATGAGGGGAATATATAATACATATGTATATATATGTGTGTGTGTGAGTGTATATATATATATAAACACACTCTCACACACACATATATATATTAAATATATATATATTCAAAATAGATATATTTAAATGTATATTTAAAAAATAATCTCTATATTTTGTTTATTGTCTGACCAGCATCTTTCATTATCTTCTAGAACCAGTTTTTTAAATGTTGAGAAAAAATACAAATATATATTTTTTTAATTAAAAATTTTTTTTTTAATGTTTATTTATTTTTGAGACAATGCAAGAGACAGAGTGCAAGCAGCGGAGGGGCAGACAGAGGGAGACACAGAATCTGAGCTGTCAGCCCAGAGCCCGACTGGGGGCTCGAACTCACTGAGCTGTCTATCAGCCCAGAGCTCGAACGGGGTGAGAGCATGACCTGAGCCGAAGTCGGACGCTTAACGACCGAGCCATTCAGGCGCCCCTGTATTTTTTTTTAAAGTTTCATTTTATCTTACAAATCTGGTTCTTGTCTCTGAGTTCACATTAGAACCACCCAAGGAGCTTTCTAAATTCCCCTAATGGATGGACCCAGCCACAGACCCATTAAATCAGAATCGAGCCCCTGGGGTGATTGTAAAGTGCTGCAGGGTGGAGAACCCCTGCTCTACAGGAAGATGAAACATCCAGTTTTATTCTCCCCTAGGCCCCTCACAGCCCTGTGAGCCCTGTCAGGAAGAATTGGGGGCAGCTGCCTGTGCAGCCCAGCACAGGAGGCCATGGGGGGATGGAGAGTAGCAAGACTATCTAAGGGCTTCGCCAAGAGACTCTGCAGCAGATAAACAGCTAGAGCAGACCCTAGGGGCTGGAGGAAATCTTGGGAAACTTCATGGTGGTCTGGAAACAGAGCTGGTAACTTTAAAGGTAGCTGTATTTTACTTCACACACACAGAAAGGTCACACTGTTAGACTGCAATAGTTGCAACATGTGATAAATTTCCCAAATGGTATGAGTCCCAACACCCACGGCGGCCCCCACAAACAGCCTGGGCGGGAGTTACGGGAAGAGCTTCCAAAACTCCTGATATCTCAGTCCTGCCCTCAGGGAGGCTGATTTCATTGGTGGGGGTACGGTCTGGCATCGGGGTCGAAGAAACTCCTGAGGTATGGTGATATCTGCAGAAGTGCACTTTCTTCCTGCCTCCGTGCTCCGACAGAATCCACCACTCACGCGTCATGATTTCAGGGGTCCTTCACCCTTCACCCCAATCTTCTTTAACAGGAGAACGGAGGCCTGAAAATCTGCCCCTTGCCCTTTGGCCTAAGTTTGGTATTTGTAAAAATACCAACCCGAGTGGTAGAGAGGGAGCATTGTGAGTGGTTATCAGCCATTTTCTATTCATGGAAAATTAAAGTTCTACAACCAGGTTCTAGAAGGAAAGGACAGAGAGTTCAAGAACACCTGAGGCAGACAAGGCGGTGTAGAGGGCAGGGAAATGGGAAGACTTAGGAGCAGCCTTCCGCTTTACCTCTTTGCTGAGGACAACTCTTCTACTTAGAATAATAATTACACAGCCACGGAGCCATCCCAGGGACCCTGGGTGGCCTTGCCAAGCAGGATACCCTCTCTTGGCATGTGCCCCACTGTCCTGGCACCCCGGTGGCTGCCCTATCAAACCTCTCAATGGATTCTGTAATAAGGAGAAAACAAAGAGAGGACATGGCTATGTACTTCCCTAGCCATCAGGGTAAAAATAACTTGCTTTGAATACATCAAAGATAAGGTCAGCTCTCTAGAGACTGTGCCAACTGGGTGCCTAAATTAATTATGACTTGGTGCTTCACTAGCCTTATATCAGCCATGAAATCTACTGTATCCATTTAGCTCTTGAAAACATGGGTAGAAAAACTAGAAAGCCAGATACATGTGTAAAAATAATAACCCAGGGGCTCCTGAGTAGCTCAGTCATTTAAACGTCCAACTTTGGCTCAGGTCATGATCTTGCGGTTCATGAGTTCGAGCCCCGCCTCAGGCTCTGTGCTGACAGCTCAGAGCCTGGAGCCTGCTTCAGACTCTGTGTCTCCCTCTCTCTCTGCCTCTCTCTCTCTTTTAAGTTTAAAAATAAATATTTAACATTTAAAAAAAATTTTTTTAAATGGAAATAATAATCCAATCAGCAGTATTTGTGTTAATTTAATCAGAAAAGTTGAAAGACTGAATTGTCACAGAAAGTGTCTTAAAATGCAGGGATGACCATCTTCTCTGCACTCAAATTACTAAAATAGCCTAGTCTGAGTAGCAGGGCCTTGGAAAAGGAGCCGCTAGCACCTGATCCTGTTGTTCCAAAGTACATTTTTGAAAGGTTAAAAATTTGATACAATGTGAAGTGAAGGTGAGAATTCAACAGACATGAAAAATTGAGGCTTAAGAATTAAGCCAAATCTGAAAACTCTTTGACTAAACATCTGGAGGACTTTTCATGTCAAAGACACTGAAGAATCGGAAGACCTGGATTCAGGACCCAACTGTGCCACTGAAGTGACTGAAGTGACTGAAGATCCACATAACTGAAAAAAAAAAAGTCAACTGGTATTTAGAACCTATGGTTCACCCTTGAACGATGTTGGGGTTGGGGGGCTGACCCCTTACACAGTTGAAAATCCAAGTATAACTTTTGACGCCCCCCAAAACATAACTACTATTAGCCTATTATTGACCAGCAGCCTTACCAATCACATCAAGTTGATTAAGACATATTTTGTATGTTATATTCGTTATATACAGTATCCTTACTGTATATAATATAGTACATTATACTCTCTATATACTGTATATAACACACAGTATTATATATACTGTATATATAATTATATACATTATATAATGTACAGTATATATAATACTGTATATAATATTTTCTTACTGTATATAATATACTGTGTATAATAAAGTAAGCTAGAGAAAAGAAAATGTTATTAAGAAAATCATAAAGAAGAAAGAATACATTTACGGGACTGTTCTGTATTATTGGAAAACCTGCATGTATAAGTGACCCCGTGCAGTGCGAACCTGTCTTATTTGAGGGTCAATTGTATTTAAGTAAAATACTGTGCCAGAGGCCATAGAGGACTCATAAACGAACAAACACAGACAAGGGGAGAAGTCAGCAAGGGGTCCTGCTGGGCTGTCTGCTGGGCAGTGAGTCTCCTGGCCGGTCTGGCCATCCCATTCCCTCAGAGCCGGCTTTCTAGATGAAGTCTAACAAAACCCTCCCACGGGCCTCCCATGGGCCACACATGGTCTTTCATGCACCTGGCCCTTCTCTTGACGTCCGGTCTTACACAGAGCCTGTGCTCAGAGCACAGTGGCCTCCTTGTGCCCCCCGAGCAGGCTGCTGTTTTGTACTTCCAGGCACAAAGCCTTCTCCCCTGGGGCTTCCCTTTCATGCTATCTGCGTAGATACCCTTCAGTCTTCAAGGACCAGTTCAAGCTTCTCTTGCAGAAACGCTTTGTAAGCTGAGCTGTTTCCTCCTTTGGACTTTCACCATATGATTCGTTTATATGTATATTATTTTCAATCACTAGACCATGTTGTGCTTTCAGGTACCAGTCCTGTGCTGGGAGCAGGGGGAGACGTGTTCTCTGCTGGTGATGTTCACAGGCTGGAGGGAAGACCTGGGACCTCGCTAGTGCAGCCACGGCAAGGATCTGCTTTGGTGTCTTCCCCCAGGGGCTGCTGCAGCTCAGGGACCATGCCTTCCCTCTTTCATGTTCCCACTGTCCAGCAGAGGTTCTGGCACACAGTAGGTCTTCAAGAGGTGCATGCTGAACGGGAAGGCCAGTAGTCCCGACAGGTGGGGACGAAGGATGCCTGGACGCACAGGACTGGCGTCCTCCACACCCGTGCGTCAGCCAGAGGCCCACTGTCCTTTGTCCTCTGAGCCAGTGACGCTTCCCTCCCCGGGAACGCCTCTCTCAAGATCTTCCTGAGGCTGTTACTCTTCTTAAACGTGTCCACGGCCACTGCTGGCCCAGTGACCCATCTCGCACCGCTAGTCTGCACATGCGCCCCCAGAGAGGGCCGGACAACACAGGCAGCTGAATACCTCAGGGCATCCCAAAGTGGCTGTTTCTTTCACATAATAAATTCAACAGCCACCCCAGCCAGCAGCTTCGGGCATGCCTGCATCCAGGGTAGATGTGAATGACTGGACCTTGAAACCCAGGGCTTTCAACACCCACCTGAGCACAACGAAAGTTTCTCCTCAACGTGCAGACTGACGCCAATGGCTGGTCATAAAATCCGTTCCTCGTCCCTGGAGATGACGTACACCCGTGGCCCACGTCACAGGGCACGGAAGGTGGTGTTCCTGTTCTAATCCTCAATTACTCTGTTTTTTTGGTTTTGGTCTTTGTCGTTGGCAACAATTGTGCCCTCCGCTTCGGAGAACTGCTCTTTGTGGTTTAAGTACAGACGCCGAAAAAGGATAATTGAAGTCTGCAATATCTAACGGTTAAAGAACACTAGAATTTGTGTGTGTGTGTGGGGGGGGGGGGGAACCTCTAACAGTACTGCAAGTTTATATGAGTCAGTATTTCTTAAGGACACTTTTATATACGAGCATTCTGAAAGCAAACTTAAGAGCTTGAAATGGTCTTTTTCTTTATAAAACTCCCCCTCAGGGGCGCCTGGGTGGCGCAGTCGGTTAAGCGTCCGACTTCAGCCAGGTCACGATCTCACGGTCTGTGAGTTCGAGCCCCGCGTCGGGCTCTGGGCTGATGGCTCAGAGCCTGGAGCCTGTTTCCGATTCTGTGTCTCCCTCTCTCTCTGCCCCTCCCCCGTTCATGCTCTGTCTCTCTCTGTCCCAAAAATAAATAAACGTTGAAAAAAAAAATTTAAAACTCCCCCTCCTTGCAAATTGTTGGTAGCTGTTGGGGTGGAGGCAGAAAGAGTAACAGAATCTCCATCTGGCATGAACCTCACAGTCAGCAAAGAACGAGGGATCTGGGGAGTGGGGGAGGGGCCGTGCAGTGTGAATGTAGGGACACACTACTGCCTGTTGACTAAGTTTTTCACTCAGAAAGAAGTCCTGGGCTTACCAGAGCCTTTAGTAAGTTGTTTGTTCACGCATGCCTCTTTCAAAGCCACTCTCTGAACGAGTCTTGCTCTTTTCTTGAAGGAATACTAAATATTCACTCATAGCCTGAGCGACCCACTTGTCTACCGTCTTCAAATTCAGGGAGAAAACTGTTGAACCTTTAAAACCGCTGACCTTTACCACATAAAGCAAGTGAACTCTGCTTTCTTAAAATGCAAAGGGAAATATCCGAACTTACGAAAGATGTACATTAAGGTACTTTTCCTTTTCCAAAAGGATTTGGAACAGTGGGATTCCCTGGTGCATTGAAGTTTCATGATGATTCACCACTAACAGTGTCTTCGCGAGAGGGAGGAACCTCTGCTAACAAACGTTTGACTGGAATGAGGACACACTGCACGAGGATACAAGTCATAGGGGAAGTGAGATTTGCTTTACACTCAGATCTTCACGACCCTGTCCATTGCGTGGCTGGAGGACAGCCGTAAGTTCAAATGCATCGGAAATTTCATAAGGCTCATGTCATTGGTGCTTTGCAGCATTTGGGACACAGACTACCCAACCTTGAAATGGTTACCTCTCGGGACGGAAAATGGCTGAGAGCCAATCAACACAGGCTCTTGGCTAACAGTCTGTAAACTTCCAAGCCCATAGGAAAATATTAAGATGATGAAATCTGAGACAGCTCAACTATTAAACTGTTAGGGGTGAAAGGGAGAGCAAATTCTGATCTGTCCACAGGCATTGGTTAGGTTTCCACTTGAGGGTAAAATGTGAATCTTTTCTCACCAATATATTGGATGGCAGTAGCTTTGCCTCCATAAATGCTTATATACAAATGTGCGTTTGAAGGCTCACGAAGGGGTGAGATTCCCCAGCCCTCTCCCACCAGCTGAACGCTTTGCTCTGTCAGTCTGTCTTATATGTTTGTCTTCGAGGGCTAAAACTGATGCCTGAGGTGAGGCTCGTGCATGTGGTTTCAATCCTGAGCCACGCGGACGGGCAGAGAGGGGAGGGCCCTCTGCTTAGAGGGGCACACGTCAAAGAGGACCGGAGGAAGGACAGGGGCCAGGAGCAGGAGAAGAAGAAAAGCAGACGTGGGGAAGCCACAGGCAGGTGTGGGCCCCACATGGGATGGAAGGAGACCTACTAGCAACGGAAGACATAGGCATTCGGGGCCCAGCTAGTCTTTCCTGGTCCCTTCACTCACTAATCCAACGTCTCTGAGTGTTGCAAGTACTCTGGTGGACAAAACAGACCTGGCTCCTGCCTTCAGGGCGTTTACAGCCTAGTGGAGGAGACAGATATTAAGTAAGTAAACACACAACTAAATGCATCATTGTGCATCGTGTTCTTTCGAGTCAGAGAAGCAGGGAACTCCGCTTGGTGTGAGGATCCTTCCCAGAAGAAAGAGCATTTGAACCAGGATCTGAAAGAGGATGGAGCAGGGCTTCCTTAGGCAGCGCCTGTGCACGCGTGTGTAAGCGTGCATGCACGCTGGGAGTGAGGAGCGAGGCATTTCAGACAGAGGGAGTGACTTGTGTCCTGGCCCCAGGACAGGAAGCAGATGGTATATTCAAGAACTGCAGGCAGGTTAGTGTGACCAGAACACAGAGAATGGGAGACGGTCAGAGAGGAAGACGGCAGGGGCTAGATCACACGGAGCCCTGGAGTCATGTTGGGGATGTTGGTGTTCATCCTCAGTGTCCCAGAGATGGGCTGGGGACAGCGGGAAGCAAGATGGCCAGTTATCAGGGATTTGGAATACGAGCCAGAGATGATGTTAGCCCAAAATAGGGTGGTGGCTGTGGCGATGGAGAGAAGTAGACACATTCTAGAAACGTGAAAATGGTAACATCAGTTATTAGCGGATGTGGTAAATGAGAGACAGGTGGGTGTCCAGGATGAGTCTCGGGCTCTGGATGGTGCAAGGGGGGCACTGTGGCAGCGTCCTGAAGCAGACGGCAGCACTTGCGAAGGTGCAGCGAGGGAGGGAGATTGCCTGCTGGTACTGAGTGTGAGGAAATATCTTGCAGGCCTGTGCACATACAGAGCAGGACCTGAGAGGAAGGGCCTAGGCTGGAGATAAATGTCCCCTGGCTTCTGAAGTCATCAGGAGGTGCGGGGCCAAGGGCTGAGCCCCAAGCCACTCCCACATTTAGAAAAGGATCACTGGAGAGGCAGAAGGAGGGCACAGTGTCACTGAGTCACGTAGTCTGCTTTAAACACATCCGGAAAACCCCAACACCGGAGTCCCTCTGGGGGACTGGTGCATCGGCACAGCAAAGAGGCTAGGAATAAAAAAGTGCAAAGAAAACCCAGGGTTTCCTCAATGAACTTGGTCCTCATACCTTCCAAGGATACTCCCATCCTGTGGGACAAGGAGCGTTCTGTGGTCCCCTAGCACGGAACATGCTGGTGTAGGAGGATTGCCTGGTGGGGCAATCGGGGTTTCCTCTGGACAAAGGGGACACGGCTGTGACTGTGCTCGGAGTGGATGCTGGGGTGGAGCAGGAAGGAACCGCACTCTCTCGGGGCTGGACAGAGAACACTGGAAACAAAGCTCAGCCAGGATGGGCGGCGGGCGAAGGGATGAAGCCACCACGCTCCAATGCCTGGACTGCGTGCAGAGAGATGGAAAGGCCCGGGGCTAGGCACAGTGTGTCCACTGGCTTGCCCTCAAATGGGTAGAATCATGGAAGGATGCAGAGTCCTGGAGAGGGCACCTTCCTGCAGGGATGGAGAGGGCAGTGGTGGGGGAACTACTACAGACTCCTGGGGATGGGGATCTGGAAGAGGACCTGGGGCATATCCCACATGAAGGGATTAGGCTGCCTGCCCTTGCTGGAGGCGTGGGGGGTTGCAGACGGGGTACTTTTTCCCATTGAGTCTCACCACCCCCCACCCACTGCGGTCCTGCCTTCATGAACAAAGCAGGGCGGAGAGGTCTGGTGTGGGGACCGTGGCTGCCTGGGAAATGCTCGGGAGGAGGAACGGAAAGGGACAGGCTCTGACGGGGTGATGCATGTGCATGGTTCCCACTCACAGGTCTTCCCTAAGCCCCTCACTGGCATCTTAAGTGGTGGGAACAATTAAAGGGCAGGGGTAGTGCCAGGCTAAGAAAGGGGGAAATGGTGCATTGCAGACAATAAACCCGTACTTCACAAAGTGGCTCAGCCTTGACCTTGCCTCTCCTGCATGTGCAGCTGGGTTTGGTCACAGGAGGTAATTTTATGTAGAGACCACAAAGGCTTTAGGCTTACTCTGGATTTGGTCATCAAAGGGCTCATAGGATGGACCTCCTTTAGGAGAAAACTTGGTGAAGGAGAAAGCATTTGTCAGATGAGAACCTGAACAGGTACTCCTAAGCCACATGAGAACCCTACCACTTAAGGCTTTTAACCAAGAACTGAGAAACACACAATGAAATATTTGTAGAGAATTGGGCAAGGCAACCTTTGTCTGCCTAACAGGAGAAAAAGGAAACCTCAGAGAAAGAGGTTCCTGTGCTACTCAGTGCTAGCTTCATTCATTCATTCATTCATTCATTCATTCATTCTTCTTTTCAGATATCTATTAGGCACCTACCACGTTCTGAGCAGTCTTCTAGGGGCCCTGGATACAGTGGTGAATAAGCTAAGCCCTCTGTCCTTTCGTGGCCTACCCTCTAGGAAGGGCAGATAAGCCTAGAGTATGGATCTTTAAGAGTACAAACAAATCACAGTTAATAACAGATCTTAAATGGGGCTGATGATCGAGGTCATCCAGGGCAGTGATTCTCAAACGGGGGTGATTTGGGGCCCCAGGAAAAATCTGTCTGAGTCCAAAATGTCTGGAGGTGGCAGGAGGGAATACGTTAAGCCCACAGATGCTGCTAAACATCCCATAATGCACAGGAGAGCCCCCACAGCAAAGACTTACCCAGCCCAAGATATCAGTAAGTGCCAAGGATGAGAAATCTTAGCCTGGGGCCTTGCTACTCAAAGTGTGTTCTGTGGACCAGCAGTACCAGCATCGCTGGGAAGCTCATTGGAAAGGAATAATCCCAGGTGGTTCAGATGCACGTGACAGTTGGAGAAGCATTGCCGAGATGCAAACCCTTGTTCGCAAGCAGGACAAAAGCCCAGCGGAGTCCCTGCTCGCAGGTTAGGTACTCTGACAACCATCACCTGTGAAGGTTCGCTTACTTGGGAGTCTTTTAAAATGCAGAGATTCCTTACTTCTGAAGATTCTTAGGCCCACAGGGTAGGGTCTAAGAATCAGTACTTCTAGAAAAGCTCCCTGTCTATATCTGATGGTGAGGCCTGGGATCCATAGCAAACATGACACAGATAAGAGCTAAACCCTCAGCATGAGTTTCTGTATCACTGGCTGGAGAATCTCAGCAGCTGGCCTGGGATGCTGGAGAGAGAGATGTGTGCCATTTATAAAGATGCTAATGTTACTCAAAGAGCTGATGTTATCTCTTTAGTAATGGAAAATGGAAAGTCGGTCTGATGACATGGCCAGGCCAAGTTTTCAAACCGCCCATTTTTCTTGTATTGATAACAGTGTAACTTTTTAAAAAAAATTTTAATGTTTATTTATTTTTGAGAGAGAGAGAGAGAGAGAGAGAGAGAGAGAGACAGAGTACAAGTGGGAGAGGGGCAGAGAGAGAGGTGGGGGGAGACACAGAATCCGAAGCAGGCCCCAGGCTCTGAGCTGTCAGCACAGAGCCTGACGCGGGGCTCGAACTCACAAACTGCGAGATCATGACCTGAGCCGAAGTTGGTCTCTCATCCGACTGAGCCACCCAGGCGTCCCAGCAGTGTAACTTTTTGTTTGAAGACAATCTTAAAAGAACCGGAATATCCCAAACAGGCAAGAATGAAGTGACTCTGGTTTACATGGATGGGCCCTGTTTGTTTCATGCTCTGGTTCCAGGGGACAGTTTGAAAAATATCGTGAAAGACAACAGCTACAGTCTGGAGTGGAAGCCAATTTTAGGTAAGTAAGGCCCTGTTAAAGGAGAGATCCTGTCCACATCCATATGCTCTCATAGAGTTAAGGAGACGCCTGTGAGTGTGAATTGTAACCGTGACCATGGAGTGGTAAACATCAGTCTTCACCCTGTTGCGAAAGTAATTCCATGAGTATAAACCCAAATATTCCTAAAAATAGTTCTGAAGCACATGTTCCAGAAAATCGGAGCACAGGATGGCATTGGTGAGGAGTGTGATCTTTTCATCTGGTGGAGAAAACAGGCCTCGGTTTCTCCACATTTAACCTATGATAATTTGAGCACCCATAGTTCAGGGGCATTGTAATTCATTGAAGGACCTTGAACTGTCAGATGCTATGATGTTCATAGCTATCAAAACTTCTCTTTTGGGGGCCTGCCCAGATTCTCTGGGGCCGTATATCTATATCTATATCTGTATCACTAATTAATGCAATTAAAGACACAAGAAAAAGAAAGTGCTTAGTAGCTATGACCTTTTTAGTTTAACTGAGTTAATCCAAAACATTATAGCAAAATGAAAATTAATGACTATCTTATTTTTTGCATGCTTTTTTTTTTCCTGCACAGATGCCAAAGCCTTGCCCTTAAATGTAAAAGAAATAAAGGTCACTTTGTCCTTGCCAGGTTTTAATTTCTCTCAGATTTTTGTCTAAGTTCTCTGAGCGCGCACACACACACACACACACACACACACACACACACGTGCACGCTGTGCTGCATAAATGAGTTATCAGTCCTTTCATTGAAGGCCAAAGGTAGAAATACTTGTGTGTGTTTCTACTCCGTGGGACAGAGCTTCTGCGTAACTACAAAACACTGTACAGTGATAGAGCTCAGTCTGGGTTGTCAGCGTTTGCAGTATTATGTGACAGGGAGGTGAGAACGAGGTAAAAAGGGGGGCACTGGACACCAAGCAAGGGCAGGGCTGCACTTCCTCATTATCCCTAGGAAAACCTGGTATGCTTTTATTGGGGTTTGAGTAGCACTAATATGAGGGCATTAGCAAGGAGCAGTTTAGATCTCATTCTGTACAGTAATACGATTTTATCTTTAGCACCAAGAAAAAGAGAATTAAGGATGCCACTGTAGCATGAGAGAATGCTACTTAGAAATGCACTATATACTTTAAGGGAAAACATGCCCACCTATGGTGGTACTATACTGTTTTCTCTTTTGCCTCTAATCAATACTGATTGGCAAAATTAATAAGAATCTCCAATAAGATCACTAGTATAAATCTATACATGGGTAGATATATTTATTATTTACATATAAATAATATTAGCAATAACCAGTTGGAAACTATAAAGGGATAAAATCCCATTTACTTCAGAAAAAGTAATCACAATACTCTAGGAATAAACCTAACCCCCCCCCAAAAATGGTTGATAGGTTTCAAATGCAGAACCCTATAAAACAACATAGAGACTTTAAGGAGGTTTTGAAAAAGCACAGAGGAGCATTCCACATCCTGGAATGCAAGATTCTGTAATTTAAATATGTCAGTTCTCAGATTACATCATGCATCTATTCCAGTGCCAATAAAAATTCCAATATGATTTGGGGAAATTTTGACAAACTGGAAAAAATGATTCTAAGCTTCATTTGGAAGAATAAACAGGTGAGAATATTTGCAAAAGTAAAAAAAAAAGATGAGGGGAAATAATCGTCCCAGGAAAAAAATGAAACATTGATACAGAATAGAACATTCTCAAATAGATGCAAATTCTAGAAGATTCAGTATTTGATGAATACAGCTTTTCAAACTAATGGAGAAAGCAAGAGTTATTCAATAAATGGAATTGGGATAAACAGGTAACCATCTAGAAGGAAAAAACCCAAAAGTTAGAGCCATCTCTCATGTCTTATATGAAAATACATAAATGTAAAACATAGAAGAACTAGAAAAATGTACATAAACTTAAGAGTCTGAGGGGTATGGAGGCCCTTTCTATACATATATGACAAGGCAGCATACATAAAGACAAGATGGGTAATTCTGACTACACAAAAATTTGAAAACCTCTATGTCAAAAACTCCATAAAATGCAAATGATAAAATAGAAACATATGTTACCATAACAAAGAGTAATATCTTTAAAGAGCTCCTATAAATGATTAAGAAAAAGACAGGTATTCCAATAAGAAAATGGTATAAGAGATGAACAGGCAACTCACATACAAAGGGAGAAATAGGTCAGTAAATATATTGAAAAAGTTTGTGATTTGCTGCCCCTAATTTCAAGCAAAGTCAAAGGTTAATTTTGAATGATAATTATTTAGTCTTGGTGAGAGCACGGAGAAGAGCCATGTTCCTGTACTATTGGTAAGAATATAAATTAATGTAACCTTTTGAAGAACAAGTGGTCATATGTCTCAAAACATTAACAGCCCATATTTCCTTTGCCAACCAAGAGCATCTTTAGACATCTGACCTCGGGAAATATTCACGAATGTTGATTGTGACACTGTTTTTTAGTATTAAAAACTGAAATGTCAATAAAAGGGAATTGGTTAAATGGATTGTGCTATATGATCATATAATGGGACAACCATATGCCTATTAAAGATGGAGTGGAATGGTTCATAGTATAGAGCAGGGGGAAAAAATCTGTTTTCAAAATAGTAATGTACAATGTGAGCCCATATTTGTGTAAAAATACATTACACAGAGAAAAAGTACTGAAAAGTTACATCAAAATGTTAACCATGGATATCTCTGATTGGTAGGGTTAATTAATTAGTTTTAAAAAACTAAATTTAAAACTAAATTTTAAACTAAATTAATTAGTTAAAAAATAAAGAATTAAATAAGTTCTTTATGCTTCTCAGGGTTTCTATAATCAATACGCAAGTAAAACCTTGGGTTTCCAGTAACTTGTTCTGCAAGACCAGCAAACATTTCTAATAAGTTTTGACTTAATAAACAAGCCATGTCTTGCAATGCAAATAGTACGTGATGCTGAGCATCACATGATCACAACTGAGCCAATGGCTCTTCTCTTTCTCTCTCTTTTGCTGCGGGATTGTGGGTGATTGTCTCCCATGCTCGGATGCTCGGTCTCAGGCCATGGTGTTTGGCTAAAATCAGTGATTTTTCAGAACATTGGAAGGTGCCCACAACTGGTGCTAGTGTATTTTTGGGTCACTTCCAAGCACCTATGGGCAGTCTTTGCTTTTCCATATAAGAGTAAGCTTAGAAATGCTTTGCTTCATTCTAGGTCAGGCTGCCTGCAGATATAGATAGACCCTTTTCTCTGCTGCCTTATTTCCAGTTATGTTAAATACAGTATATGACAAGAGTTTATTAACACTGTACTGTAGTCAACCTCTGTGCAAGCGTATCAATGGTTCCTGTGCAGAAAAAGATTCCATGAGCCAATAGATAGCAGTGATTCCATTAGTGACAGTAAAAGTTGTCCTACACAATAACCCTCCTCTCTCTTTTCTCCCTCACACCAGCCACAAAGGTTTTCAAAGGTAAGTGCAGGTTAATTTGTTCATTTTTCTTTATATTTTGTATTTTCTTTATTATGTTGTATTATATTACAGTATTGAATCATTTTTATATGAATAGTTTTGGGTTGTGGAAAAAAATCATCTGAGTTTCCATTATTTCTTATGGGGAAATTCACTCTGATATACAAGTACTTTGGATTGTAAGCATTTTTCCAGAATGAATTATGCTTGCAAACCAGGTTTTACTGTATATTGCTTTGCAATGAACAAAATATGTTACTTTTAGAACATCTTGGAAGAGGCATAAAACATTTGCAAAAAGGGGTGAGATGGTCTGGGCTCCCTATAATTCATAAGCTTAGGTATCAATGGAAATATCTCTGCTGCTTCAAAAAATACTTTTAAATTAATAGATTTCAGCAATTATTTTATTTTATTTTATTTTCACCTAGTGACTGTTGAGCATTTACTATGCACGAGGAACTTTCTAGGCACTGAGGATAAAACAATGAACAAAATATACAAAGAGCTCTGTTCTCAGGCAACTTACATTTTGTACAGGAGGAACAGACAATAAAAGGTTTTGAGCAGAGGTGACATTCATCAATAATTTTAGAAAGATTTCCTCTCTACCTCCCCTCAAGACTGGCTGTATATTCGATGTTTTTTAGATTCTTTTGTCATTCCTGAAACGATAGGAGGAGTTTGCTTGACTCCTCGGGTTCACTTGTAGCTCCTGGAATTGTAATCCTCCTCCCGGCTCTCCGGCCATACATGATGCTAGCTGCGGCCAAGTCACACAATGAGCTCACTTAACGCAGATTATCTCGGCGTAACATTTACGTCTAGGAACGGTGCCTTTCATGCTACTGGCACTGCATCCTTTCGTCTGTCACCATGTTGTCCAGATTTTGCGCCATGAGAAGGCAAGGGGAATGGAGAATTTTCCTGGGAGTGAGGAGACCGAGTTATGTTGTCCACACTGGCATTGCCAAGTAATTTAACTTTGCTGGGCTCCCCAGATCTGCATAACAGGGGGCTGGAGAGATGAGCCATGAGGCTCCTGACTGTTTCTGGGTATAGGATTCTATATAGGCTCACGCCCCTCAGCTTTCTGACTCCCCTTGGCTTTGTGCTCTGCGTCATACGTGTGACTCAGTCTGAGTGACACGGAAAAACGTGCCTATGTGTTTTACGAACTCATTTCTTGTATTTTCGCTTTAGTCCCACAAGCAGATGGCAAATGGGTTGAAGGCCCACTGCAGGCAAGTACTTAATAAATACCTGTTAACCAATCCTCCTTTAAACCAATAACGTCAATACGACCCTTTTCTGCTTATAGCGATTCAATGAAATAATTCAAATACGCTTCCTTTCGACTCGTACCTCCTCGTACCACCGAGGACGTGTTTCTTCCTAACAAAAGCAGCATGGAAGACCACCCCAGTGCGTCTCTAGCATCTCAGCCCGAGGGGTCCACACTTGCCTTAATGGGCCCACAGCAGCCCTCGAAGTCCCAGCCCTGTGAGTTCTCTGGTGCCAGGTCTGAAAAAAGGCCAAGACTACGGCAAATCAGGCAAGAATGAGTTTCATCTAAACTTGCTTGTAAGGTGAGCAGAAGTGATTTTGTCTGCCCTTACTAATGCTCACTGGTACTTCAATAAAGCACTGTAAGTGCTGTGAATAAGAATGTGTAAGGAAGGGTGGAACAGAATCCAAATAAATGATGTCACAGCAAGCACCTTGTGACCAACAGCAGCATGGTCCAGATTTTGACAAAAACAAAACGTGCTCACAACGCGACTTGTAATGAAAGTCAACAGGAGAAGAAAACTGAGTTTCCGATTCTTGAGATTAGCAGGTAACGGTCACCAACGTCTATGTATTTTTGAAAACCATGTATGCACAATATAAAAGACAACGTGCCTACAATTCTCTCTCTAGCCACGTAGACATATTGATACTTCTGAATGTGATTATGTTTTTTACCCCCCTTCTGGCAAAGAAAGCGGCTTGCTCAGGTCCCAAGCTTGGTTGGCGTAAAAGTGGATTAGAAATCTGAGTCTTTCATGCCTTTTGCTTCTCGTTATCCAGGTAAAGTCCTCGACACACCCCCATCATGTGACAGTCAGTAGATGTCAACTAAGACCCCCCCCAAAAGAACAGTTTTAACTGTAAAGAATATGTTTGATTTTTTAACGAAATTATCTTGTCAGCCGGGTAGGAGTTTCTCAATTCTTTTGTCAATTAACTTGGAAGAAACATGACTGAGACGGGCACGTGGGTGGCTCAGTCGGTAAAGCGCCCAACTTCAGCTCAGGTCACGATCTTGCAGTTTGTGGGTTCGAGCCCCGTGTCAGGTTTTGTGTTAACAGCTCAGAGCCTGGAGCCTGCTTCACATTCTGTGTCTCCCTCTCTCTCTGCCCCTCCCACGCTCATGTTCTGTCTCTGTCAATAATAAACAAGCATTTAAAAACATTAAAAAATAAAAAGAAATATGACTGAGAAATTCCTTGAGTTTCTAGCCCAGTTTCCTCTGTGCAAGGACCCTGATACTCTTAGATAGCTGATATTCCCTGACATCCTTTCTCTTATTGGCCGTGCAGACTAATGGGTTCCACCCAACAGAGCTGCTCAGAATGGCCCTGTTCGACCCACCAAAGTATCTCATGTTTCACGTTTGTTCAGGCTTCTAGAAGTCTCAGCACTGCAATGCAGCCCACAACCTGGGCTAATCTACAAGTGTGGCCTTCAGAGGCCCTTAGCTGCTTGTTTTTGAAACATTCTCCCCACCTGTTGCCCACATCCTTCCCTGAGGGTCTGGATGACAGCAATGCGTGGCCTGAACCTCCGAGTCCTTATTAGCACTCAGACCTGGACAGTGTCCATCAGCCTGCTTCTGCTGGCCGGAGGCGGGTCAACCCCCACCCGTGTTTTTGTATGTGAAGGAAAGAAATGACCCAATTTGTTCTGGGCACACGTAGTGCTGATAAATGGAGATGCTCCACCTGGACATCTGTCTGGGGGATCTGTCTCTCTCATAAGCACCTCCCAGGAACCACGTACTGGAAGCAAGACAAGAAGGGTGAATGCTCTCCCTTCAGACAGAAGAGATTCTGCTGGGGGGTTGGGGGAGGGAACACCCCCTGCCCCCCCCCCCCCGCCCCGCCATACACAGAGCAGAGCAGTGCAGAAACCAGCCACTTCTGGGTGACCTCATGCCACCCAGACCTGCCCCGGCTCCAACTCTAGCTTGGAGGCTGGGAGCTGGGGCAGGACTTTCCCAGGAAGCACTTCTGGCTGCTGCCATGTTGTTCCCTGGGGAGCATGGAGTTCCCCCATTCAGGTCCTAGGTCAGCTTCCTCCAGACTCTAGGCTTATAGCCGGGGCAAGGACTCTGCCCCATTCTCCTAGATCCTGGGGTCCAGCCCAGGGATGGCACCTGGGAGACACTCAACAGGTCCTTCTGGAGCAGGAACAGGCCCTGACACCACTGATCTGCCCTTCTGAGCGGTCCCAGCATTGGGCTGCTCTGCTTCACTCCTTTTTACCTCCTGGGAAGCGTCCTGCATTAACAAAGAGCTCCTGGGGGCTTTCTGGTCTTTGCCCTGAATGGCAGAGTGGGTGCATGGAGGGAGCTGGGAAGGGAGGAGGGGATAAAGGACAGGCTTCCCCCTGACAGCTTCCCAGCTGACTCCACCTCTATTCTCTGAGGAACTTGTCAAACCATCATGGTGCTGTCTATACCTGCAAATGCTCCATATGCATTTGGTGACATTTAAAGGCAGCAAGTCTCAAGTCTTTCTGTGTAAAAGGATCACCTTGGGGGAGTGTGTTAGAAGCACACTGCCAGGCCCTACTTCTTAGAGTCGCTATCTGTGGGTTTAGGTTGGGGCCTGAGGATCTGCATTTTAATGACAAGGGGTCTGCAGATGTCAGGGTGACAGATGGTGACTCAAGGACTCCTCCTCCTGCCCACTATGTCAGGGACACAGCTTCCGCAAACTCTCTCCGGGGACCCCCCCCCCCCGCCCCACATCTCCCTAGAGACGCTGCATGGGGAGCCGTGGCCCCTGCCATCTCCCTACCAGAGCCACTGACAGGAAACCTGCACAGAGTGAACAAGGGCAGGACGCCTCCTCGAAGAGCTTCCAGTCTTTCTCGTTGGGAGCCCTGCTGGCCCTTCTCACGGTTCTCACGCTTACAGGGTCCCAGACCCTGCTTCCTTCCCTCACTGCCCAGACATGGGGGTTTCGTGATCAGTCGTGGAGTCACACGCTCTCATGTGGCATTCAGCCGCACGCTTCAGGCTCTAGGGTCCCAGTAGCAGGTCCACCACCTCACGACCCAGGGACCTCTTCAAACTGAAACTTCCCCCCCTCCCCCACTCCCCTGCAAGCTTTCTGAGCTGAGGAAGCAACATTATTTTCTTTGCTACATGTGAACACCCGTTTCTCACCCCCACAGAACCCTCAGATGCTAAGAGAAAAAAAGACTCCAAGAACCTCTACACTGTACGTGTTTAACTTCTCCATTCAACTCAACAGCTCGAAGGCTACATGTCAGAGCACCTGCTCTGTGCCAGCCGCGTGTGTAGGGTTTGTGTCCCTTGGATTATCAACCGAGGGCGGCCGCTTTGTTACCTGCATCCTCCATATTTATGCTACTGTAGGATCATGGGTCTTACATTTGGGACTTTCCGACTTGCATGCGTCCAGCGGGGAACTCAACTGCTGAGTCAGAATCTCCAGAAGTCTCTGACGTGTATAAATACATTTTTCTTTTATATATATACATATATATATAAATAATTTTATGTATATATATATAATTTTATGTAGATATATATATATATATATATATATATATATATATAATTTTTTAAATATTTATTTCCAAAGGAGAGAGAGACAGAGCATGAGTGGGGTAGGGGCAGAGACAGAGACAGAGAGAGAATCTGAAGTAGGCTCCAGGCTCTGAGCTGTCAGCACAAAGCCCGATGCGGGGCTCGAACTCACAAACTGCGAGATCATGACCTGAGCCGAAGTCGGACGCTCGACCAACTGAGCCACCCGGGCACCCCTATGAATACATTTTATAATGGAAAAGTAATACACATATGGTATTAAAAAAAAAGTATCATGTAAAAATTTAAACCCCCCACGGGGATTCTCATCTGCACTGACGATGGAAACCCTGAGCTTAGGCTAACCCTGGCACCGCAATAAATCCTTCGGAACTGTGTGCCCTCCCTGCCCCCATCCATCCACGGCATCCATGCTTCTCCCATTCACGGGCATGTTGTTCTGAGTAAATGTCACAGGGTAGCTGCAAGAGCCACTGTCAGTAACAGCTCTAAAGCGGTGTCCCGGTGCACACGGTCCTCACACGGGGCCAGCTAACACATCCAACCGCTGAGGACCCGGGCTCCCCTAAAACGCCTTCCTGCCGTGGGGACCTGGGCTGGCCACTCTTCAGTGTTAGTTTCTTACCCGCTCCGATTCTGACCACGTCAATGAAGCTTATTCAATTTCTTATGTCCTAGCCGATCTATTAGTAGACACGGCATCCAACGCAGTGTCACACGTCCTGCCTGTATAGTGGTTGGCTGCTTCCAGTTTCTGCAGGTGAATGCATCCGTACCTCATCACACTTGCATGTGTCAGACAAGGTCACTGGATCCCATTATCCAGGTGAGGAAATGAAGGCCCAGGGGATGGATTTCCAAGTCTACGCAACTGGCAAGTAATATTGCTTGCTAAATGTTTGTTGTGAGGATATCTATTAGAGTGTATATAATGATATTTACTGCTCTTTTTAAAATTTTTTAATGTTTATTTATTTTTGAGAGAGAGAGAGAGAGAGAGAGAGATAGCATGAGCGGGGGAGGGGCTGAGAGAGAGAGGGAGACACAGAATCCGAAGCAGGCTCCAGACTCTGAGCCGTCAGCACAGAGCCCGACTCAGGCCTCGAACCCACAAACCGGGAGATCGTGACCTGAGCAGAAGTCAGATGTCCAACTGACTGAGCCACCCAGGCGCCCCTACTGCTTTTTTCTGATTATAAAGCAGATATGTGATCATCATAGGAAATGAGGAATATCAGAATATACAAAGAGAAAAGTTAAAACCACTTGTTAGTCTAACCACAAAGAGAAACCTCTATGTTTCTTTCAAGTCATTTTTCTAAACTGATGCATATATTAAGATTATAATTTACATACGTTTTTGCATTTTGCATATTTTCATTCAATGCTGTATCAAGTTCATTTTCATAAGTCATTACATGTTTTTGAAATCAATGTTTTTAATGACTTCCTTCCTAACATTAATTATAGAAGTATACAATTGTTCATTCATCCATTTTGGTACTATCATATATTTAAATTGGTCCTAATATTTTACACTATTATAAGAAACTCTGCAATGAACATCTTCATATTTATTTTCAAGTAAGGTTTAAACTTTGCTCCTCGAAGCTGTATGAATGATTTCCTTTCATATTGGATTCCTTCCACCATTTCGTTATTTTGCTTCTTACATTAATTTCTAAAACTTGATACAAAGTGGAAAGACAGCTCTTAATGTTCCTTCTACAAATTCAAGGTCTTTGAAATTTTTCTCCCAGACTCTTTTCTGGGCAAAACATTAATAACCAGTCTACTACAAAATAATGTTCATGGCAACCTGGAGCTTGAGATGAAGAAAGACAGAAGAGTGAAATAAATTGAGTAGTACTTCACTGAGAAATTAGGAAGCGTCCATGAAACATGAGCACCATTTCCTTCCAAAAAGGTTCCTTCTGAGGTGGCAGAGGGATTTGTCAGATTCTACAGGTTTTGTAGAATCCTGCTTTGTCAGATTCCTTCCGCCAGCACAGCCACGGAACGGCTCCCAAAGCAGCTCTGAATTCAACGGGCAGTCACATCTACAGAAAGAGGCAAGTGCTGATTCCGGAGTGGGGTTTTTCAGTGCACTTGCCGGGGAGCTGAGCTGTCTTGGAGAAAAGAGCATCAGAGGGGAAGGCAGCCAACTTCTGTCACATCAGCCGCCCTGCACTGACGGCTATCAGAACACCTGCTTTAAAAGGCTGCCAGGAAGCCAGGTGCCTGGGCTGGAACCCGCCTGTCACTGAGAGATGGCGTTGCCTCTGATGGCCAACTGCGTCCGGTGAATCACCTCTGCAATCTGCTTCTGTAATCACCATCAGACTCTCTGTGTCCATCATTGCCAAAACATGCAAATAGTTATTAAAATATTGAAGAAAGAAAACCAACAACCATTTATCATCACAGAATAGTGGTTGTTAACTGCTTTTATCGCAGGAGAGCTCAATGGGAAGCCTGAAAAACCTCTCAATCTATCACACTGTGTGTTTTGAGCTGTAATAATTCTGAAGTATGATTGGAATCAGAAGTGTCCACTTACATTTCTCTTCAAAGTTGGAGGGGAAATCCAGCATCCAGGGAATGGGGGCTGGGCGGCCCTCCCCGAAGGTCACATTTCCAGATGTTTTCACTCTGGTATATGTTTGTCCAAGAAAGAAAAGGAGCCTCCAGCAAAGAAATGCCCCTTCCACATTATTTGAACTCTGCTGTATTGTTTTATATAAAAGTTCACTTGGTGATTTTTTCAAAATGCCATATCAATAATTTTTATTTTAGTAATGACTCCCCAGAATCACTCTGTGCACTGCCAAGCAGAAAAAATGGAGTCATAATCACCTGAAATGAGGACCTTAGACAGAAGAAATAAAACCCAAAACACAATTCTGAGTCTTTCATTGCTTCAGCCTGGATCCAATCTTTCTTTATTGATGGGCTGTTGCCTTTCTTATATTAGAAATTCCTCCTTCCCACAAACTTGGATTCCATTTCAGCACCAAAGGTATTAGTTTTGTTTTCCTCTGGAATTGGTTAACGGCTGGATGGGAGCCCTCTGGATGGGCTGCTCTTGTCACTAAGTGGCCCATCTGGGGCTCTCTGGATGATGGATGTCTCTTAAACAGTTTCCCTCCGGTAATGCAAACTACCTGAGGTACAGAATGAACCAAAAACTTGCGTTCTTGCACACTATGCGTCAGTCTCATGGGAATGGGAGTGACACAGATGTCACCGAGCCCAGAGTAATTGCCAGGCTTTTTCTGCAATGGCGGCATTGCACTTGGGGAGTTTAGACCCCTGCTGTCCAATATGGTGGCCACCTCCACTTGCAGCTCTTAAGTGCTCGAAAGGTGGCTGGTCTGAATTGGGATTTTTTTTGCAAGTGTAAAATACAAAACAGATTTGAAAGATTTAGCACAGGGGCGCCTGGGTGGCGCAGTCGGTTAAGCGTCCGACTTCAGCCAGGTCACGATCTCGCGGTCCGTGAGTTCGAGCCCCGCGTCAGGCTCTGGGCGGATGGCTCGGAGCCTGGAGCCTGTTTCTGATTCTGTGTCTCCCTCTCTCTCTGCCCCTCCCCCGTTCATGCTCTGTCTCTCTCTGTCCCAAAAAATAAATAAAAAACGTTGAAAAAAATTTTGAAAGATTTAGCACAAAAAGGAGAATATAAAATACCTCAAGAGTCTCTAAATATTGATTACATTTTCAAATGAGAGTACGTTGAAGAATTGGGTGACATCAAAATTGTAAGAGTCAATTTCACCTGTTTCTTTTTACTGCTATAAAGTCACTACTTCTAGAAAATTTAAATTGATGTGCTTGCATTTGTAGCTCATTGTATATATGGTGCTGGTTTAGGCAGTCCAAAACATCCATTGGACATTGCCGGAAAATCTCCATACATTATTTATTAGGGTGGCGGTGGGAAGGTCCGGGCCCAGGACTCTGCCCGGATGTACACAGCATGAGGCCTCAACGCTGGTACGGATCTTCATTTCCTTTTTATTCTATTTGCTCTCAGAGCCATCTATCGTTCTTGCTTTCCTCAGTGGTATGGAAATGAAATCAGGAAGTCTGCAGAGATGGGCCCAGCTCACAAGACTGTATACCACAAACCCTTTAAGTGCCTTGATGCTGAAGTTATTTTTAGAGCTAAATTCTAAATAAGAACAACCAAAGCCCCATCCCCGGAAGAACATTTTGCTTTTTTCTCATTCTTCAACCTATCACCGTACTGGCCGCACATCTAACCGCGGACCTCTGTCAAATGTGCAATTGACTCTTCAGCCCCGACCACTCCATTTCTGTCCATTTACATCAAGACCCTTACGTATCGAATGATACATTGGAGACTAAAATCCTAACATAAGCCAAGTTTCTTTTGTTTCCTATCAGAACAGCCCCTGTGAGTTCTAACAGCCCTATGGTTCTCTCCCAGAACCCTAGTCCACCCCTCACCCCTTGCCTCTGTAACTGCCACAGCCTCCCCAAGTATATCTGGCTCCACCCTCCCCCTCTCCAACCCACCTACTTGCTCGCCACTGGAGAATTTCTGTGCACACTGCTACGGTGTGCACAAAGTGATACCAGGCCCCACACGTATAGCATCTCATTTGGCTTTGCCCTGCACCCGCAGTATTATACTGTCCCTGTTCCAGACAAGGGGACCCCAAGGCCAGAGGGCTGAGTAGTCAGCCCAGATCACGGCCGTGAGTAGCACAGTCAGGGTCCAGGCCGCCTTCCTCTGTGGCTCTACCTCACATCTCTCTTGCCACAGTCCCTCCACACCTGATTCCTTGACACAGACCAGCCTCGTCTCCATCTTGAGCCTCCCACCCCTCAACTTTCCTTCTGGCAACCCCGCCTCTTGCTGGCTGCAGCCCACCTGGACCCACCCCCGTTTCCCTGAGGGCAGCCTTCTCCTCCCAACACCCTGGGCTTGGCAGACCTCTTGCTCAAAAACCCTGCTCCATTATCAGCCTGGCACCCACTGTCCCCATTCTTGGGGCCAACGGAACTGACCTCTCTGCTTGGGCTCTTCATCTGTAGCTTTCCTTTGAAATCTGAGCATCTATTTGACCCTTCATGCAAATTCCTGATGTCTCTGTAAACTTGGGCAAATTTTTTTTATTCCTTTCAAACCTTGCTTGACCACCCGGAGAACTCCATCACCCGGCCCCGCCTCAACTAACCCATGCCCCAGCGCCGTGGGTAAGTGCAGGGGCTCAGCGACCAGGCAGGGGTTAAATCGTGGCTCTGCTATTTACTAGTTGAGAGATTCTGGGAAGTTACTGGCCTCTTCAAGACTCAGTTTCTCCAGTTGTAAAATGGGAATAAGAGTAGCACCTGAGAGGTACTATTGCAGAGAAGGGAATGAGTGTGTGGAACGCACAGAAACAGTGCCTGGGCTACTGTATGTGCTGAACACGTTTTAGCCATTCTCACTCTCCCCTGCTTCTGTTTTCTGGCCTGTTGAAACCTGTCCTGAGCAGGCGTTACCTGCTGCTGACCGAATTCATTAATTATCCCTCCTCCCTCCATGCACACCGCCCATGCCAGTTAAAGGAAGGTGGCTCGTGTCCCTCTATTTCTCTTTTCAGTCATCAGTTTCTGAAATAACACCCCCCCCTGGTTTCTCCTATCCTCTGCCCCTCCATTCACCATCTCCTCTGGCAATTCGTGTCCTCCTGTCTTTTGAAATCCAGCTCAGACTTGTTTTCCCCAGAAAAATCTCTCTTGATTTTCTCCTAGGCTCATGGTTCCCTCCATCCTCACAAATTCAGGTTACATTACATCAGTGGCTCTCCACCCAGGTGATTTCTGCCACTCCCCCGGAGGACATTTGGCATTGTCAGGAGACAATTTTATTGGGGTAGAGGGGTAGTAAACATGGGGAGTAGCATCTAGTGGGTTAAGGAAAGGGATGCTGCTAAACATCCTGCAAACACAGCACAGCCCCCACCTCCACCCCACAAATAATTCTCTGGCCCAAACTGTCGATGGTACAGGCTTAAACCCTATATTACAGTTACCTACCCTTATTGATGTTCTGTTTAACAACAACAACAACAGCCTTCTTGGCCATCTGCGAGGCAAGGAGACAAGACAAGGAGAAACCCAACCTGGAAACACCTAGATCTTGGGCTGCTAGCTTACAGAACTGTGAAAAAATAAATTTCTGTTGTTTAAAAAAAAGTCTTCAGTAGTTTCACTTGTGCATGCCAGCCTCCGGCTAGATTTCTTCAGATTCATCCACAGCACTTAAAACAGTGCTGTGCTGAAAATAGATTGATTAATTGATAATGATTAATTTTCTAACTAAACAGCCAGCCAGGAATATTTTTCATTAAATGTCTGGGATATGTCATCACAAGATGAAAAATAGGCACATAAATGTTTGAAACATCCTGTGCTGGTTGAGAGAAAAATACAGAAGTCTGTAGTTACCAAGCAAAAGTCTGTCCAACGACAGGAGGGTCTGGGGGAGTCAGGCAAACACTCCCCACCCCCCACCGCCATCAACATCAGACACAGTACACAGGCAACCTGTTCATGCCTGGCTTCATATCTGTGTTCTTTTCTAGGAACTTGACCTTTCGGTTGGTATTCATGGGATTAATATCATGTAAGAACAGCAAAATCTGGTCATCCAAATTAAGAGAAACTATATCTTTTATCTAGAATGCAAGTGACAGTGAGGAAGGCGTGTCAGTGATCTAAAACTGGTGTCCAGGGGCACCTGGGTGACTCAATCGGTTAAGCATCCAGCTCCGGCTCAGGTCATGATCTTGCAGTCCATGAGTTCGAGCCCTGCATCAGGCTTTGTGCTGACAGCTCAGAGCCTGGAGCCTGCTTTGGATTCTGTGTCGCCCTCTCTCTCTCTCTGCCCCTCCCCGACTCACACTCTGTCTCTCAAAAATGAATAAATGTTAAAAAAATTAAAAGAAAATAAAATTGGTGTCAAGTTGTCTAGGGCACAGGTGAACACAACACCTGGCATCTTGTCCCTCGTCTGTCACATGTCTTTCCTGCAAAGACGATAACTAAATAAATAGTAGGAAGAAAAGACGATCCCTCCCAATGGCGCCTCCAGTGGCAGCACCCATAACTGGATGGGGGTTTATAAGCCCCTGACCACTCCTGCCTGAATGAGGAAGTTGAGGAAACGTAGGTGACAGCCACAAGGCATCCATGTGTTACTCTTAATCAACTGCTCTGTGCAGAGTGCTGACCAGCATCGCAGTGGAGATCAGACAGCAGCCCCAACCTAAGTGCCCATGCTTCACCTGCTGGCGTGAAAAGCCTAGCATTCCAATCTATTACAGAGAACTACACACATTTTGGGTGGAACCTGTAATAATAATTACATTAAAGGTCTCTGGCTTGGCGAGAGTATGTGCTGTCCTTGTAGACGAGGCTCAGGCGACATTCTGAGTTCAGTAAGGTAGGCCTGAACCATGGTGAAGTTACATAGAAAAAGAAACTCATGAAGGATCAGAGGCCACCATTCAGAGTGGGCCTTTTCTCTGGGTGCTTTCAAAATTTGTATCAACCGCATGACACAGGAATGTTGCCAGATCCAGTCCAAAAGTTCTGGTCTCACTGATGCTTGGCATGGCCCAGCTCTCACCCTCCCAGACGGATCCATTATACCTGAGTGAGTGTGGAAGATTTACATCTTATAAAATACATGCCCCCGCGTGCCCTCCAGCTAGAAGTTTTGGCTCTGGAGCCGCCCTGGACAAACGCACATGAGGAGGGCAGTCTTACATTGTGGAGATAGACAGCAACTCCAGTGGGTATCAGCAATCCTTTGATAGGAGGCAAAAGACACACTTCTCCCGTGAGGTATAGGAAGTAACATCTGCAATGTTCTTTTGGTGAGTATGTGGTGCTCAGAGGCTTTAGTAACCCTGGGATACTCTTAGAGCCTCACCCCCACCCCAGCCCACATGTGAGCTTTGGAAATAGGTGGCAAGGGTTAAAAGAGAGCTACCCATGAGGACCCATGCAGAGGGGGCTAGCTGGGGCACAATCTGTGATGCTGGTCCCCAAAGTATCCACACAGAAGCTTCGCTTAGATGAGTGCACACCAGATCATTCAGTCCTGGGTGTTCTTCTCAAATCTCTCGTTTGGGTCACAACATCTATATCTTAGAAAATAGACTGCAAGAGGGGCGCCTGGGTGGCTCAGTCGGTTAAGCGTCCGACTTCAGCTCAGGTCCTGATCTTGCGGTCCGTGAGTTCAAGCCCCGCGTCAGGCTCTGTGCTGACAGCTCGGAGCCTGGAGCCTGCTTCCGATTCTGTGTCTCCCTCTCTCTCTGCCCCTCCCCCGTTCATGCTGTGTCTCTCTCTGTCTCAAAAATAAATAAACATTAAAAAAAAATTAAAAAAAAAAAAGGTGAAGGATCTTAAAGGAGAAACTGTACCTCTGATCCAGTGGTTCTCAAAGTGTGGCCTCCAGACCAGCATCATCAGCAACTCCTGGGAGCTTGTCAAAAATGCAAATTTAGCGGGCTCCACCCCAGACCCCTGACTTGGAAACTCTGGAGGGGGCGGTGCCCAGACATCTGTTTGAACAGACCTTTCAGATGATCTCGGTGTATGTTCAGGTTTAAGAACCAGTGGCCTAATCAATAGCATGGAATGTGACCGTATTAAAAACATTAATATCGGGGTGCCTGGGTGGTGCAGTCGGTTAAGCGTCCGACTTCAGCCAGGTCACGATCTCGCGGTCCGTGAGTTCGAGCCGCGCGTCGGGCTCTGGGCTGATGGCTCAGAGCCTGGAGCCTGTTTCTGATTCTGTGTCTCCCTCTCTCTCTGCCCCTCCCCCGTTCATGCTCTGTCTCTCTCTGTCCCAAAAATAAATAAAAAACGTTGAAAAAAAAATTTAAAAAAAAAAAAAAATAAATAAACGTTGAAAAAAAAAAAGCCTATTGTTGAACTGTCAATTCTGCTACCAAGGAACATCTATTTAAAAAAAAAAAAACATTAATATCATTAAAACCAAACATGATTCTGTTTGGGTATTCCAGAGGATCCCACTGTTTATAGCTTTACAATGACATCAGTAGAAACAGAAAGGAATCTGTTAAGAGTATAATTTGCATTATTACAGTGCTTGGTACTGAACAAGCACTCAAGGATATGTTGAATACATGAAAAATGAATGAATGTATGAAGTCTTTCCAAAAAGGATGGAGTTAAATGCCGTTCTCCCAAGCTTTTCTCTGAAGTGATCCAAAGCAAGATGAAACCATACCAATAATTCTGAGAGATTCTAATAACTACTTGGGTCCAATTCTTTGTCTTTAAACCTGTGCCATCCACTATGCCAGCCCCTAGATGCACGTGTCTCCTGAGCATTTGAGATGCAAGGAGGAGTCCGCACCGAATGTCCCGAAAGTGCAAAGTAAGATTCAACACTGGCAAGATTCAACACCAAAAATAAAAAGAATGTAAAATATCTCATGAGTCCTTCTTAATGTGGAATACATGTTAAACGATGATATTTTAGACACACTGGGCTAAATCATATACATTATTAAAATCAATTTTACCTGTTCCTTTTCATTTTTTTTTTAAAATGTCACTACTAGAAAATTTACACTGACACACAGCGCTTGCATTATCTTTCTGGGGGTGTGCTGCTCAGTATTGCTTTAACTGTGTTACTTTTAGTTGTGTGAGAGTCACAGGGAGATTTTAGTCCATTTCTACTCTATTGCTTTCTCTTGAGTATAAGAAGCAGCCCAGCCATCACATACTCAAGGACCCTTGGACTTCAAGTTTCCATCCTTCACAGAAAATAAAGAGGGTTTTTTAAAGTGCACACTCCAAATTTTTGATGGTATGTCATATGACTCATCCAGTTGTACTTCTGTTTTCTCCTAGATGGTGTTTTAATCTACAATTTCCAAATAAATGGTCTTCATTTCTGCCCATCTGTGTCAGTTAAAATTTTCCTTCAGGGGCCTTGGAAGGTGAATTTGGATAAATGAAAACTATGAGGAGTTTTTTCCTTACCAAACGTGATGGCAGGAAAAGCGCTCACCGGAGGGCCCCACCATTCTCCCCAGTAGAGCCTTCGCTGGCTTCTTCACATGTACCTTCTACCCGCTGAGTGCTGGCTGCAACGAGTCCTAATGCCCATCTCCGACTCTGGACTACATGGCAGATATTAGTCTACTCATATTCTTAGGCAACGATTCTTAACCTCAGAACTTGTCTGCGAGAAACACAAAATAACAGTTGCTCTGTCTCCCATAACTTAGTCTTGAGTTTTCCAGGGCACAGAAGGGAAGGAAGACAGAGCACACCCATTCCCAAAACTGGATGCAAATCCCTACTCTATAGCATTAAATTCTAAAGGAGGAGGGAGAACGGTCACTTGGAGAGCCAGCAGTGAGTTGGTTTGATTATGACAAAGCTTTGGAGGGTGATTATTTGGGCGTAGTTTCATTGATATCACAGACCCCATGGATCTCACAGAGTATGCAAGCACACAAATGACATAGGGGTGTCGACGACAGGTAAGGGATAAGCAGAGACCCTAAGAGTACGTTATTTGGCAAGTGACTCTCTGTTAAGTTGGATCCCCAGTGTAGACTCCAGCCACAAAACACTCAAAACATGCAGATGTTTTATGAAGCAGAATGACGGATGGTGCCCTAGACTGTTTAAAAAAAAAAAAAAAAGCTTTTCTCAAGAAATCTTCAGGGAGCCCCTATTGCTTCTTTGACCACAGCACATTCTCTAAATCCCTCCCACTCCACGGGCCACTAATCCTTTCCCTGACCTGCACCTGCTCAGCCTCTCCTCCCTCTCCTCCCAACCCCGGCCTGCCACGCCTCCTCGCCCTGGTCCACTTCCTCTCTCCTCCCCCAGTGCTTTGTCTCCTTTTATTCCTGAGAGGCCTTTCATGCTACTCTACACTTGTAATAAGAAAATGCCTCCCACTTCCAGGGACAAAGAGCCTGCCCACTCTTCTGATTAACCTCCTCCAGTGGCTTTTCCTGAAAAGCCATTCTCGCCTCCCTTCTTCCCCATGCCCTGCACGCTCACTGCCGTGGACCTACTGCTGTCCCAGAGCATGTTTGGCTGAACACGCCCTGCCCATTCTTGGATGAAGTGCCTTATCTTTGACTTCCCTCTAAAACCTATTGACTGACTAACTCATTCCCTTACTCAGAAGAGCTGTTGTTCCATCGTCTTGCCTTATCACCCCAAGCACAGCAGTTAGAAACAAGGCCAGTAATATTCCAGTGAGTCATTTAAGTATCTCGTATTTTGCAGCACCTACAGTTTACTTGTGGGATTTACTTGGGTGTGCAGGCAGCTTTGCATTCTAGCATTATTCACAGAATATGTCATTCTTTTTTTTTTATATGTCTTTTAATTCTCTTGATAGTTCTTATTTATTTATTTAAATTCAAGTTAGCTCACATACAGTGTAGTATTGGTTTCAGGAGTAGAACCCAGTGATTCATCACTTACATAGAACACCCAGTGCTCAGCCCAACAAGTGCCCTCCTTAAAGCCCATCACCCATTTAGCTCTTCAAGCTGTATTACAAAGCTGTAATCATCAAGACAGTATGGTACTGTCACAAAAACAGACACGTAGATCAGTGGAACAGAATAGAGAACCGAAAAATGGACCCCAAAACGTATGGCCAACTAATCTTGGACAAAGCAGGAAAGAGCATCCAGTGAACAAAAGACAGTCTCTTTAGCAACTGGTGTTGGGAGAACTGGACAGCGACATGCAGAAGAATGAAATCGGACCACTTTCTTACACCATACACAAAAATAAATTCAAGTGGATCAAAGACCTAAATGTGAGACAGAAAACCATCAAAATCCTACAGGAGAAAACAGGCAGTAACCTCTTTGACCTAAGCCACAGCGACTCGTTATTAGACACGTCTCTGGAGGCAAGGGAAACAAAAGCAAAATGAATTACTGGGACCTCATCAAGATAAAAATCTTCTGCACAGTAAAGGAAACAATCAACAAAACTAAAAGGCAACTGATGGAATGAGAGAAGATATTTGCAAATGACATATCTGATAAAGGGTTAGTATCCAAAATCTATAAAGAACCTATCAGACTCAACACCCAAAAAACAAATAATCCAATAAAGAAAAGGGGAGAAGACATGAACAGACGCTTTTCTAAAAAATACATCCAGATGGCTACCAGACACATGAAAAGATGCTCAACATCACTCATTATTGGGGAAATACAAGTCAGAATATGTCACTCTTTTTGTGTAAGTAGTTGAAGAGGCTAAAAAACCTTCTAAGGTATTCACGCTCCTGGATTTTCAAGGTTAGGCAAAGGAGGAGGAAGGATTTATTTCTAGACTCTGGGATGGTAACACTGGAATGGATCTTTGCACCCAGTGGGTCAATTTTATTTGCACTAAAACTGAGGCCCAGAGAAGTTAAAACACTTCTCAGGGTCACACAGCAAGTGGAAGAGCTGGGATGCAGGCTCAGCCAACCTAGCTCTAGAGCCTGAACTCATCACCATATACTTTACTAGTAATAAAAACGTACAGGGATCTTGGAATCTGTAAAGCACTAGCAAAAGAGAAGATATTTATATGGTTATCATTAATAACTCATAATAAGGAAAAAGATGCCGCTTATAGGCACTGCCAGGAGGTAATTACACTGACTGCTCCAGGTAAATGAACTGCTGGTTAGCTAACCCCCTGAAAGCCTGACGGTCCTGAGGACTTGAGAGGAGAGGAAGCATACATGGGTGGAGAAGGCAGACACAGGTTGGTTCCCCCTCCCCAGGTGGGAGCAGAGAGGCCTTAGGGCTGCGCTTCTCAGCCTTCACGGGTCTTGTTACAAATGCAGCTTCTCAGTCAGGACAAGGACTGGGGCCTGAAGTTCTGCATTTCCAACAAGCTCCCGGGAGATGTTGATGTTGCTCCTCCACGGACCCCTCTTTGTGTAGCAAGGACTTAGGGATTCAGTTTCAGAAGCAAAAAAGTCAAGGGATGGGTATTTGCACCTGTCTCTCTCAGAGCCTCAGCTGTCTGCAAACCAAGGGAGTTGTCCGGGATGATGTCCACAGTCACTGACATCCCTTGGCGACTCAGAGCGTTGCTGGGGACCAGCTCACCTGGAGTCAGGGAGGCGGGCTCCCCAAGCTCTTTCATCGATGGAATCTGTGCATTTCAGTGCCCCTGGCTGGGGAGGGGTGGGCCTCTATTTTCCACGAACACGCGCCAGACCCTTGCTCTTTCCTTTGGCCATATTCTTGAGCCACGCGGTCCCAATCTCTCCATCCCTTCCATGCCACCAGCCTGTCCTTCCCTTCCTTGCAGCTTCTGGCTTCCTCTGCTCACTCACAGCTGACCTCTTCCTCACCCTGGTTAGTGGACCAACCTTCCCCCTTCTGCGGTTTTGTATATGAGAACTGATTATAATTACAGTATGTTTCTTCTCTCTTTCTCTCTCTCTCTCCTCCCTCCCTCTTTCCTCCCTCGCTTCCTTCCTTTCTTGCTTTTGTCAAAGCATGTCAACATTGCTCTTTTTGCTGATTTAACAGACTCTAAAGAATGTAACATTGGTGCCGTGAGAGAGAGCCATCTGAAATGAAGTGATCCCTTTGTTTTCAGGGTGGGTTCGTTAATTCTCCAGAAGAGATTCCAAATGTGTACATGGGTACACTTCTGTAAGTCCAGCCTTCAACTTAGTAAGACTTATTGTGTTAAAAGAGACACCCAGCGGATTCGGGATGGGGAGTACAGAGGTCACCAAAATACCGCTGTGGATTTAGGAATTCAGATTCAGAGGCTCAGCGCAGCGGGGACAAGAAAGCGCGATCTCGGCAAGTGCCTCGTCTCAGTTTCTCTTCCTGTAAAAAGGAGGAAAATCCCACTCGCCACCCACAAGGCTCTCTGGAGGACTGCTCTGTAAAGGGCATCCACCAGGGGTGGGAGCTGCAGAGTACTCTTCTCTGTCCTTACAATTCTCCATCCCAACCATCACAGTAAAATGTCCTAACTTCGCAAACCCGTGAATACATTTACATCAGAAACTGGCCTCGGTTCCAACACATGGTGCATTCCCGCAAATTTGGATTTCTACAGGAAGAAGACATAATATAGACTTCAGTGAACATCCTGGATGAAAAACACCCCTCTTCCTAAATCCTCTGGAAAAACAAAATCTCTGGCTCCTTCCTTCCCTCAGAACTAGAGTTTTCAAAATCTTGTGGTATTTCCCCAAATACCACAATTTCGAATTGTGACATCTGGTTCCCAGCTCTCCCAGGCTGGATTACTTTTTAAAGAGACAATGAGGAATTCTGACATTCTGAATTGCCACCCTGTGTTGGTATGGGAGAATCACTGCCTATCCTTCCTTGGCATTAGTACGCACTAGATGTTTCTAGCATTTTCCCTTAAACAAGGAATCTTCTTCCTCTTCTTTTTTTTTTTTTAATTCCTGGGATGCCATTTTCTTCAAAGGCCTTGTCCCTTCCAGAAGGTATTTTAGACATGGCGGGACACCCTGCTCCTCTCTTCCCTTAACTCCTTCACGAGTATCACAGGGCATGTGGGCATCAGTGAGAGTCCCAAAGGACAGAAGTCCCAAAGGACAAAAGGCAGTCAGTTTCAAGAGGGATGTCAGATTGCCTGGACTTTCCTGGCAGTTCCACTCTCTCCACACAATTGGGCCCGGGATTTGAGAACCAGGCCCTGTAGCCACAATGTGCTGGACATGGCTCTCTATTTCTGAGTCATGGAGATGATGGGGGAGTCAGCCAACAGGATGGGAGAGTCGGATGATGCCCACAGCCTGGGGGGGTGAGAAAGCAACTTAGGGAAAATAGGAAGGGCTACTTGCTCCACTAAGACCAGAAACTCTCACTCAGAGCCTGGCTCCCCAGAGCAGCCAGACCACGGGCAGTGGTCTGGAGCACAGGGGGTGATGGCAGATGGGCCTGTGTTCCCAGCTCTGGCCAAATGACCTTTGACCAATCACTGTCCTTTCTGAGCACTGGCTTTCTTGTGACTAAAATAGGGACAATAGTGTCTGAACACCATGGAGTGGATGTTGTGAGTATAAAGGAAGTCCTACATAGACAGGGCTGAGTATGATACCCGGCACGAGAGAGGCACTCAGTGAAAAATAGCTATTACCATCATTCTATCTTTCAGCATGGACCGACCAACCAACTGCTTTACAGGAAAAGCACGCAGAATATTTTACTTCAATGGACACAGGTAAATGCTGATGGTGCATGGAAGAGAAAGTGCCAAAGCTAATGGAGTGGCATCATGGTTACTCTGTTAAAGAAGGCGGCAGGAAGCAAGAAGCAGGGCAGAGACAATGGCAAAGGCGGAAGGAATCCCACACAGGCAGGTGTAATTCAAGTCCGAACAGAGTTTCCGGGTCTGGCCAACTGTTCATGAAAGGCCAAAATGTCCACTGCAAATAACAATTACACAACGGATAAACTGGGATCATTTTGGAGGTGAGAGGGGAAATGCAAACAAAAATTGGGGGGAAGGGTGAGAAAATATCACCTTCTGAAAAGAAAATTGGCGAAAGCCAATCAAATTAACCACCAATGACCCTGCCCTTTCTCTTTTTGTATGTTCTACACTGTGGCATCCAGCATATAGCACACAGAGTGACTCAAAGTCTAAGGAAGGTTTAATCACAGATCGATCACAACAACAAACTAATCGTGAGGCCAAAAATAAATGAAACAATCACATTTTAAAGCAATTTTATGGTGAATGTCATCAGTAAAAATAACCAACACAAAAAGAAGCCAGTATTGACTTAAAAAATTAAATCGCCAGGAAAATCTGTCTTACTGGAAATAACAGTTCCGTAAGAAAATTCATAATGACAACTTTCATGACAAAAAGCCTGATTAATGAAAACATTCTTAGTTTTAAATTTTATGCAGAAATGACTCTAATCATAATAATTTTAGTAAAATAAAAACAGCAATCGGAAAAATTGGAAATGGTGTAGCTTTACAACAGATAAAATTGATTAAGGTCTTAAAATGGCTTAGAGTATTCGTTCGCAAAGTCTTTTCTTCAACAAGAATCCATCAGTGTTGTTAAAATTCCAATTAAAATGCTTCCACTCTTAAACACAGAATTAAGATGTCTCTAGGGAAAAAAACTCTAGCAAGTCAAATTGGCGGATGAAAACATCCTGTTCCCATGGAAGTCTTCCCAGGAATTGCGCTATGTAGGATGGGGCGGAACCGCGGCTGGTTGGCCAGTGTTTCCTCGGGATCAGAAACAGCCGTGCTTCCTAAACATCTCTTCTAGAGGATGTCCAGTCCAATTTAGGAAATAAGGAAAGATGAAACTTTCGTCTTAGAAATGGTGATTGGTTCTGTGTACTTCAAGAAAAGAGGTTGATGAGAATCTGACCAAAAGAGTAGAGGATAGAGGATGAAAGAGAAGAAGAAGAGGAAGGGGAGGGGAAGTAGGGGGAGGAGAAGGGGGAGAAAGAGAAATAGGGGAAGAAGGAGGGAGAGGAGGAGGGGGAGGAAGTTGAGGGGGAGGAGGAGGAAGAGAGGAGGAGGAGGGAGAATGAGAAAGAGGAGGAAGGAGAGAAGATGGGGGAGGAAAAGGAGAGGGAGAAGTGGAAGAAGAGGAGGGAGAGAAGGAGGGGGAGGAAGAGGAGAGGGAGGAGGGGGGAGAAAGAAGCAGATGAGGCAGAGGAGGAAGGAGTGGAGGAGGGGGAGGAGAAGAGGGAGAAAGAAGCTAAGGAGGGGAGAGGAAAGGGGGAGGAGGGGATGAGGAGAGGGAGGAGGGGGAGGAGAGGGAGGAGGGGGAGGAGAAGGTGGAGGGGGAGAAGAGGAGGAAGCAGGGGGAGGGAGAGGAGGAGAGGGCCAGGGAGGAGGGGAGGGAGGAGGGAGAGAGAGAGGAAAGGAGAGAGGGAGGGAAAGAGACAGAAGGAGACCGAGAAGGGAGACGCACTGTGACTAGCAGAGTGGTGTTCTGGCTGTCCAGTGAAAGTTGCACAGTGGAGGTAATAATTCTTCAGATTCTGCCGCTGCCACAGCATAGGTGAGTTTTTTAAAGACAACCCTACTTCCTTTGATAGAATTCCGCCCTCACCAAGCAACTATTTGATCTGTGATCAATTTATCATCTTTTTCTTTTACGGATCCTGCTGGAACTCTGTAGTGTCAGGGTTACCGTGACACTGGGAGAGAGTTTCCTAAATAACTAGGCTTGCTTTTGGGAGTCCAGCAAGCTGAGTTCACATTTCAACTCCTCCTGGACTCCCTCTCTTGGCATCCTCAGGACCAGTGGGGCTGGGAAGTGACCACACACATAATGAAAAGTAGAGAGGCAGACCCACCACTTTCCCCCATTTTGATCCCTGTAAAGGTCTATCCCTACTTGAAATGAAATGCTTTGATCCTGTGATTTATAATGCAGTATCTCATAATTTTTTTTCCTTTTTAAAGATTTTTTTATCTTATTTTTTTATTTAAGAGAGAGAGACAGAGAGAGAATGAGTGGGAGAGAGGAGCAGAAGGAAAGTGAGAGAGAATCCCAAGTAGGTTCCACACTAGTGTGGAACCTGATGCAGGGCTTGATCCCACGGCCCTGGGATCATGACCTGAGCTGAAATCAAGAGTCAGATACTCAACTGACAGAGCCACCCAGGTGCCCCTCTCATCATTTTTTTTTCTAACTCCAAATCAGTTGCTTAGTATCTTATCATCCCCAAGTGAACCGAAAAAGCTGAGTCTCCAAAGGGTCACATTTCCAAGCAGGACTCCAGGGACTTTAGGGACCCCAGTGAGACCTCCCTGCACCCCTGCTGCCATTCTTGGGTGTATTTTTAGCTGCAGTGTAACTCATCAGGAAAGGTGTTCCAGAAAAAAGAAGTGTAAGGCATTTCGGGAGACTTGTAACAGACTCTGAGACACTGAGTCTCCTCCTCCTCACCACCTACTCCCCTGCAGAAATCTGAAGGCAGGGAGCTGTGCCCGCCCACTACCCACAGCTTCCAGCAATTACTCAGATGGCTGGTTTCCAGCGGCGATCCTGGGCTTCTGTAAGGAGACATCTACTACAGATAATTAGGATTAATAACTAATAATAAGAAGTTTCCAAATGTAATTTTCATTTTTCCTTCTTTCGTTAGATGGCACAAAATAAATGTGCTAAGATTTCATTGAAACAGAATCTTATTCTCCACAGCCAAGTAATATAGGGGAGGGAGGACTCCTTTTAAAGAATTAGACCAACTGTGCAATTTATTCCTACCACATTTCAGGTCGAGAATTCTTTTATAAGAATCTATGTATGTGGAAGGTGAGAAGAGAACTAGGTGGGAAAAGAGAAGAATTTTTCTACTTTTCTTAAAAGACAGACAGACAGAAAGAAAGAAAAAGAAAAAGAAAGAGAAAAAGAAAAAGAACCCAACCAAAAAACCCCAACCATTTACTAAGCTGATGCTGAAAAGAACCTTATAGGATACGCATCATTATTGCCATTTGACAACTAGCCTAACGTCACACAACTAGAGGTGAGTGGGCCCTTCTTCCTCTTCTGCTCCCATTGTCCTCCTCTCCCCTTCCTCTCTTCCTCTTTTTCCCTGACAGCTTTATTGTGCTATAAACTTACAAACCTAACAGCTAGCCTTTGGAAATATACAATGTCATGACCTTAAATAAATGTGCTGGATTGTGCAACCAGCACCACAGCCCAAGTTGAGGCCATTTCCAGCAAGTTTTCTGAAGTCCAAGTGTGGTGACCATCACTCCTGCCCCCACCCTAGGCAATCACTCATCTACTTTCTGTCTCTAAAGATTGCCCTTTCCAGAGATTTCATACACATGGAACTACACAATATGTAGCCTTCTGATCGGACTTCTTCCGCTTAGAGCGTTTTTGTTATGTTTATTTATTTTGAGAGAGAGAGTGTGTGAGCAGGGGAGGGACAGAGACAGAGGCAGAGAGAGAATCCCAAGCACGCTCCTCACTGTCAGCGCAGAGCCTGATGTGGAGCTTGATCCCATGAACCATGAGATAATGACCTGAGCCATTATCAAGAGTCAGATGCTCTGGGAATGCAAGCTGGTGTAGCCACTCTGGGAAACAGTATAGAGGTTTCTCAAAAAATTAAGAATAGAACTATCCTATGACCCAGCAATTGCACTACTAGGCATTTATCCAAGGGATACAGGTGTGCTGTTTCGAAGGGACACATGCACCCCCATGTTTATAGCAGCACTATCAACAATAGCTAAAGTACGGAAAGAGCCCAAATGTCCATCGATGGATGAATGGATAAAGAAGATGTGGTGTGTGTATATATATAATGGAGTATTACAATAAAAAAGAATGGAATCTTGCCATTTGCAACTATGTGGATGGCACTGGAAGGTATTATGCTAAGTGAAATTAGTCAGAGAAAGACAAATATATGACTTCACTCCTATGAGGACTTTAAGAGACAAAACAGATGAACAAGAGGGAAGGGAAACAAAAATAATATAAAAACAGGCAGGGGGACAAAACATAAGAGACTCATAAATATGGAGAACAAACAGAGGGTTACGGGAGGGGTTGTGGGAGGGGGGATGGGCTAAATGGGTAAGGGGCACTAAGGAATCTACTCCTGAAATCATTGTTGCACTATATGCTAACTAATTTGGATAGAAATTAAAATAATAATAATAAAATTAAATTAAAAAAAGAAAACATAGTGTATATATACACAATGGAATATCACTCAGCCATCAAAAAGAATGATATCTTGCCATTTGCAATGATGTGGATGGAGCTAGAATGCATTACACTGAGTGAAATAAATCAGAAAAAGAGAAGTACCATAAGATTTCACTCATAAGTAGAATTTAAGAAACAAAACAGATAACATATCGGAAGGGATGGGGGAAGAGAATAAAGGGAGACAAACCACAAGAGACTCTTAACCATAGAGAACAAACTGAGCATTGATGGAGGGAAGGAGGGTGGGGATGGGCTAGATAGATGATGGGTATCAGGAGAGCACTTGTTGTGATGAGCACTGGGTGTTCTATGTAAGTGATGAATCACTGAATTCTACTCCTGAAACTAATATTGTACTGTATGTTAACCAACTAAAATTTAAATTTTAGAAAAAGATGTGGTATGTATATACAATGGAATTTTATTTAGCCATAAAAAAGGAAAGCTTGCCATCTGCTACAACATTGATGAAACTTGAATGTATTATACTCAGTGAAATAAATCAAAGAGAGAAAGAGAGACAAATACTGTATAGTCTCATTTATATAAAGAACTTTTAAAAAAACAGAGCTCATAGATACTGAGAACAGATTTAATGGATTGGTCATTGCCAGGTAAGGAGGGTGGGGGTGAGCATAATGGGTAAAAGGGGTCAAAATCTACAAACTTCCAGTTACAAAATAAATGTCATAAGGGTATAATGTGCATCATGGTGACAATAGTTACTAATATTGTATTGCATATTTGAAAGTTGCTAAGAGAGTAAATGTTAAAATTTCTCATTACAAAAATAATTTATTAGCTATTTATGGTTATGGATGTGAATCATATTTATTGTGGCGATCATTTTGCAATCTACACAATTATCGAATCATGTTGTACACCTGAAACTAATATAATGTTATGCTAATTGTATCTCAATTAAAAAGCAAGAAAATTATTAAAAAAAATTTTTTTTTCAATGTTTATTTATTTTTGGGACAGAGAGAGACAGAGCATGAACGGGGGAGGGGCAGAGAGAGAGGGAGACACAGAATCGGAAACAGGCTCCAGGCCATCAGCCCAGAGCCTGACGCGGGGCTCGAACTCACGGACCGCGAGATCGTGACCTGGCTGAAGTCGGACGCTTAACCGACTGCACCACCCAGGCGCCCCAGAAAATTATTTTTTAAAAAAAGATACTCTTTCCTGTAATGAGATTGTGGGTGATGGTTATTGTCCATACTGTAAATTTTGGAGTTCTGTTTTTTGGGTGTCTGAGCCTCTTTAAAAATTATTATTGGGGCACCTGGGTGGCTCAGTCGGTTAAGATTCCAACTCAGTTTTGGCTCCAGTCATGATCTCACGGTACGTGGGTCTGAGCCCCACATTGGGCTCTGCACTGATGGTGCAAAGCCTGCTTGGGATTCTCTCTCTTTGTCCTCTCCCCTCAGTCTCTTTCTCTCAAAAATAAATAAACAGTTTTAAAAATTAAAAAAAGTCAGATGCTCAATTGACTGAGCTACCCAGGCACCCCTTGCTGAGTGTGTTTTTAAGGTTTATCTGTGTTGTAACATGTGTCAACACTGGACTCCTTTTTATAGCTTAATAGTATTCCACTATGTGGATATACCACATGTTGTTCATCAGTTTGCTCACTGATGGACAATTTGTGTTGTTTCCAGTTTTGGGGTTTTAGGTACAAGGCACACCAGAGACATATGTTGTCACTCCTCTTGGATAAATACCTAGAAATAGAGTTGCCAGGTTGTAGGATAATCTATGCTTAACTTCTTGAAGAATTTTAAGGAAATGTTTTCCAAAGTGGCTGCACCATTTTACATCCCCACCAGCAATACGTGATGGTTCCAATTTCTCCATACCTTCACCATCATTTGTCACCCTCAAGTCTTTTGGATTAGAGTCATTCTAGTGGGTGTGAAGTGGTACCTCATTGTGGTTTTGATTCGCATTTCCCTTTTAACTAATGATATTGATCCTGTTTTCGTGTGTTCTTCGGCCATTCATATATCTTCTTTGGAAAAATGTTCAAATCCTTTACTCATTTTTAATTGGGTTATCTTATTATTGAGTTGTAAGAGATCTTTATATTCTGGATACAAGTACAAGATATTTTTATCAGATATATGATTTGCAACTATTTTCTCCCAGTCTTTGGCTTGTTTTTCTGTTTTCTTAATACTGTCTTTTTAAAAATTATTTATTTATTTATTTATTTATTTATTTATTTATTTATGAGAGAGAGAGAGAGAGAGAGAGAGAGAGAGAGAGAGAGAGACAGAGCATGAGCAAGGGAGGGGCAGAGAGAGAGGGAGACACAGAATCTGAAGCAGGCTCTGGGCTCTGAGCTGTCAGCATAGAGTGTAAGGCGGGGTTCAAACTTGTGAACCAGGAGATCATGACCTGAGCAGAAGTCGGACACTTAACCAACTGAGCCACCCAGGCTCTCCTAATGTGTATTTATTTAATTTTTTTTAATGTGTATTTATTTTTAAATGTGTATTTTTTTATGTGTATTTTTTTTATTTGTGTATTTTTTAAAAATGTGTATTTTTTTAATGTGTATTTTAAAATGTGTATTTTTTTTTAAATGTGTATTTTTTATTTTGAGAGAGAGAGCTCAAGCAGCGGAGGGGCAGAGAGAGAGGAAGAGAGAATCCCAAGCAGGCTTCTCACTGTCAGCACAGAGCCCAACCACGGGGCTGGATCCCACAAACCATGAGATGATGACCTGAGCCAACATCAAGAGCCCGGACACCCAACCAACTGAGCCACCCAGGTGCCCCTTAAAGGTGTCTTTGAAGCACAAAAATTTTTAATTTGATGAAATCCAATTTATTATCTTTTACTTTCGTTATAGATCATGCTTTTGGTGTCTATGTAAGAAGTCTTCGCCTATCCTAAGGTCATGGAAATTTTCTCTATGTTTCTTTCAGAAGTTTTAGAATTTTAGCTCTTAAATTTAGGTCTATGATCCATTTTGAATTAAACTGTGTGTAAGGTATGAGGTAAGGATTACTTGTTATGGGTTTCTTGAGCTTTTCTATTTCTTCTTGAGTCATTCTTTTGGTAACTGTGGCTTTCTAAGAATTTTTATATTCATCTAAGTTGTCTAGTTTGTGGCATAAAGTAAAAATCCTTTTACTATCCGTAGGGTCAACGGTGAGGCCTCTGCTTTCATTCCTGATTTTGGTAATCTGTATCTTCTCTGTCTCTCTTTTTTTTTTTTGGAAGGGGTTGGGGATAGTATAGTTAAAGGTTTGCCAGTTTTGTTAGTCTTCTCAAGGAACTAACTTTTGGTCTCATTGATTTATGATTTACCCTGTTGTTTTCTGTATTCTATTTCTTTTATTTCCAATGTCATTTTTAATACTGCCTTATTATAGCTTGCTTTGAGTTTAGTTTGTCCTTTTTCTAGTTTCTTAAGGTGAAAGTTTCAGTTACTGATTTTTTCCATACTTCACTCCAAAGCAAATTCGCCCTTCAGGGAAGCTGCTGGTTTTCAGAGCTTGCCCTGTCCAGGTTGAACTTTATCACCTTTGGAATTTGGGTGGGGATTGAAGCAGCTCCAGGTGAGAACGTCATAGACACCCACTCTACTTAACCAAAGTCCAACAGTTTTTCATGAGTAACTGCTCCTCAATACAGCTGAATTCTAGAGCCATGAAATGATTGTGACTATTTTTTCCAATTTTTTTGTTGCCTCTTGGGGAAGGGATGCGCAGAGCAACTCATGTCCGCCATGCTCGCCTGTCTCTAAAGCCCCTCTGCTCTTCCTCACAGGAAACAAGATTCAGTTTCATCCTTTACCCCATCTAGTTCTCTCACAGATTCTCTGTCTCTGAGAGCATGAGGCAGCGCTGGTTTTAAGAATGTTCATGTTGAAAAATACTGCTCTTAGGATATATACGGCACTTCAGTGAATCACTCAACTTCTTCAATATTAACAAGCAAGAACGGAAACTCTCTTAGGGAATTCTGGTGGCACTCTTTATCACCCCAGTTCCTAATCTTGTTGATTTTGCAGATGCTCCTTTCACTAACCAAGAGGTGGGATAGCAAATAGGATCACAGCAGGAAAATGCTTCAAGGCCAGTGTGAAGAGCTGGGCTCTTTGCACACTGCTTGAGTCGAGGATTTTCTAGCTGCATGCTAATGTGATGTAGGTACAGACCGTGCAGTTTCCATAGGCCCAGTTCTGTTTCGAAGGAAACTGGGCCTGTCTCTCCCCTGGGACATGATGCTCTGGAAAGAATAAGGGCTGAGACCCAGGAGACCTGGGTTCAAGGGTCTGGCTCTGCCACTTTCTCCCATTTAGCCTCTTTGAGGCTCTGTTTCCTTATTGGTAAGATGGATGTAATAACCCAATACTTGCTTGGATATGATCAAATTCAGCAATAGCCATGGGTAGCCTTTACAAATGATTCTCATGCTATAAGTGCAAGGCTTTAAATTACGAATTAATTCATAACCAATGTCTTGAAATCCCAAGATGCGGTGACTAAGAGACGGTCTGTCTCTCCACTGCTGATTCTTCCTTCTGCTTCCCTGCCTCAGGACACAAGAAGGCTGTGGCCCAGCAGACCCCCACCAAACACTCCCACCATTAAGTCATTCACTGCCCCCCTCCTGGACAACAGGGATGTAGGCAGATACTCAGAGGACACAGTCATGCTTTGGTACTTGGGGATGGCAGACCACAGCAGGTGCTGTCTCTCAAGACCCACGCTTGTGTTTCTTTACACTGCAAAGCAGGGGGGTCTTTCGGCTGAGTAAGCCTGGGAAGGGAAGCCCACGGCGTAGGAGGACCAGCGGGAGGGAACTGTCAGGTGGGTTTTCATGCTAAGCTTTATGTTCACACGGAGTGATCACAGCCCCTCTGACACTCTTGTCAGATTATCACTGCACCACCGCCAAGCCACATGGTCACAAATGCAAACTTTTAAGAGCAAGAGGCATCTCTCTTTTCTTAACCCAAAATACAACTTTAAAAGTTTGCTCCGTGAGGGATTAGGATTTGTTTCACTATGTTTTAAAATGTGTTGCTATAAACTTTTAATCCTAGGATACATATCTAAGGAAAACCAAAGCTATTCAGCTCAATAACATATCACAAATATGTATCTTGTCCATGCCTTAATAAAGGAAGTTCTGGGTCCTAGGCTGGATAACCCAGACAGCGGGGTAAGATGTAACCTCTCCAGGTTTCTGTTACAGAAACTAGCATGAAGTGCATAAAGGGAGCAGAGGGCAGCCACCTAAAACTATGGGTCTTTCATAACAGAGGCTCCTTCTCAGAGGAGCTTGGGTTTCCAAGAAGCATCGGGAAACAGAACTTGGCGCCGACCCTCACTTGATGGCATCGCCAGCCCGCCACCAGCGCGCCAGCCCCTGGGCCTTACCTCCAGCCACTTTACACCCCACCTCTACTCAGGTCATCCTGCTGCGGCGGGAACGAAGACTTCCGGGACTCCTCCCCGGCTAGGCGTCACCGTCCAGTGCCCCGCCTGCCCCTCCTGCACGGGCACCTGGGCCTGTCCTTCCACACTGTGGCCGAGCCAAGGTGGGAAGGGACCCGAGGCTAAGGGCAGACCTTCGTCTGCTTTTTTGCCTTTCCAGGTTACCTATTTGCCTTTCCAGGTCGGCGGCTTCATCCGGCGTGGCTCGCGGAAGGACTCCCGGGTCACTGAAGCTGGTGCGAAGCAGGGTCCCCATCACAAAGAAGAACAGAATGCCACCAACCACGGGGATGGCGGGGGTGATTTTCACTGCTAGATACGGGCAGCTGCCAACAGGTTGGGAAGGCAGGAGGAGAGGGGAAAGAGAAAGGAAATATAATGTCAGTAATCAACAGTGAGCAGTCTATATTTTCCAAGAAGCTGAAAGCTTCTTTGGAGGAGCAAAATTGATTTCCATTAAAAATTCATCTATGTTAAGCATTTACATTTGGGGAGGTCTGCAATTCTCTCTTGTGGACAGCTTCACCCTCCCTGTCGAGCCACAAAACCCCAGGCCCTCTGCTGCCACAGTGCTACTCGGGAAAGACACTGGAAGAGGAGAGAAAATCATCCCACTTGCACGATCAATGCAGGATGAACAAGAGCTTGTACCCCGCGAGCTATCAATACAGCTAGTGAATCTGTGCCGTCTTCCCGGCCTTCCCTGAAACTGCACAAGAAAAGAAGACGCCGGCTTAGAACCATCTTCCCCAGACCCAGGCTTTCCTTCCTGAGTTGAACACCTTCCTGGCCCAAAAGCTGAGAAGCGCAAATGCACCCTTTAAAGGCAAGAAACCGTTTTTCAATATTTTGGAGCTAATCTGTCCAAAAGAGGTTAATGAGCTATGGAAATGAACTTGCAAGCTGGTTTCTGAAGAAGACTAAAGGCATTTAGGCAGGTGGACTATAATAAACTTCTGCTTTCCAGAAGGCATTTTTTTTAAAATATGAAATTTATTGTCAAATTGGTTTCCATACAACACCCAGCGCTCATCCCAACAGGTGCCCTCCTCAATGCCCATCAGCCACTTTCCCCTCCCTCCCACCCATCAACCCTGTTTATTCTCAGTTTTTAAGAGTCTCCTATGGTTTGCCTCCTTCCCTCTCTAACTTTTTTCCCCCTTCCCCTCCCCCATGGGTTTCTGTTAAGTTTCTCAGGATCCACATAAGAGTGAAAACATATGGTATCTGTCTTTCTCTGTATGGCTTATTTCACTTAGCATCACACTCTCCAGTTCCATCCATGTTGCTACAAAAGGCCATATTTCATTCTTTCTCATTGCCACGTAGTATTCCATTGTGTATATAGACCACAATTTCTTTATCCATTCATCAGTTGATGGACATTCAGGCTCTTTCCATAATTTGGCTATTGTTGAAAGTGCTGCTATAAACATTGGGGTACAAGTGCCCCTATGTACCAGCACACCTGTATCCCTTGGGTAAATTCTTAGCAGTGCTATTGCTGGGTCATAGGGTAGATCTATTTTTAATTTTTTGAGGAACCTCCATACTGTTTTCCAGAGCGGCTGCACCAGTTTGCATTCCCACCAACAGTGCAGGAGGGCTCCCATTTCTCCACATCCTCTCTGGCAGCTATACTCTCCTGATTTGTTCATTTTAGCCACTCTGACCGGCATGAGGTGGTATCTCAGTGTGGTTTTGACGTGTCTTTCCCTGATGAGGAGTGACATTGAGCATCTTTTCATGTGCCTATTGGCCATCTGGATGTCTTCTTTAGAAAAGTGTCTATTCAGGTTTTCTGCCCATTTTTCACTGGATTATTTGTTTTTTGGGTGTGGAGTTTGGTGAGCTCTTTATAGACTTTGGATACTAGCCCTTTGTCCGATATGTCATTTACAAATATCTTTTCCCATTCCGTTGTTTGCCTTTTAGTTTTGTTGATTGTTTCCTTTTCAGTGCAGAAGGTTTTTTATCTTCATGAGATCCCAATAGTTCATTTTTGCTTTTAATTCCCTTGCCTTTGGGGATGTGTCAAGTAAGAGATTGCTGTGGCTGAGGTCAGAGAGGTCTTTTCCTGCTTTCTCCTCTAGGGTTTTGATGGTTTCCTGTCTCACATTCAGGTCCTTTATCCATTTTGAGTTTATTTTTGTGAATGGTGTAAGAAAGTGGTCTAGTTTCATCCTTCTGCATGTTGCTGTCCAGTTCTCCCAGCACCATTTTTTAAAGAGACTGTCTTTTTTTCCATTGGATATTCTTTCCTGCTTTGTCAAAGATTAGTTGGCCATACTTTTGTGGGTCTAATTCTGGGGTTTCTATTCTATTGCATTGGTCTATGTGTCTGTTTTTGTGCCAATACCATGCTGTCTTGATGATTACAGCTTTGTAGTAGAGGCTAGAGTCTGGGATTGTGATGCCTCCTGCTTTGGTCTTCTTCTTCAAAATTACTTTGGCTATTCGGGGTCTTTTGTGGTTCCATACAAATTTTAGGATTGCTTGTTCTAGCTTCGAGAAGAATGCTGGTGCAATTTTGATTGGGATTGCATTGAATGTGTAGATTGCTTTGGGTAGTATTGACATTTTAACAATATTTATTCTTCCAATCTATGAGCATGGGATGTTTTTCCATTTCTTTGTATCTTCTTCAATTTCCTTCATAAGCTTTCTATAGTTTTCAGCATACAGATCTTTTACATCTTTGGTTAGGTTTATTCCTAGGTATTTTATGTTTCTTGGTGCAATTGTGAATGGGATCAGTTTCTTTATTTGTCTTTCTGTTGCTTCATTATTAGTGTATAAGAATGCAACTGATCTCTGTACACTGATTTTGTATCCTGAGCCTTTGCTGAATTCATGTATCAGTTCTAGCAGACTTTTGGTGGAGTCTATCGGGTTTTCCATGTATAATATCATGTCATCTGCAAAAAGTGAAAGCTTGACTTTATCTTTGCCAATTTTGATGCTTTTGATTTCCTTTTGTTGTCTGATTCTGATGCTAGAACTTCCAACACTATGTTAAACAACAGCGGTGAGAGTGGACATCCCTGTCGTGTTCCTGATCTCAGGGAGAAAGCTCTCAGTTTTTCCCCATTGAGGATGATATTAGCTGTGGGCTTTTCATAAGTGGCTTCTATGATGTTTAAGTATGTTCCTTCTATCCCGACTTTCTTGAGGGTTTTTATTAAGAAAGGATGCTGAATTTTGTCAAATGCTTTTTCTGCATCAATTGACAGGATCATATGGTTCTTATCTTTTCTTTTATTAATGTGATGTATCACATTGATTGATTTGTGAATGTTGAACCAGCCCTGCAGCCCAGGGATGAATCCCACTTGATCATGGTGAATAATTCTTTCTATATGCTGTTGAATTCGATGTGTTAGTACCTTATTGAGAATTTTTGCGCCCATATTCATCAGGGATATTGGCCTGTAGTTCTCTTTTTTTGCTGGGTCTCTGTCTGGTTTAGGAATCAAAGTAATGATGGATTCATAGAATAAGTCTGGAAGTTTTCCTTCCCTTTCTATTTTTTGGAACAGCTTGAGAAGGATAGGTACTATCTCTGCTTTAAATGTCTGGTAGAATTCCCCTGGGAAGCCATCTGGTCCTGGACTCTTATTGTTGGGAGATTTTTGATAACTGATTCAATTTCTTCATTGGTTATGGGTCTGTTCAAGTTTCCTATTTCTTCCTGAAAATGGTATTATTACAACCAATCCCTCAGAAACACAAGCAATTATCAGGGAATACTATGAAAAAATTATATGCCAACAAACTGGACAACCTGGAAGAAATGGACAAATTCCTAAGCACCCACACACTTCCAAAACTCAAACAGGAAGAAATATAAAACTTGAACAGACTCATATCCAGAAGGCATTTGAGCTACCAATTGAAGAGCATGGCCCAGCTCAATTCTACGAAACCCCTTCGCTGTCTTTCAGTCCTAGGAGCAGACATTCAGCAAGGACTGTGAGGAGTCAGGGAGACTCCAGTCTACACCAGCTGGGCTCTGGGGATCCAGGCACCAGAACAGCTTTAAGCACTGCACCCTGGCCCATTATCACTGTCCCTTGACTCCACAGAGGTGGCGAATGGCAGAGTGGTAACCAATGCCATGCCTGGAGCTGAGTGAGGATCGGATCTGCAATGACTGTGGTCAGTCTGTTGTCACCACGTTCAGTAACCTCATGGGCACCATCAAGGAACACAACAGGGAATCACAAGATTGTAGGATCTGGAATGGAAATCACCTTCTGGATGGGCCACCCAACAGGGGATACGCTTGCAGATATTCAAGCTGAAACAAACAGAGAGAGTAGAGATGAAAGCTTTGTTCCAGACAAGGAGGTGGACAGGGGGCTCAGTCCTGGGAATGTTAGGGACCAGCACCCCATTCCTGTGCCGTGCTTGCAGAGGAGGTAGTGAGATCTCTGATGGGATGGCAAGGGGATCCCAGCAAGAGTCCAGGCCTCAAGGACCACGGGGCATGATCCCCTTTGCCGAGGCCAGCATCAGGCATGTTAGAACATCTGGTCTTGAAGAGGCATGGTGAATGAGACAGAGACCTGAAGACCAGGTCACGGTAAAGATGACTTTCCAACAACTCTAAGAAGGTGGATGAGTGACCCCAAAACGACTGGGAGGCATGGCCTGCAGGCAGGCAGACTGGGGTCTCCAAGAGAAACACCTGATTTAGAGACACAACAATTTATGACATTTCTAACATCTCGTTCATCTTTCCCATACCAACTGCCCTGCAGAAACAGAATGAAACAACCATCACCGGTCTCTCGTGTCACATTTCACTCGCTGGATTGTCAGTTGTGACTTCTCTTCATGGGACTCACAGGAAACCATAAAAAATTGTTCACTGTCATTCCTGCATCAGTGTGACCCTGCCCAAACTTCCAGACACTTATAACCTTTTTGAACATCCTCAGAGATTCTTGTAGAACAGTATATTTGGCAAAGAGAGCCCTAAGATACAAAGAATGTGGATAAAAGGAACACAAGACTCTCTAACCTAAAGATAAGCACTTTGTGAAAGCACTCAGTTCAATTATGGAAAGGACTTTTTATTTTTTTTTAATTTTTTTTTCAACATTTATTTATTTTTGGGACAGAGAGAGACAGAGCATGAACGGGAGAGGGGCAGAGAGAGAGGGAGACACAGAATCGGAAACAGGCTCCAGGCTCTGAGCCATCAGCCCAGAGCCTGACACGGGGCTCGAACTCATGGACTGCGAGATCGTGACCTGGCTGAAGTCGGCCGCTTAACCGACTGCGCCACCCAGGTGCCCCTGGAAAGGACTTTTTAAATTCAACTGATTTTGCTCTACATTAAAAAAAAATCATTGCTTTCCTCGAGTGTTTTCTGGCAAATATGAACATAATTAATACCCTTTAATGGGCTTCTGATTTTTCTTAAAAAATGTGAAAAGCTTCAAGTTAAATAACCAAACATTTAAGAGACTGAGGACACCATAATCTGGTAAATAGCCCTTAGTATCTACTCCTGGATTTGTAAAGGGAACATTTTCTTGCAATAGGAATTAGACAGTTAGAAGATTTTAAAAGATGGCCCCACTAAGATCCAGTATAAAGTGACAATCAAAAGCACATTTACTACTGAATCAAACTTGGAATCCAAATGTTCATATGGGGCTGAATCCTAGCTCTATGACGTGGTGTGGTGTGGTGGGCTTTGGGGATAGGTGCTCCTCAGGGCGTGTCTATTACGTTATTTAGACTGTAAGTCCATGTTTGGACAGTGACATGGAACTTTTATGAAGAGCTGGTAATAAAAATCGATTGCTGCAAGTCTATTGATTAAATCTCTGACTGTGATATCATCCTGGAGTTAAGAGCAAGGAACTCAAGCTCTAGAGGGCCATTAAAAGGTATTTGTGGCATAAAGTATGACATTACCTTGGTTATACTTATTGTCATATAAAAAACAACCTTACCACTGTATGAAGCCTTGGAAATGTGCTGGTGTACCACAATCAGAAATAAACACAGTCCATATCAAAGGCATAAAACTGACCCTGGTATTAATGGATTTCAATTTATATATATTAGCCCTAAAATATTTTTTTTCCTTTCAAGTTTTTATTTAAATTCTAGTTAGTTAACATATATGATCATATTGGTTTCAGGAGTAGAATTTAGTGATTCATCACTTACATATGACACCCAGTGCTCATTATAACAAGTGCCCTCCGTAATGCCCAACACCCATCTAGCTGATCTCCCCTCCCACCTCACCTCCAGCAACCCTCAGTTTATTCTCTATAGTTGAGAGTCTCTTACGGTTTGCTTCCCTCTCTCTTTTTTCCCCTCCTTCCCCTATATTCATCTGTTTTGTTTCTTAAATTCCACATATGAGTGAAATCATATTATATTTGTCTTTCTCTGATTGACTTATTTCACTTAGCATAATACAGTCTAGCTCCATCCACATCATTGCAAATGGCAAGATTTCATTCTTTTTAATGGCTGAGTAATATTCCATACATACATCCCACTTCTTCTTTGTCCATTCATCCCAACACTTGGGCTCTTTCTATAATTTGGCTATTGTTGATGATGCTGCCGTAAACATTGGGGTGCATGTGCCCCTCTGAATCTGTAGCCCTAAAGTATTTTTTAGTATAAAAGAATCTACTCTAGGTGGACTATGTGTGTGTGTGTATATGTGTGTGTGCGCACGCATGCGTATTAATTTTTTTAATGTTTATTTATTTATTTTTGAGAGACAGAAAGAGAGAGTGAGCCAGGAAGGGGCAGAGTGAGAGGGAGAGAAAATCCCAAGCAGGCTTCAACGGTGCAGAGCCTGACGTGGGGCTCAAATCTACAAACTCTGAGATCATGACCTGAGCCGAAATCAAGAGTCAGATGCTTAACCAACTGAGCCACCCAGGCACCCTGTATATATTCTTTTTACAAAATGGTTAGGAAAATGATTAATTGTGTAGAATATGATTTTCCATAATTTAAATTCCAAATTCAACAGGAGGATGCCTATTTGAATAATGGCAGAGAATAAAACAGGTCAACATTCCTCCCTTCTTGTTATTAATGAGTTTGAATAAGAAACAGTTGGAAGAGTTGTTATGCAGCAGCACCCAGGGCACAGCAGGACAATATGATGGGGCCACTGGTCAGTAGGATGTGATCCATCATGAGTATTGCAGGCTGTGATTTATTTAGTTCCATTTGGCTTCTCCAAGGATGAAGGATACTTCAGTGCTGTCAGAAACCCCCTGTGGAGGTGGTTTAGCAGATCTTGGGTTACAGCATTATCTGTCTTTCCCTTTTAGGTCTGAAATGTTACTTGGTTGACCTCAAAGGATGCCTGCTCAAAGTCCCAGAGGTTGCCTCCATAGAGCAAGATGTAGCTAATGAGTAAGCCATGTCCTATATGGCTTCTTGTTGTCCCAAGTCCACTGCATGTGGGGCTGTTATCTTTAAGGGCCACCCACTTCTCCAGGCTGACAGCTCCGGAGTCTCCCATAGCCTCTACCTGCATTCCCCCATCTCCCACCAAGGATGTCCACTGCCCTAGGTTGCTAATATGTGACATTCGAAATGAGAGATCATTGTCTTTAACTTGAGTATTCTGTCCCCCGGCACATTCTCTTCCCAGAGATAGTACATTGTGGTTTGAATTATTTGCACTTGGGGTGCAGATTAATTATGACCTACCCAGGAAAGGAGGAATGGGGAGAGTCCAGTTGACAAGTGAATGGCTACCACCCACCAGGGCTTCTGACTGTGAGGGATCACATGTGAATCTGAAATACAACTTTTTTGGTCTTCCTTTGAAACCTGCTCCTGCCCCTGGGTAAAAACTCAGGCTGGTCCCCTGACTTTTCTGGTCATGAGATGAAGGTGACAAGAAGTCCTTTGGTCACTGTAAGTGGCAAGCGGTCTCATTTAAGTAATTAAAAATGTGGCAATCCCAGTTCATGGTGGAGACCTCTAACTTGGCCAAGTGCCCTTTCTAGACACTGGTGGCTAGAGAAGAAAGGACAAGGAGCAGGAAGGGAGATCGGGAAGTGCTGGTTTGAAAAGCAAGCCCTGTTGCAAGGTGGCTTTGCACTTGTGGGCCCCCCAGATGTTTAACCCAGCTCTCTCTTGAGTCTGTGAGTTTCTCAGAAGCCCCCGTAGGAACCTCAGTGCACTGCCCCATGGGCACCGCATCATCCCTCCCTCTTATTAATTAGAGAGAAGGCAGCCTTCGTCCTTCCCGAAGCACACCCTACAGCCTCACTTCGCCCCTCTCCATCCTCGCAGGCACCTCAAGGAGTTAAGTCCCACGCACTGTCTTCCTCTGGTTCTCCAGCCTGGGGGAGAGCTGGCACACCGTCTCAGCCCTCTGCCTGTCAGGCCCCCACTTCAACCTGCCCTAACCACCTGTCAGCTCTAGACCATGCATCTCTGCCCCAAAGCCTGCAGTGACTCCCCTTTTCCCTCTAAGTTAAGTTCATGTTCTTTCTCAGGCGTCCACGACCCCTTGGCCTTCCCACACAGGCATCTGCTCACCCAGCCCTTGTGGCTGGAATGCCCCGACACCCAATGTTCAAGTTCCTATAAAGACTTTGTGAAAATTTTTTCTTGGCTCAACGCCAAGCAGAAGTGATGGCTTCTTTCTCTGCGCCTCTGTAATATTTTGTTTGCTCCTCTCTGTGGTACTTGTGGTGTTGGTGGACATGCCCCATGCACCTGATTGGACTGGAGGTCCTGGAGGGCAAGACTTGGCCCTGCTCACGGCTGTGTCCTTCACAACCCCCAGCACAATGCTTCACATAGGGCAGGTGCCTGGAAAATACTTGCTAAGTGACTGAATGAATGATCCCCATTCAACCGAATTTTATAGTAACAGGGAAAAGGGGAAGAAAGTCAAATCAGGCACACTCTCAACATCAACAATGCATTTTGTGTTTAGAACTCATTTTTCTGTCTTCTAAGCCTGCTGGGCACAAGATTAAGGGAGTTGCAGGAAACTTCCTTCAAACGGGTGCTAAGGATATGCCCTGTCCAGGAGGCTTCTCTGGCCAAGAGAAGGAGTAGCTTCTCTCTAGTTCACTGAATTGAGTGTGCAATATGCACGCATCCTGTGAGCATTAACTAGAGCCCCTAACCCCTCCATGCCCTGAAGTCCTAGCAGAGAAAGCACCTTATGTTGGTACGACTTTGTACAATACTGGGTGCTTGTGACAGTCCCCCATTCCAACCAGCCTCTGTGTGACAAAGAACAATGTCTAGTTTGTCTTTGAAATTTGGACAACGCTCTTTCTACAAAGCAGCAGAATTCACGGCCCTAAGCAAATGATGAGATCAGTGCTACCCAGGCACCTTCAAACCGCTGCTCAGAGAAAGCAGAAAACACCTGTTTTCTGGTAAAGATCATGCCTAGGACAGTGATCGCTAGACCTCTGGAAGGAGGCAAGACTAATGGGAAACCCCGGCCACATCCCAGCAAGAAGAAGATTCTTAGCCCGAGCTCAGACAACTTGAAAATGGCTCCTTCACATTTCTGAGCAACTGTGGCTGGGATCTCCAATTCTGAGCACCATCTGTGGGGAGGAAGACTCCTTCCCCCGAGGGCCTGGATTTGATACAAGATGATGATGCAGCTGTCAAAGATATAAACACCAAATGGAGTCCTCGTTCCATCTGAAGACTTGTGACCTACATACTACCCAGGGCCTGTGGAAAACAGGCTATGAGCATCTTACTCTTCATAAAGCTCAATGGGAAAGTGGCAGGAGAGAAAAAGAAATAATCTGAGATCATGCATTTTCATAACATGAAAGAAATGAGCTAATTTAGCACCAGACAAAGGAAATGCTAACATGATAAAAAGCCATTACGGTGCCCCCCTCCCCACCGTGCAAGTCAGTGGGGGCTGTTAGGCTCTGGGTGTGATGACTGAATACCCAGCAGGGACTGTCGCCGCCTTCCGGGTAAAAATTAGAAAATGCAGCATTGCCAAAAAGATGAGGAGGAATATTTTCACTTCTACTAGCCATCTTCCCAAATCTTTGTGAAAATAACTGATTCTGTTTTGATGTTTATTTGCGAAGGGTGGGACTGCTGCCTGGATGCTGGGTTATCCGAGACTACGTACGTAATCCGTGTGTTTTGTCATTAATTATGATTTTTTTTTAACCATTAAACAGATACTGACATCCCAGAATCAACACTGTCATTAATTGAGCATTCATATTTAGAGACTGGTTCATAGGTTAGAATTTGACATAAAACTGATTCCTTGGACAAGACTCCTTGGTCTAAATTAATTTCTGAAACATTTCAGATAGGAAATCTGGATTTCATTATTGGGTAGCCAGGTCTCTCTGTTTTTCCACAATACATTCTTTGAGGGAAGATTAGCTTTACTTAAAATGAAAAACAAAACAAAACATTAACAAGATGTAGCAGAGACATTAAAACCAAGTGGCCTTTGGAACAAAGGCTTGTTCCCATTGTTTTCCCATCTCAAAACAATTTGTGTCATCTTTTAATTTTTTTGCCTGCAAATGGATACACATACAGAAAAAAGTCCTGTTAATTGCAGCTCATGACCCCTGACCACATGGCCTACATCTGATATTCGTGTTCTGTCCAGTACACATGTAAGTATAAACACCAGATTCACTATTCTTTACACACAGAAACCAGGCATGCACTTGAAGTTTATACAGGAGGGGGAGGCGGCTTCACTTCCGTGATGCTGTACTCTAACAAAAGACATTTCTGTTTCAGAAATCACAAAGTTAACCCGTTATTTTAAATTCCAGAATCTTGGTTGCAATGCCTTTCGGTAATAGATAGGGCAAATAATCATAAAATGAAATAATCTAAGCCAATGACTCACATGTCTGAAATAATAACAGAGCAGCCTTGTGAGGAGTAGAGGTTATAAGGGTTATAATAGAAATGATCTTTCTCCTTTTCATATGAGTCATTATAAAATAAATGTATTTTTCATTTATAGGGAGGGACATGAACACCATTAATTGTATGATTTGTCCCTTAATCACACACTTAGAAATAAATGTACCACTCTAGGCCAAAGATAAGCACATCACCTAGAGACAAGTAGAGAAAAAGTGGATTCAGAAATAATGTCCACTCACAGCTCTAGAATGGGGAAAAACAATGATGATTTCATAAAGCTCCTAAGAGTACCATTTCCCTGTAAGACACCTCCAGTGTCTGAAAAGCCCCCTTCTTACTAATTGTTCATAATGATGAATCTACAAATATGGTCCAGAAGGAAGGAATTTTTTTCAAACTTGTAGTTTATTTATTTATCTTGAAAGAGAGAGTGAGAGGGAGAGCGAGCATGAGCAGGGGAGGGGCAGAGAGAGAGAGAGAGAGAGAGAGAGAGAGAATCCCAAGCAGGCTCTGCACTGTCAGCACAAAGCCCAGCGCGGGGCCTGAACTCACAAATCTCAAGATCATAACCTGAGCCGAGATCAAGAGTAGGCTGCTTAACCGACTGAGCCACCCAGGCACCCCTGGAAGGAAGGAACTTAAATAAATGAATCCAGGGAAAGAGGGGGAAATATATCAAAAGAAAACTAGGAGGAAAAGCCCAAACCCAGAGAGGAAGGCTGGGTGAGGGCAGAACTCCACAGAGACATTTGTAAACTGTTCAGAAGGCAGGCAAAGCTCATGGACTCAGGAGGGGACAGTTGCTCAGGAATCTGGTTTCTCCCCGCAGGCCTCCCAGCTGCATGTGGTCACTGCAGGCTCGCCCCCAAACAGCACGATCTTGCCTGAAGCCTGTGCAGCTGCTATGTAACAAAAATCAGTATCATTATCCTAAACCCGGGGCCTCCCAGACCACCCAGATAGGTCCAATGATACCACAGAACCTGGGACTCTGGAGTTGAGAATGCAGGTTTCAATTCACAGCGTGTAAACAGCCCAACATACCCATCCATTGTTGAGAAAGTGAGAGAGCTGGTTAGGGGGATCCTGGCATTTCAGAGATTTTGCCAAGTGATTTTTGAGTTTGATTTAAGATTCCGGGAAGCCAAAGGCTTCAGGCTAGTGTGTGAATCTCAGGGAGGAAAGCCAGTATTTCTCTGCCTCAAGACTGGCTCTTTAATGACCTCATGTGATTACTTAGGCATGGTGACCATATATCCCAGATTTTCCCTTAGAGTCCTAACTCTGATGATTGTGTCATTGTCAGATGGAGTATGGCCGTTGAGCTATTTGGTCATGGTAGGGCTATCACATTGCTTTCAGTGCATCCTGGACCCATAAGAAATGGCAGGACCAGAGAGGTCCCTGCAGAAAGCCCCACACCCTGGGTCTTGCTGAGATTGGGGGTGGGGGCTTCAACAGAGTGGCGGGAGGAGAGACCGCATTTGCCCCAGTCCTAAACAGAATGCTAAGTGTGCTCTCTTGCAGAGTGTGTTCCCCGCACCAACCCATCACACTGGGCAACGTCCTTCCCTTTCAGTGTCCAGAAGCTAGGGCTATGCAAAAGTGGTCTTGGGTGTCATGAAGAAGAGTGCCTCAGAAACGTTTGGCCTTTGTGTGAGTTTTGGAAAGTTTTACAGATGCAGAGCAGGTACCGTGGATACTGTGGATGTCTGATGTCACCGATCATCATTCCTTCCTTCATCCAATTGCTCTCACTTTTATTGAGCACATACTACATGCCAACACACCAGGCCCAATGCCAGGGATACAAGAAGATCAAGACAAGATCCTTGTTCTCAAGGGGCTCACATTTTTGTTGTTGTTGTTGTTTATTCCTTTTTTGAGAGAGAGAGACACACAGAGCATGAGTGGGGGAGGGGCAGAGAGAGAGGGAGACACACAGTCTGAAGCAGGCTCCAGGCTCTGAACTGTCAGCACAGAGCCCAATGAGGGGCTCGAACTCACAAGCCACGAGATCATGACCTGAGCTGAAGCCGGATGCCTAACCGACTGAACCACCCAGGTTCCCCTCAAGGGGCTCACATTCTAATAGGAGAGACAGACCCCAAAGCAGTTAACTACAAACACAACTGTGTCACACATGAAGGGATGTCTGCTCCAACTGTTTTGGCAACTCTGTACAGAAGTCTCAGCAGGACTAAAGCTCTATTCATAATTCTGTATTTTATCAAACCTAAGGTGCCAACATTTTAACATGACTCATTGAGGGAAAAATGTGCCAAATAAGACAGTACTCTCTAATCACTTGGAGCCTGTATTGTACATGGTATATTGTATATGGCTATTTTAGACTTATTTAGATAGCAGGGCTTTTTAATGTTTATTTATTTTTGAGAGAGAGAAACAGACAGAGTGCAAGCAGGGGAGGGGCAGAGAGAGAAGACAATAGGCTCCAGGCTCTGAGCTGTCAGCACAGAGCCCGATGTGGGGCTCAAACCCACGAACCGCAAGATCATGACCTGAGCCGAAGTCGGACACTTTACTGACTGAGCCACCCAGGCTCCCCTGGACAGCAGTTTTAAAATCATGTATCACTATTGTGATATTGTGATAATATTTTTTTTGAAGTGAATGAAATGAACTGGTGAAGGAATCCTAGCACGTCTTCACACTTTTCTGAATTGCTTTTTTTACTCAGAGGGGTCTGAGGTTTGTGGCTCAGTCTCGTCCCTGACGCCCTCCCACCAAAGCAACACTTTCCAGACATCCTCCCCTCCCCTGGCTTCCACGCCCATCCCCCATTGTCTATCCCATCAGCAAGAGCGTCGCCGTGAAAGCTGTCCGGTCCCGGTGCCCCTCTGGCAACTACAGCACCTGGCTCATTACCTTTGACCTCATCTTCTACCCGCCTCTTTCACACTCTGCTCCCTCCTCACATCCCTTTATGGGCCTCGCAGGCTGCCAGTCCTGCTTGCCTGGGCTTTTGCGGTGCCCCCCGCCTAGAAGCCATCCTGTGGGGAGCCACAGAGCTCCTCCACTCCTCCAAGTCTTTGCTCAAATATCACTTTCTCAGCAGAACCTTCTCTGACCACATCTGACCGCACTGGGTCAACGCCCAGCCCTCCTACCACCAACACGCCCGCACTCCTGGCCCTTTCCCGGCTTTATCTTCCCTCCTATCACTTAACCCTGCTTGGCCCATGAACTGTCCACGCTCACCTTCTTCACTGTCTGACTCTCCCACCAGAGAAAAACTCAAAGTCAGGAGGAATTTTTGCCTGCTTGGTTCCCAGACGTAACCCACCGTGCCTACAACTGAGTTCAGCACATAGTAGGCCTTGAATAAATATTGGTCGAATGACCTGAATAGGCATCTAGAACACACGGGATACAAAGTAGACACGAGATGATCCCATTTTTGTTTCAAACGCATATGTATATTCACAAAGGAAAGTCTGTGCCCTAAAACGTTACCTCATTACCCATGGTGAAAGATATGAGGGTGATTTTGCAGAGCATATGTCCTTTTTGGTAGTTTCTAAATTTTCTTAATTAAACATGGCTTATTTTTGCAGCAGAAAATATATGATTAAAAATAAATGCATACATTCTCATTGTACCGAAAAAAGGGGGGGGGGAGGGACTGCCAAATATTAAAATCTGTCTCTGCTTTCAAAAAACATCAAGTATCAATAAAGAAGATGCTTCACAATAATGCATATTCCGGGTTAGATCAAAACCACAAAGGGCTAAAGCCCTGGATTTCTGCAGGTGTCTGTAATTAGATCGGCAGGTGGCGAGGTGCAGAGTATCATATATTTAAAGATACAAAACTTGAGTTACCTCCCATCTCTGGTCTGCACATTTTCTCACAAGCATGTGACTGGAGAAAGTTCTCCTTTAGCCACCCTTGTGGGTTTCCATCTTAAACTGGACAGTTAGATATTAACACCCTGGTGCTCCTATGTCACAATTAAAAGCAAAGCCAACCCCAAGGAGACAGCTGAGAAGGACGCCCGAGGTGCAGGGCCACATGTGCCGTGACATGGGCATCCTCATATCCTGGCAAGCCCTCTGGAGATCTGGGGTCTCAGACTCATTGTATGGTCTCTTTTCCTTTCCTTGGGTTGGGGTTGGGTCCAAGGATGGCAGGATGGGGAAGGAGACCTTCAGGATGAAAAGCTGCACAAATTAAACTTCTCCAACCCTGGCCATGTTCATGGCGTTGAACCCGGGTGCTGGACAGCTCCGTGATGAGCCGAATGGACTATTCAATGCAGAGACATTTTCAACTAAATGCAAATTAGTTTAATCATGATATGTTCAGGAAAACCTTTTTGGGATGAAAATTCTCTGCCTTGTTTTACACTGCACACTGAGCATCAGTGAGCCTTCTTCTCTGTCCCAAGGCACTGGCGACATCAGGCTCTCTGCTGGGATGTGGCCCTGTGTGGGTGGGGTGCTGCTGGTACCACTGATTGTTGTTTACATGGTCTGTTCTCTCCTCCCTCCTGCTAGCTGTTGTTCCCAGTTTCCAAAGCTGAGAGCTTTGGCTTTCAGCGACCCCACCCCCAGGACCTCTGTCTGCTCTCCTAGGTTTGTCCAAGCAGCGAACATAGTTTTACACATAATGACTGAGGTCTCTCTTGCAGAGTGTGCTCCCTGCCCCAACCCATCACACTGGGCAACATCCTTCCCCTTCAGTGTCCAGAAGCTAGGGCTATGCAAAAGTGGTCTTGGGTGTCATGAAGAAGAGTGCCTCAGAAACGTTTGGCCTTTGTGTGAGTTTTGGAAAGTTTTACAGATGCAGAGCAGGTACCGTGGATACTGTGGATGTCTGATGTCACCGATCATCATTCCTTCCTTCATCCAATTGCTCTCACTTTTATTGAGCACATACTACATACCAACACACCAGGCCCAATGCCAAGGATACAAGAAGATCCAGACAAGATCCTTGTTCTCAAGGAGCTCACATTCTTTTTTTTTTTTTATTGTTTATTCCTTTTTTGAGAGAGAGACAGAGACAGAGACAGAGACAGAGTATGAGTGGGGGAGGGGCAGAGAGAGAGGGAGATACACAATCTGAAGCAGGCACCAGGCTCTGAACTGTCAGCACAGAGCCCAACGAGGGGCTCGAACTCACAAGCCACGAGATCATGACCTGAGCTGAAGTCGGAGGCCTAACTGACTGAGCCACCCAGGTGCCCCTCAAGGGGCTCACATTCTAATAGGAGAGACAGACCCCCAGAGCAGTTAACTATAAACACAATAGCAAGTTTTGTGACACGGGTACAGAGTGTACTGAGGGAACGCTGAAGGGGACTAGCTTTGTTAGCCTGGATGGGATCAAAGAAGGCTTTCTGGAAAGGATATTGATGGCTAAGCAAAAGTTAGACCAGCAAAGAGGAATGGCATCTGCAAGAACACAGGGCCACAAAACCCTTCACTGTACTTACTGTGTCCAGGCCTTGCATGGTTGACTGCCAAGTGATAAGGTGGGGCATTCTCAGACCCTACCTAGACTGGACTCCACTGCAAGGGCAAGTCCAGCAGGAAGGGGTCTTTGCAGGTAGTTGAATCACTGCTGTATCCCCAGCACCCCAGACACTCCCTGCTGCAGGGCGGGCACTCTGTAAATATTTACTGAATTGCATTAAATAGAATCCTTGGAGCAACCTGAGAGATGTGGGTCCACACTGTGGGTGGTGAGCTGCAAAGACCATCATGCAGTTGAAAAGTTCAAGAAATCAGGCATGAACATGAGCAGACATTCATCTCAGTGTGTATTCCCTACTTCTGCTGACAGCTCTCCCCTACCCTGCTAAATAAAGCTCTCTCCTCACCCAGACATCGTGATTGCTTTTCCCCTAGTCCTGGGGGAGAAGGAGGGCCACCCACTTCCTTTTGCAGAGGAAGAATTACCAGGTAAATTTCCTTTATAATATTTCTCTAAGATTGAAGAGGAGTTGAAGATTCGTTTTTTCATATATCCATCATCGTAAATGTCTTAGACGTAGATGATAGTAACCAATCGTTTGGACAGAGCCACATGTGAGTTTGGATGGCTAAGCCACTTCACTCACAAACTCACAGGACAATGGCGTTTGCAATGGCAGAGACACCAATATTTGAAAAAACAGTGCATGATAACTTACACAAAGTGGAAATATGGTGTCTTTGAGTGGAGAAGAAGAAAGCTACACATGCATGTAAGGGGGGAAAAATTCTATTTCCCAAAAGGAAAGGAATAAAAACAAAATGAGGTGAGCAAATTAACAGGCACATGAACCCTCTGACACCCAGTTGGTGGCCATCGGGTAAGGACAGCTACAGAAGCGCATATTTGGTGGAAATAAAAACAAAATGAAATTAAAAATGAACAAAATGAAATTTACCATGAGTTTTTGGACACTGGGTTGTTGTTGGGGGCTGCTAATAATTTTTCCCTTGTCTAAAGGGGCATCACTTACTGTTCATTAACAGATGATTCCTTTTGTCCCCCTAAACACTGACCATGCTATTGGCTATTCTGCTTTCATAGAGCTTATGCACTAACAAAAAAAAAAAATAGAAGAAGAAGAAGAAGAAGAAGAAGAAGAAGAAGAAGAAGAAGGCAGCATTTTTCTTCCCTGATGGTGGGGAGGACTCCTACCATGTAATTATCCAGCCCATTAGACAGCAAGGTCAAATCAGACAGATACAGAGGGAAAGACCGCCCTTGGAAGGTACATAGAGGTGGTCACACAGTTTTTAAAGTAACAGGCAGCGGGGTGCCTAGGTGGCCCACTCGGTTGAGTGTCCAACTTTGGCTCAGGTCATAATCTTGTGGTTCATGAGTTCAAGCCCTGCATTGGGCTCTGTGCTGACAGCTCAGAGCCTGGAGCCTGCTTCTGATCCTGTGTCTCCCTCTCTCTCTGCCCCTCCCCTGCTCATGCTAGCTTGCTCATTCTCTCTCTCAAAAATAAAATAAACATTAAAAAAATTTTTTTTAAGTAACAGGCAACTAGACAGGGAGACTGCAGGGAGAGGAAAGAAATTCCCAGTTGTTGATCAAAAATCTACACTTCAAGCAGTTTCACGTATTATAGTTCATGAACTCTCTACAAAAAAGTCTAGGACCTTGGCATTATTACCGAGACCATTTGACAGATGAGGAAACTGAGTAATACAAAGTTCACTAATTTGAAGACATCCAGCTATGATGGATCCAGAATGAGAATTCAAATCAGATGTGGCTGTCTTCAAAGCCCACGTGCTCACGGCACATTCTCTCAATTATATCACAATAAGGTCTGCATTTATTTTTTTTTTTAATCAAAGAATTATTGACCTACAATATTGTATTCATTTCAGGTATAAAACATAGAAATTTGATATTTATATATAGTACAAAATGATCTCCACAAAAAGTCTAGTTACCATGAGTCACCAAAGTTGTTGACATATTATCGACTATATTCCATATTCTGTACGTTACATGTCCATGTCTTATTTATTTTATAACTGGAAGACTGTACCTCTTAACCCCTTTCACCTATTTCTCCCATCCCCCCTCCAAGCCCCTGGCAACCATGAGTTCTGATCTGGGCCCTCTACATTTTCTCAGTAAATATAGTAACAGTTGATCGCTTCTCAGCCTTTTGGCTAAGATCAAGTGTAGTAACAGTTGTACCTGTTTTCACCTTTTTATAATGATCCAATTACCCTCATATATAATCAAGAATGCCTAGAAAACCTGAAACTTGATCTCGCCTGGAGGTGCCTTGCCCAGTTTGGGGAGAAGACACGCCCAGGAGTCATGAGAGACAGCACCTCTCAGTGATGGATCACCAGCAGATGGGCAGGAAAGGAAATGATTCATACATGTGCCAAAAGACAGCTAGGCACAGGATCCTGACTGCTGTGAGCGTGGGCTGGAGCCCCGACCTGTGGGGTGAAGCACTGGGGAGATAGCAGCTCCGTCCAAGGAAAGGCATGGGGCAGCTGTGACAGGCGGAGGGCCAGAGCCTCTGATGCGTGGGACATAGGGAAGGGATGCAGGCCACGTTTTGGTTTCTGTGCCTCCAGGGACACACAGATCCTTAACTGCTTAGGACACACTCTGAGTTTCAGTAAGGACTAACGAGGGAGACCGCCTTCGTGCTCCAAGGTCAAGAAGACTGCTCTCAGGTTCTGCTTCTCTATTCCATTTGAGAAATAACCAGCTCCATAGTTTCTACACAGAGCAGTGCTTGTATCCCCAGAATCCCTGTTAAACAAGCTTTGACACTGAACGGTGAAGACCACTCCTGTTATTTCCAAAGGTAGTTGTGTCAAACAAACATGACATTGGTTAGTCTTGCTTCTGGGGGTCCTGATGAGTACAATGCTAAAGCAAAACTCTCATTTATGAAAAAAGAGATGCTTCCTCAAATTCCCAGGCTATGCTCAAGGAATAACTCACTTCTCATGAGAAGAGGGTGGGGTGGAGAAAGTCCAAAGCCCCCACTTCAAGAGAAGCCACAGTAACTGAAAATACTACTCTGATTTACATTCCTGTCAAGCAGGAGAGACAAAGAACCTCACATGAGGACAGGTGGAAGGTGCCAGGTAACATCTAGAAGCCTGGCTATTTTTACTAGATACTACTGGGTACAGTGATATACTTTCTAGGAAAACTCTTTGAACTCATTGGAAAAAAACTGAAAAATACCATGCTGACCAATTAATGCCTTGGCCAGCCCACTCATCTACTTGCACTTTTCCATGTCTATTCTTCTGTGGCTAAACTTTTAGACTGTCTCTTTACTTGAGTTTTCTTTTAAGCCACACACTTCTGAGATAAAGATCTTTTCAGCTCATTTTTAAATAAACAAGTTCCTGAGCACTGCCCAGTGGCAAACATGACTATTAATTTCCTAAAGGAGGAGGTCAAAAGGCAAATAGTGTTCATTAGTTCTAGGGAAAATCATGCAAATAATCTTCTGGGATATGATGGAGTGACATCTGAGAAAAGCATATTTCACGAGAGCCCAACAACAGGGGTTTAGGCAAAGGAAGTCATGCCTGGCTATCCGGGTGGAATGTTTGGAAGATGTTACTGTCGTGAAAAGCACAATAAATCAAATGGCTGCCGCGCATTCCCTGAGTTTTGCCAAGCAGATGGCAAAGCTGGAGAATCAAGCAGGAAAGCTGGAGAACGATACAAGGGACAGGGGAAAAGATCAGACGGCGCCTCCCACAGGACTAAGTCGTCATTCATCTGGGGCTTGTGCCAGGCGTCATCCAGCTGGCTTAAACAGTCAGTAGAATGAGCAGAGTCCAAAAGAACCATCAAGCACTATGGAGGATCTTTTACATTTCCAGAGACAACTGCCTGAGAGAGCGGTCACGTGACTGCCAAGGAACACCACTTCATGTCTTCAGCACTTGTGAGACTCTGTGACGTCAAGCCACGGAGGGCCACCAAGCTGGCCCTTAAGGCTCTAGTTGTGCCTAAGTGCTTAGCGGCAAAAGTTCATGGCTGTCATGCTCATTCTGGACGGCTCTTAAAGACTTTGTCCAGCAGTAGTTTCCATCACTTAGGATTCTGCCCCCCCACCCCTTCTTCCCTCAGTGGAATGTGTTTTCCCTGAGCAAGAGGACAGGATTTTGATGTTGGTTAAATATAGCAGCGAGCTTTGCAAAAATGCTTTGTCAAAGGGAAGAGTTATTAAATAGGACATGTGGGTCGGAACCTAGGAAAACGGGTAAACTGAACCAAGGGTATCAATCACTGCTGTTCTACAAATGAGCTGAGAAGTCAGCCTCTCCTTATGAGTAGATAAGAGGGGCGCCTGGGTGGCTCAGTTGGCTAAGTGTCTCATCTCTTGATTTTGGCTCAGGTCATGATTTCGCAGGTGGTGAGATTGAGCCCCAAGTCAGGCTCTGAGCTGACAGTGCAGAATCTGCTTGGGATTCTCTCTCTCCCTCTCTCTCTAACCCTCCCTCACTTGCATGAGGCTCTCTCTCTCTCTCTCTCTCAAAATAAACAAACTTAAAAAAAACAAAAACAAAAACAGTACACAAGAGGAGCCGCAAATCTGGGAGGGGGTCGGGGCTCTGAGGCAGCCAGCCCTGACGTGGTAACCTGCCTTCAGGTCACCCAGCTGGAGGGTTTGGGCTGAGGCTCCAGCAGGCTCCCAGCAATGAGAGAAGAGGCCAAGCCCTACTTTAGGGCGTGTCTCAATCTGGAGTTTATGGGTTTCCCAGTCTCTTGGGAGAAGATGCACAGATTCTTTAAGAGGTTTGTGCCCCCAAAGTATTACGAACTACTACTTTTAGGAAGAGAAATACATAGCCAGGTAGCTACCCAGAAGCACATTTCTGTGGCACCAAACGTGGTGTCCAAGCACCTCAGTGTTCCCCAGCCACCAATCCCTGCCTCAGCCCTTCTCCCCACACCCCATGGACCTCTCCATGACCCGGCAGTTAAGCTAATGTCTGCCCAGGTTCAAGGCCCCCAAGCCCTTGCTCCAGCAGTTGTTCAATAATTCGGCTATCAGCTCTGCCTGTAGGTCTGAAGAGTGGAACCAGCCTTCCCCACAAACACCTTGTGCATATGCATTAGTCCAGTAGAAGATGGGTTCACCCATTCTGAAGTAGGGAGGAGGAATGGGGGCCACTTCAAGACTGGTGCCAATGTGGGAGCAAGTAGTGAATGTCCTTCCTCATTCATGAGGCTGAGGGTGGGCCAGACTCCTAAATGATAAAATACCTCCTCTGTGAAGAAGAAAAATAGCCCAGGGCAAATGCAAGAGTATGAAGAAGGTACTGGAAGAGACTGTGGAGGGTACCATCTTATCCCTAGCCTTGTCTGGAGTCTGAGAACTTCCCCCTGACAAGACCAAGTAGACTGGCAGGACAAGAACATGATTCACTTCCACACCAGAATCCGGGGAGTGGGTCCAGAGGGCCACCTAACAAGTTCCGTGGTGTGTGGGAAGGCCATACCCATTGGACTCAAACCAACTCGCTTCAAATATTAAATGTGGCACTTACTCTATGAACTTGAAGAAGTTACTTATTCTTGCTGAGTTTTAGTTTCCTTGTATTTTGAGTTGGAAAAATGGTCAATTACAGGTAATGACAGCCCCATTGTAGAGTTGGTTTGAGAAATGATGAGTTAATATTTGGAAGACCTTTAGTGAAGCCTCTGGCTATACATTCAGTACTCCCTAAATATTATTCCTTTCCTCCTCCTCCAAGAGCTAGTCTTGCACTTGTGTGGATTTCTGGTACTTTCCCACCCTTCCCTGTTTTTCCTTGTTTCCAGTTGAGTCCAGTGGCTTCCCTGCAGTTTAAAGTAAAAGCCCATGAGAGTTGTGTGTTTGTTTCAGAGGCCAGTGAGTTGGGAAGAAGTTTGGCTTCAAAGCTCAGAGAGGAACTCGAGAAGAAAAGTGATTGGAAGCCACTGGAAGACAGGGTAAGGGAGCCATCCGTGAAAGAAAGAAGCGTGGTGGGGAAATGGGTAGCAGCTCGAAACCAGCAACCGGCCCTGTGGATTTAGCTGGCAGTCAATGCTATTCCCCCCACAGCCAGTAAACGGCATTGGGGCTAGAGGAGGCTATGTTCATGCCTTCTGATGCCCTGAATCATTTTAACTGAAACACCATGGAAAAAACTCCTTTCACAGTATGGGAGGTAGCCATATTGGATGGCTCCAGTGATCCCTGCCTCCTGGTATTCAGACTCAGCTTGAGTGGACGCTGGCCCTGGTGACTTCTAGAAAATGGCAAAAGTGATGGGTTATCACTTCCAAGATTAGGTTAAAAAAAAGATTGTAACCTCCTTCTTGCTCACTTTCTCTTACACGCTGGCTGGGAGGCCATGCTGAACTGTCTATGGACAGGCTTTTGTGGCAAGGCTCGCGAAGGTGGCCTCTGGCCAATGGGCATGTGCGTGAGCTTAGACACAGATCCTCCTCCAGTTAAGCCTTGAGATGACTGCAGCCCCACGGGACACCCTGAGCCAGAGGACACAGCTAAACTGTACTGGATTACGGACCCAGACACTACAAGATAATAAATGTTTGTTGCTCTAAACTACTAAATTCTGGGGGGTAATTGTTTAAGTAGCAACGGCTCACTACCACACACGGCTGCATCAGGCACACAATACATTCGGAAATTACATCTGCCAAATAAAAGGGAATATTCTTCTTCCTACAGTGAACAGAACAGAATCACTTAATGGAATAAATCCTGAACATCCTTTCCTCTTGTGATTTTTGTCTGACTAGCCGAGTGGTATACGGGGATCACTCTGGAGGCAGGGAAAACTTACAAATTAATTAGCTGGATTCTATCACTAACTAAAGCTTGAGTTAGCGCTTCATGATCTAACTGGCTGTGTTCAAGGGAATGTGAAAATCTTACAAAAGCACTGCCCCCCCCCAAATCTGACTTCTCAACATGTAAAAAGAAGATGTAAGGAATAATTATGGAAAGGGAAGACATATGTTTATGTACGACCATATGCCACAGAAGAGACCTTAAAAATTCAGCCAAGGAGCTGGAAAACTGGTACCTAGTAAGAGGTTCCAAATAAACAGAAGTGAAGTTTGTGAAATAAGCACAAATAAACCATCGGTATTTCCTAAAGGTCCTCTTACATCAGGGTATTTACCCCCTGCATCTCTTTTTTTTTTTTAATTTTTTTTTCAACGTTTATTTATTTTTGGGACAGAGAGAGACAGAGCATGAACGGGGGAGGGGCAGAGAGAGAGGGAGACACAGAATCGGAAACAGGCTCCAGGCTCCGCGCCATCAGCCCAGAGCCTGATGCGGGGCTCGAACTCACAGACCGCGAGATCGTGACCTGGCTGAAGTCGGACGCTCAACCGACTGCGCCACCCAGGCGCCCCGGCCCCCTGCATCTCTTTAATCGTGTGCTATGTGCTACCAAACATCTCGTTTCCCTCCTTTTTCTTTCCTAAGGAAACATGTCCATGTTTTATATAAAATGGTAAGAGAGAAACATTTACCAGTGAGTCTTTGTTTTTTAATGAGTTAAAGAACATTCTCTCTAGAATCAGGCTATGCCAACTTGTATGCCGCTGTGGTTTGATATTTCTGTGAGAGGCATAAAAATAAAAGTCCAAAGTCTTTTTGGTGGGGTCTGCCCAGCTGCTGACCAGACACGTGTGATCTCCCTCCTGTTAGAACCCTCACAATGACACCAAAAGAAGAAAGAATGGCAATGGCAATGAAGACTGAAGAGGAAACCACAGGCCAAAGTCCAAGGGCTTCCATTAATATACCGTGGATACAGATGAACTGAGAAAGGCATTTTTAGATCACGCATCATTGATTACATAAACCATAAAACAAAACAAAGCAGATGCCCGCTCCCCGCCCGCCCCCTACTCCCAGGGGCAGGGAAGGACCTTAACACAGAAGAAATTAAAACGGCATCAACCTCACTAGCAATCAAAGAAAGGCAACTTGAAAATGCCATTTGTAGAGTCATATTGACAAATGCCCCCAAGGTGAGAGAGAGAGAAAGAGAGAGAGAGAGAGAGAGAGAGAGAGAGAGAGAGAGAGAGAGAGACTGGAGAGAGAGGGGGAACTGTCCTCCAGCCTGCTCTTGGGAGGACAGAGCCTCACCCAGGGGTAGGGGGCGGGGCAATCTGGACACCAGTGCCCAGAGCCTGATGGAGGAAGCCCTCTTCTTTTTTTTAACCTGTTCTGTACAGAGAGGAGGAAGCAGGTGGGTGGAGGAAAGGAAAGGAAATGGAAAGGAAGAAAAGAAAAACACAATTTACAGTGAGCAGATTTCTAAAAATCATTATAAAAATTACTTCGTAAATAATAAAAAAGCTCATTAAATCGTTTTGGTAACTTTTTTTTTAAGACCAGAAAAGAAATAATTTCCTTAGAATCCATACCATCATGAAGTAGACTCCTGGATTTCCTAGGCCAGTTATTTCCCTAAGATCAGAGAAAATAGGGGGTGGGGTGGGGGCCACCCATAAACCATAAACCAGACCACACTCCCCTCACACACTTAATGAAAGATCTGGTGTGAAAACCAGTGACACGTTGTCAAATCCATTCCTGTTTGTGAACACACGTTTACCAGTTTCTCGATAATGTTTGAAGTCAACGTGAGATTAGGGATCAAGTCCAAACTCTATCTGATGGTGGAATCTCTCATTTTTAGTGGTGAAAGCCATTTTTATCCGTTTGGCTTTTGACATAATATTTGCATTTATAAAGGCCGGAAGGAATGTACTGAATGGTTAGGCCCTGGCATCTGAAACAAAGGCTGTATTGACTTTTCACAACAATCCTGTGGTAGGTATTGCACTAGGTGCGGAAATAGAACCAATAAGCAACTTGTCAAAGGTCATCTAAGTAGTGAGTGGAAAGGGCAAACCTAGGACTACTTCATGCCAAGGTTGAGTATCTCTGTGCAGCCAGCTTTGTGGCTTTTCAAATGCAATTTGGTACATACTCTAGCAATTTACAGCTTAATTAGGTTAATTAAGACAACCATCTCAAAGGCTGCCCCTTTATTCTGGGGCTCCCGTTTCTGAAGCAAGCATTCCTCACTATGGATTGGGAACCCCGACGTGGTCAACCTTCAATGGAAGAGTCAAAGCTGCTCCAGCGCTCCGGGTAGGGGAGAGCTGTGGCGGAAGATTTCAGGGTCTGCACCTTCCCTCCCCTGCTGCTCTTGAATGCCGTCTTTCCAGGAAACAGAATAGCCTCTCCTTACTTCTAAGAAGTCTCTTGCTCTAAAGCTAAGGTACAGAGTGGGAAACACAGGAGTTCCTTACTCAAGGCTGATCTCCAGAATTTTCTGAGCTATACTACCTGACGGGCACTGAGCTAGACTACCGCAACTTCAGAGTTGGCTAAAATGCCTGACGCCAAACTATAAAACAAAACAAACAAGATCTGACTCACTATCTGAGCTCTTGACTCTACGTACCTGGGTCCCCACTTCATCTGTAAATGAAGTTGGACTGGCCGCCCTCCCCAGATGAGCCTTTCAGTTCGACATTCCATGGTTTGAATATATATCTGCAATGTACATTTTCTTTTTTTTTTAATGTTTATTTATTGTTGAGAGAGAGAGAGAGCGAGAGCGAGAGCGAGGAGAGTCAGAGAGAGGGAGGCAGGCTCCAGGCTCCGAGCCGTCAGCACAGAGCCTGACGTTGGACTCGAACCCACAACCCACGAGATCATGACCTGAGCCAAAGTCTGATGCTTACCGACTGAGCCACCCAGGTGCCCCATTTTGTTTTACTTTCTTCCACTGATTAATAGACATATTGGCAGAGTGCAAGTACATTTTATGTAGACTTGAATTTATGTGAAATTTGAAATAGTAAGGTTATAGAAGTATTAATAAAACTTGATTTTATGTGCAAACATCGAAATAAAAAAAATTATCAAGAACCAGATCATTTCATAGGGCACCTGGGTGGCTCAGTCAGTTAAGCGTCAGACTTTGGCTTAGGTCATGATGTCACAGTTTGTGCGTTCAAGCTCAGCTTTGGGCACTGTGTGGACAGCTCGGTGCCTGAAGTGTGCTTCGGATCCTGTGTCTCCCTCTCTCTCTGCCCCTCCCCTTCCCGTGCTCTGCCTCGGTCTCTCTCTCAAAAATAAATAAACATTAAAAAAAATTAAAGAACCAGATCATTTCAGAGTTGGCAGGAAATGAATGGTCAACAGTGTTACACTATTGTCCCAATTCTCTTAAGTACTAATATTCAGAGCTACTTTCCCAGGTAAATGGAAACACCAGCTTTCCTTTGTACCAGCTTCCTAACGGCCAACACTTTCATGTCTCAGAACACATGGAAGTGATTTTAGTGACTACTGTGTTGCCATTTAAATATCTACTGCTATTACAATTTAAAATCCTTTAAAAACATCCTATAGAAATGTCATTTACACAATCATTAAGGGGTTGATATTGGAAAAGATTACAAATTTTATAACTTTGGAAAGCAAGTTAGAGATTGTAAAACACTATTATTATGTGTATATTATTATGCTTGTCAAACATTTTGCTCAGAATAAGCAAAAAATATCCTTTAAGAGTTGTAGATTTATGTCTTTGAAGATCATATCCCCCCTTCTATACACTTATTTCCATGGAAAAACTAGTCCCAAATTACGTGAGTTTAAATCATATGAGATCTTCTAGAACTCGTTTCTTGCATAAGCTAAGACTACCAGGTAGTCTCTAACTAGAGATGTTCCAGAAGAACTTCTATGCCATGACAGCTGGGGAAGAAAGCCCTAGAAGCATGGACAGCCAAAGTGCACACGGCAGGAACCCAGGGGGAATGACAGCTGAGCCTTCCTGTGGCTTCCTCCATCCAGTCAGGACGGGGAAGGGACTATTCCAAGGGCCGCTGCTCCAGGCCAGGACACAACTGGAATGGAAAGGGAAACCCATCTGGCCAGAGTTCTGCACAGATCACACACCTCAATTAGACTCAATTCTTTAGGTCTGGAAGTGACCTTGGAAGTCATCTCTCGTCCTGCAAATGCCCTGCCCTTCCCCTCAACTTGGCCCAAGTGCCACTCACCACAAGAAATGCTTTCTGAACGACACTCCCATTTCTTCAGTGCCTGCCTCTTTGCCACCAAAGCAACCCCGGGCAAGCGTTCCCTTTCCACTGAGCTCTAATTGCTGGTTTTGTCATTCCTCTTTCTCAACAGGACATTGTGTTCCTTGAGAACACAACTGGGCAGTGACCAGTTGGTCAGCTTTTTATTCCCAGGACCTAGCAAAGCGACAGGCTCCAGTGGGCACTCTGGAGCTTGTCTGATGACGCAAACCAGCTGAATCCTTTCCTTTTGCAGGGGAAGAGCCAAGGGGGAAGGACTTGCCCAGGGCCACTCAGGTCCTGAGAGTCAGAGCTGCGACTGGGACTCAAGTCTCCTGGCTCCAAGGCCTTTACCCGCTGGTCACCTGGGACATGGATGGTTCTGAACTTTCAGCGGGCAGTTTACATTGCTTCCAGAATCTGTGTAAAGGCAGTTATGCTTCTAGACCAACCCAAAGCCTCTGCCTTTTAGAAAATTATCTCACTGAGGACCTCTCTTCCCCATGAGCTCACCTCTCTGGACGACTTGTAGATACAAGCTGCTCATCACACACTTACTGAGCATCTCAAGACAAGGACTCAAATAAGCAAAGTACCTTGTTTTTTCCATGCAATGGCCTACTTACCTTAGGGTTTATTAAAATCGGATAGCATTCCCTACAATTGCTTCGAAGCATCCATGCATGCATACGCACCTACCTAAATAACTAAATATCAAACTTTGTCCCTTGGCTTCTAACTTGAATACATGATCATACTTTTAATACCAGGATTGGGAAAATGAAAATATATAAAACTGAAACTCAGTTGCTGCTTTGCTGAGTGTGGCTCCCCATACTTGAGGAAGGAAAACAAAAAACAGCTCCACGTTGGCCTAGGATTCTGGGATGGCTAATGCTCCCATTGTTACCAGGACATATTCATTGTGTGTCAGCCCGCAGAACGCCGTGCTCAGCCCAGGAGGCAATGCTGGGTGCTGGAGCCTCAACAGAGCAACAGGGCGGCTTCCGCGTGGCTCCACCTGCTCACGTTAGCTGCGGTATGGCTTGTAGTATTCCTCGAGTTCTATGTCCCCCACGTGGAGGGGAGGGCCCAGGCCACCTGGGTGGAAAGACAGTGCTGATCACAGAGCACAGGCCTGGAATTCTCTCTGGAAACAACCAGCAAGACCAGAACAGGGCGGGGGGGGGGGGGGGGGGGGGCGGGGCACAAAGGCAAGGCCTCTCTGGCTTCCGTCCAAGGTTCCAGGAGATAAATGTTGAGGTAGATTCTAAAAATTAATGCCGAACCATATGAGAGGTCTGAGAACAGGCAGAAGTTTTGGGATTGACCCTGGGGTTGGAAGGGACAGCAGAAGACGCAGGGGACAGGTTTGCAGAGCTGTGGCAGCTGGTGGGCCAGGGCCAGCCAACATCACACACGTAAGCAGGCTCTCGGCAACTGAGGTGGCTCTAATTCCTTTTACGTCCTCTGTGAGTTGTAACTCATTCCTCGTTAGAGCTTTCCCAGCCTTTATCCACAGGCACCGAGCCCAGCAACAACTCGTTTCAGGGTGTCTGTCAAACACCCCCCCTCAACTCCCTGCTGCCCTGAGAAGCTGAAGGGCCACACACGTGGCCCTTTGATGTCCATAAGTGACTGCCATTAGGAACCACTTGCTTGAGTCTTGAGTCCCAAATGTAGCCAGTGGCGAACATCAACGTGGCTTGAGGAAAATCTAGTGGGTGCCAATCCTTTAACACTGAAGTACGACTAGACTCAGGGCTGCCAGAGATTAAAAAAAAAAAAAAAGAAAGAAAAGAAAAGAAAAGTAATGGCAGGTGGGTGGTCTTTGTCCCAGCAGGCCTTCCACGCAGGGCAGGAAGCCTCAACTCCAGGAAAATAAACAGAGCTGCAGGCAGCCTGCTGCGAGCAAAGAAACCAACAGTGTTACTGCCCCTTCGGTCCTCCTGCCAGGCTGTGTCCACAGCCGTGAGTGCTTGTGAATGCGCACAAACACATGTGCATGCACACACACACGCACCCATACACATGTGCACTCATGCGTGTTCACACACACGCACAGAAGTGCATACACAACACACATGTGCTTGCACACATACGTGTACACACACGCACACACCTTTTTAAGTTGTCCACAGGCAATCTTATGATGACTTTCCCAACTGACCCTTTCTTAGTTACCAGCTCAAGCTGTGGCCAACATGGGGGCTTTGATAAAGAACACAGGCATTGTCTACAGGAACACTTTAAAAAGTGTTTAAGTGACGACGTTATGTTCTTGAAAAATAAAAAAGGAAAAGCAAATTCCGGCCCTGCTTCTGAAATGTACTAAGTGCCAAGCCATAAGCGGCCACATGGACAAAGGACTCAGTATGAGGTAGGACAGATGCCTTCCATTCGGCCCTTCTTCAGGTCTGAACCCGGATGTCTCAGCTCAGGATCAGAAACCACAAGTTTGGGTGTATCTAAGAGAAGTTTTCAGATGCACCATGTGGCTGGCTGCTCAGGAGATACTTGATGGTGGATGGTTCTTTGGGGCACAGCCCTCCCCTAACACACTGCATAGAAAGCAGCCAATCCCACTGGGAAAGCCAGCTCCCCACTTTTGGGGACAGTTCCCGGCTCACAATTCCCGAGGAAGGGTTCGGTAAAGTAATGCTCAAGGCAACAAAGGTCTCTACAGGCTTGAAGTTTGCTTCAGTGCTACTGTCAGATGCCCAGGATGCCTGCATCCTGGACGCCAACAATCCCGTGGTCCTGCCCTTGGAGCTCTCAGTACTCACTCTCACTACATTGCTAGAACTTTCCGAAAGGAAAAACAAAGAAACCGTGCCTCTGCCCTCTCCCCCCACACTGCCATGTTGTGGAGTGTGTGTACTGTAGATGGGCTGGGTACAGTGGGCACAGGTTTCTTCTGGAAAGTGACAGATGCAGCTGGAGTGATTACACATTTATTAACTTAATGCATCTCATGGGTTTTCGTGACAAATGCACCCCCACAAAGGACGACGGAGGGTCCCCAGTTACTAGCCCTTCAGTTCTCTTGATCGATTGCGTCTCAGACTTGACCTTCTTTCTCCTTAATTTGTCCCTCCTTGCACAATTTCATGTTGTACTGCGACCCAGGTTCCAGACCCTCATCACAACATTCATTCGACTAATAAATATGGATTACTTAGGATATGGGTTTACAATCTGGCTGGAAAAGATTGGCCAGCTCCACCAATGGCATCATGGTATGGCAGAAGGGCACACAGGGTCCTATAACCCGTCCGGGGAGTGACAACAGCATACTCCCAGAACTCTGAGAGAAAACTATCTTAAGAGAGCAAACCTGGAGAGATTAGCCAATTCACCCTAACGACATATACAAGATGTTCATGGCAACACTATTGATAATAGCACCAAACTGAAGACACTCGAATGTCCTTCATGAGTAGAATGTATTAATAAATGATATGTTGTTATAATGGGATATTATACAGCAATGATATCAACATACTATTTACTGCACACAACATAGACATCGCTTATAAACATCATGTTGAGTAAAAGTGCAGTGAGTTTCATTTATAGAAAGCTCAAAAACAGGCAAAGTTAAAACCATGATGTTAGAAGACAGCAGTTCCTCTAGACGGGGTAGTGGCTTAAAAGGGCTTGTGGGGTGTAGGCTGTGCTCTATTTCTTGCTCTGAGTGAGGGCTCCGTGACTCCAATAACTTTGTGAAAATGTATCAACTTTGGGAAAATTTATACGCTTTTCTGTATGTACAGTATATATCCATAAAACATTTTCATGTATATATATATATATACGTATATATATATATATATACATATATATATATATATACACATATATATATATATACATACATATGTATATATAGGTGTGTGTGTGCATGTGTGTGCATGCAGTTGGTGCTAGTAAGCAGCTCTGGAAGTAACACAAGAGATGTTTGAAAACGCACAACTAAAGAAACTTTGGATGCTCCCAGTTCCTTGTGCATGATCTGGCATAAGGTCAGAGAAGAAGGCCTGAATATAATCATAATCATTTAAGCCACAATGCAATCAGTTACCCTGTGCTCTCCTCAAAAGAGAATGAAAAAGATTTGGTGAGACAGAAGTTTGTAGTGTGTATCTTGACCATCCCTCAGAGAGGTGCTCAGTCAGGAAGGCAGGAATACACTCAATTGTGGGTGATTCATCAGGCCTCGCCATTCTCAAATGACATGCTATTTGAGGCCATTTCTCCCTTCATTCTCTTGTTCCCCACTCATAACAACCTTCCAACCACAAATCCAATTTCTCTAGACCAGGACATGCTAGAGAGGCAAAAAGAATATTCTGATCACTATAAAATGGCTGCATTAAATCAATTACATCCTTTTGATACTACATATACCTGCAAGGCCCCTGCTACAGACACTTCTGCAAACACCAGGACAACATTGAGTCCCAGCACCTGCCAAGTCAAGAACCAGAACTTGAACTGTGGAATTATTCCCGAAGTGCAGCTCCCCAGAACCACAGCCCCAGACTCTCTCATGTTCTTGGAATGGGCTACTCAGGTGTGTTTTCAGTGCCTGTATCATAGGTGGCCATTTCCCACCCACATGCAGGAAGAGAGGCTGGTTGGCCTCCGTGATGTCAAGACCAGCAAGACTTTCCAGTGGTCAAGAGGCTTCGGGGCTCAGTCAGAGTCGGGGGTCTCTCCCTTGTCTCAGGGGTTCCTTCGAGTTGGTGTGACAGTTGTCATAACTCGCTCCTCTCTGTCCCACTGCCCACTAATAAACACCGAAAATAAAGTACAGTTGTGCCCCCTTATCTGTGAGGAGACCACCTTCCAAGACCCCCCAGGGGATGCCTGAAACTGTGGACAGTCCTGAACCCTGCATATACTATGTTCTCTCCTATACACACCTATGATAAAGTTTAATTTAGAAATTAGGCACTGTAAGAGGCTAGCAGTAATAAAATAGAACAATTATAACAATATACGGTGATAGAGGTTATGTGAATGTGGTCAAAACATCCTATTGTCCCGCTTGCTCCTCATGAAGAGGATGGGAAATGACAACATGCCCGCATGATAAGGTGACTGAGGAAGGCATTGTGATGCAGTGTTAGGCTATGTTGACCTGCTGACGAGAGGTCAGAAGGAGGATCATCCCCTTCTGGACCCTGGTTGACCACGAGTTAACTGAAACCGCAGATAAGGGAGGGACCACTGTATACATTGGGGATCCCGGGGACCCTTTCCAATCTGACTTCTTGGTGAGATCTGAATACTAAACAACAATCTCATTGGAGGATATATTTTGCTATCCTCATTGGAGGATATTTTGTCCCCTACAGAACTGTCTTCCATCCCTGCTCCTTCATCGGGAGCCCTGAGTCTGGAGGCCACAGGGGAACATCCGGGATGTGCTCTGGGCACAGCCCACTGAGCACAAGTTAGAATGACAACAGGTGTGGAAAGAGGAAAACTCCTGTCATACCAGCCTTCTGGATGTGGAAATGGAAATCCCTCCAGGACATGGCAGGAGGGGTGCCTCCTGATCCCACGTTGCACCCCGAGAACACAGGTGGGGGGGACAGCAGCAGGCAGTGCTTGGCCGTGAGCTTGCTGGTTTGTTCGTTCCAAAAGGAATTGGTGAGCCCAAAATTTATACCCATTTGCCTTCAACACGTCTTTTTCTTTTAATCTCTGAAGCTACGTTTTCACACTTGTTAATGAAAACCGTACTCGTTTTGTTTCTACAACAGAACCAATTCCAGGGAAGTCAACTCATTCAGGCTGACCTGTGGGAGTGACTGGCCACTGTCTGAGGCAAAGGGTGAGAACTGGGGTGCCAGGAAGAGCATGGTGGTCCAAAGACCAAAGACAGAAGTGAGACTCTGGGCATGTCACGCTTCCTTCCTTGTTCAACCATAAAATGAGGGGCTGGGAATCAACATTGCTAAGTTCCCTTCAGGATCCACGATGGCTGGGTAAGGAGCCTCATCTTCAGATCAGAAAGGGCCTGGATTCTGATTGTTAATTCTATTACTAGCTCTATGACTCAGGTAAGTTACCCCACCTCTCCGAACCTCTGTTTTTAATTTGTAAAACAGAAGTAATAATCATCACATAATAACAACAATCATAAATAATGATAATGTGGTATATAATATACAAATACAACAACAACAACAACAGTAATGTAAATGAAGCAAATGTATATGCGGCATTCAGTCAGGTGCCCCTTACAGTGTAAATAATAATCAGCAAAAGGTAAAAAGAGGCACGAGTCTGTGAGCAGTTAGGTAAGGGTGGGAAATGTTCAGAAACAACTGAATTACCATCAGATCCGACCCTGACTCTTGAAATGACCAGCGCTGGCTTTACTCGCAGATATGGGAGGCTACCCTCACATTCACAGCTGGGAAACATCTTGACTATAGGCACATCAATGACAACTCCCGAGGTTTTAGTACACATTTACGGAAGCTGATGACAGTAAGAGAGGCGAATGGTGCTGAATAGTCAATTTTGTTTACATCTTACGGAGAACAGTGAGCTATTAAGACCAATCTGTGCTTAAGAGCAAGATGTAACCAACCAGCTGGGGCCATCTCTCCTGGCGTCCTCACCTAAAGAACGTCCTTAAGAATAACTGCACCAACTCTATCTAGAAGTGGATGCTTTACTTAACGAAGTATTGCAGAAACAATTTTAGGACACTGATAGGACAGATACACACGTGTCTTGTTCTGGGTTCTGCAATACAGGATCGTGTTTCTTTTCTGGGTTCTTTTGAACTTCCTGTCATCGATAATGAAGTAATTAATTGCCGACAAAAGCAGCAACACAGGCTTTTCCTGAGATTACAGGAAAAATATTTGCCTGGGCTACACAAAGTATCTAATTCCTCACTAAGGGTGAGAAAAACACTTTAATAATGTTTAGTGTAGCCAAATCCTAAATTCTGATGAGTGCAGAAATTAAAAAAATACACATACTGAAAAACAGATATGTTTTGATCTGTTCCAAAATGCACACTCACTTCATAAATAAGCAATTTATTTTGTATTGCTCTCTTTCCCACAAGAAGTCTATGGTGCGTACACGCTTGGGCGTGTCAGGAAGAGCAGGTTGTGGTCTACATAGTACAGACATACTGCACCATCCTTGAAAGACGGACCACAAAAATCCTCAGGGAGGAAATGACCAGATGCCTGCAGGCAGCCCACCTGAGACAGCTGGCGGCCAGGGGCATGGACCCTGCATCAGTATGACTGCATTAAAACCCTGCTCCCTGCTTACTTGCTATGTGGCTTCAAATTACTTAACCTCCCTCTGTTTGAGTCTCCTCAACTCTGAGGTGAGGGTAACAACTGGACCTACTGCAGGAGGGAGCTGTGTATTAGTGCATGTGGATTATTTAACACACAGGATGCGCTTGAGAGAGTGCCTGTCACTCTTACTCCAGGTAGGTTATTATTACCTTTTGAAATGCTCCAGCTCATCACTTCCCAATCTAGAGCTTGTTGTCTATACATCGGTTTCTAATAAATCAAGACTAAAAGGCACAACCCACACCTTCGCTACCAGCGATCGTGATCCAGTCAACGGCACAAGCATTGGTAAATATCGCTTGCTTATGCCACTGTCCTAGGTGCTACACTAAACACACACACACACACACACACACACACACACACACACACACGAGTCCTCTAGAAATTCACAGCACGTAAAGAAATTATAACACTCGGATCAGGTCATGATCTCGTGGTTCGTGGGTTTGAGCCCCGCACTGGGCTCTGTGCTGACAGTCAGAACCTGGAGCCTGCTTCAGATTCTGTGTCTTCTCTCTCTCTGCCCCTCCCACACTCACGCTCTCTGTCTCCCTCTGTCTCTAAAATAAATAAACATTTTAAAAAATTAAAAAAAAAAGAAATAACACTCAGAACATGCATGAAGCCAATACGGAAATGAAATATGCTGAGCACTACCAATGTCCACAAGTGGACATATTTTACATAAAAATTCTTTCCTTAGGTATCTCACCTCCTCTACTGCACTCTGCACAGACACTCCACCCTGTGCACAGTGGTTAGCTGTATTTCACAGATGATGACACCAAGAAGCAAATATACTAAGACAAGTATCTGGCGCAGGGTGATTCTTCTTCTTGCTTCACACCTTGAAATCCTTTCTGACTCCAGCGATGCCTGGAACCACCATCCGGGTGGAAACATGAGTTAAGTAATCCGGGCCTTTTGCCCCCACAGTGTGGCTCTGGAACTCACACAAAAAATATCTGAACTTTAGAAACATTTAGGGGCACCTGGGTGGCTCGTTGGTTAAACATCCAGCTCTTGATTTCAGGTCGGGTCATGATCTCATGGTTCGGGAGTTTGAGTCCCGCGTCAGGCAGCACGGAGTCTGCTTGGGGTTCTCTCTCGCGCTACCCCTCCCCCACTTGTGCTCTTGTTCTCACTCTCTCAAAATAAATAAACTTAAAAAAGAAAAAGCAGATTTAGACAACTCTGCATTAAGAGGTAAGAGACCTTGGTGCTGGGGTGGGGACGGGTTGGTGAAGGTGGAACCAGGGATAATGGCTTCCCATGGTTCTATTTCTAAACCACAAAGGTAAATTTTGATGGAAAAAAATTATGTTATTTGTATCACTTTTTTTTTTAATACTAAAAAGAAAGTTTTAAAGGAAATGGGAAAACATGGGCAGCAAGCAGCAGCCTAGGTTCACCTGACAGCGGAAGCCAGTGAAGTGCCAGGGTCTGGTGGTCAAGTCTGGCCCCCAGATGGGCGGGGCTTCCTGCTGAAGCACAAGAGTCATACCATGGATGAGACACATGCGCGCGAGCCCGTCGCAGTCTGCGCAGGCCCAGCATCCCCGGAAGCCCTTCCGCCTCGCTCATCCGGGCTTCCTGCGAGGCCCATGTGAACATCTGCATTTTCTTCTCCTCTTGGAGACTGCAAAGAGGGCCAGTGGCAGAACCCTGGGAACAGCAAACTTTGGAAGGCAGGTGCAGAATGAAAAATCAGAAACGGAACTACAAAAGAATAGTCAGAAAGTAGGCAGAGACTCCATGAGAGCAGAAAGCCAAGGGGAGAAAGTTCCGGAAGAGGGCAGTGTCCATACTGTCCAGTGCTGAGGAATTAGATCATATGTGGCCGAGTGGTATCCTAGGTGGGTGAAGAGAGCTCAAGAGAAAACTAATGCAACAGATAACGTGCCTGTGTGTGTATTCATGCCTATACCTGAGGGGTTTTGGACACTGAGGAAAGGGGACCTTTTAAGAGTAGGAAGACCAGGACGAACCACACCCTTACTGTCCCAAGTGTCAAGTATCAATGGTCTCATTCACTCTGCGTCTAAGGATCCAGATGTTTAGGAAGCTTTGGGCAAGCACAGTGGTATCTACTACCCAACATCCAGAGAGATGGTTCTCCTTTATCTGTAGACAAGAGCTCACACCAACATTTCACCCAGACCCATATAAAACTTATCTATGGATAAGTTTCGAATAAGGGAGCCTATGAAGGCTCTCTAAAGTTGACAGGTGCTTTCACACACCACCTAAGTTCTATATCCAGTATGCTCTGGAAACACTCCAGAAAGTTCTAGCTTGTCATTGCTAAGTTTACTATCAATTGCATGGTTTGGGGAGAGGTGCCTGGAACATAATTAATGCAACTGAGAAAAGATGTACAGAATTACAGAGGTCTGTGTTATCTGAAGCACAAAGAACAGTGTGAGAAAGACGGCAGGCGCGTTAGCCTCTGCTGACTCCAAGAGAGGTGGGGAGGACATGCGGTTCTTTACAAAGACACGCCCAGAGCCACAGAACACTGGATCTGAAAGAGGCATCAGAAATCATTTAGTTCAACCCTTTTCCTTTTACTAAAGGGGAAACAGAGAGGTTGACAAAGTCACAATTGTTCAATGTAGTCACTGGGGGGTTAGAGGGTGACTTGAATACTCGGCTCAGTCTGTCTTTACATTTTGAGTGAGACACGGGAAGTTTCTAATGGGAGGATTAAAAGGTTGTGCTGAATCAAACGAATGACACCAGAAGTCCCACCTCCACCAGAAATGGAACGTGCTATTTAACCATTAAGAGATTCTATTACAGGCTCGGTTAGCAAAAGCCCCTAACCACAGGAGCTACAAGCGTCCTCCCACCAAGCATCAAGGCCCAGGGGGAAATTAACCCAGAAGCAGAAACCACCAAACAGGTGTACTGTCTACACTAAAGCTCATCTGTCTTATTTCTGAGTGAAACAAGTCCTCAGCTTGAGCTTCAATCTCATTTGCTCAACGTTTCACCACCTGGCTGCACTCTGAGTTCCCTCTAGCCAGGGGATTCTCTTGCTTGTGTGTTCCTCTTCCAAATCATTCATTAAAAGTATGCTATGAGGCAAATGTTGACTGATCACTACAGAAATGAAAAAGCTTACACCTCTACACACACGTGAAGGCTCATTCAATTCCTACTTCTTTATCTATTTATTACCTCTGATGGCTGTCTCCATATACGTGAGTAAATATTTTCCCCAGCCAGAAAGAGTTGATCAGAGACTTTTTCAAGGTCTAAATAGATTGTAGCCACTGGTTCCCCCAACCACATGATGATTTGCTCCCTGATGGGATATTAATTAATTCAACAGAAATGGCTTCCTCTTACAAGAATCCCGTTACTTTGTCACCCAACGGCAATGAGTCACACTTACTAAGAGCTCAGTGAGCCTATACTTTAAAAATTATTATGTGGCCTTTGATATGGATGACAGATGGATAGATAGGAGGTCATGAAGCCCCAAAGAAAACAGACACCCCATATCCTGCCCCACTAAAGACTAGATCTCATTACACCCTACTAAAGATTAAATTTTTTTTCAACGTTTATTTATTTATTTTTTTTTTGGGACAGAGAGAGATAGAGCATGAACGGGGGAGGGGCAGAGAGAGAGGGAGACACAGAATCGGAAACAGGCTCCAGGCTCTGAGCCATCAGCCCAGAGCCTGACGCGGGGCTCGAACTCACGGACCGCGAGATCGTGACCTGGCTGAAGTCGGTCGCTTAACCGACTGCGCCACCTCGCTTAACCGACTGCGCCACCCAGGCGCCCCCACCCTACTAAAGATTTGAGCTCATCACCAATTATCACTGGAGTCAACTTGGTGCTTTTCCTGGATCCCGCCTTCTAAACTACCCCTACCTAGATAACCACCCTTGCTTTTAAACATAGTTTTGCCACATGTGGATGTATCCTAACAATATATTGTGTACATATACTTGCTGCTGAGTTTTATAAACATGGTATTTTACTGTATATAGTAGTCTTTGGGAACTCACTCTTTTAAATTGAATATTAAAATGTTTAAGATGCATCCATGTGATTCCCCGTGGCTATATTTTCTTCATTTCCACTGCTGTATGTCAGTCCATTGTGTGAATACACCATGGTGCATTTGTTTGTTCTCCTGTTTGGGGACACTTAGATTGTGTCCAGTTTTTTGCTATTATGAACATTATTGTCTAGAACATTCTCAAACATGTCTCTTGAAGAAATTATAAAATATATGTTTTTGTTAAGTCGAAGGGTATATGCATGCTTTAAAAGTTAATACGAATTTTTCCAAAGTGGTAATACCAAATTACACTGCCACTAGCAGGACCTGTGAGGTCGTGTTTCCACACGCACATCACCGCTGACATTTTGTATTGTCAGACTTCGTAATCCTTGCCAATTTAGTGGGAGTGGAATAGTATGTCACTGTGATTCTAATTTACATTTCCCTGATTACTAATGAGGCTGAGCATGTTTTCATGTTTTCAGATTGTCTACCACCTGGCTTCTAATAATTTTAGGCAATTCATTTTGTAGCAATGCGTATCAACTATTCATCAGCCCCAAATCCTGCTTAAGAGGATGGATAATAAGACACACATGTCCTAAAAAACACTGGTGGCTCTGAGTCTTGTGTAATGGATACTACCCTTGACTCTGCAATCATTAAACTCTGTCCATACTAAGCAACAGCTTTTGGCTTGGAGACTTGAGCTCAGCTTAAAAGGTAGGCACACAGGGGCACCTGGGCGGCTCAGTGGGTTAAGCGTCTGACTCTTGGTTTCAGCTCAGGTTATGATCTCATGGTTTTGTAAGTTCGAGCCCCACAATGGGATTCTCTCTCTCCCTCTCTCTCTGCCCCTCCCTCACTTGCACTGTGTCTTTCTCAAAATAAATAAATAAACTTAAAAAATATATTAAAAAAGAAAAGGTAGGCATGTATGATCTAAGGGAATCCTCTCCTGCCAGTAAGTGGTTCAGGAATGGAAGTGTGAATCACATCTGTCTAAAGAGATGCAATGAGAGGACCACTGGAGGCTTCTGGGAAAATCCTTCCTTATTCTTACAAGCAACAACAGAAAGCCAGGATACGTCTGACCCTAGATGATCCTAACGAGGAAGTGGTGGGTCCACATGCAGCAGCCATCCTAAGCCTACAAGGAGAACAATCATGGAATGAAGTTGTCATTGTGGAAGGCAAAGTAGACAGATGGAAACAACCCGGGTCCTTGATCACACCACTCACCTACCTGCCAGATGAACCAACACTGATTCCCTCTGTCTCAGGCTGCCAATTTATGTCAACCAATCAGTTTCCTTATTGTTTAAACCAATTTGCACTTGGCTTTCTGTTACTTCAACCAAAAGCATCCTGATCGAGGTTATATAGTTGGTTATGTGGCTTGAAAACAAAGTAAAGCAACAAAAAACTATACGCCATGAATAGCATTCCTGACACTCGTAAAGGGGCTGCCCAACAGCAAGAAGCAAAGCCTGTAAATGAACCTTCCATGGTGGAGGATGGGTGAGTGGTGAGGGGTAAGGAATCAGGCAGTAGGGACAGTATGCAGAAATGTGGGGTTGGGAGCACAAGCTTTATTGCCAAGACAGGTTTTGGCACCCATGAATAGGACCATTCAGAATGGTTGCTATTAGTTGAATTCCCCTCAAGGTATCTCCTCAACGAGCTGACTCATGCCCCCAAAGTCTGATGGCTCTCTTACCCACCCTCTCAGTGCTGATGTGAAGCAGTCAGCTCATAGTCGTGGTGTTCCTCCTTCTATAGAGTCTTCTTTTTACTGTTTCATAGAATTACCTTCTTGGTCTTCCCTTCTAGCATGTGCATACCCTGCAGGAAAGCATTGCACTGTCTTCTACTTTGTAGCCTCTCTGCCACCAGTGTGAACATTGGTCCTGCTGGCAACTCCTGTGGGCCCTGAGACAGCCATCTCTGATCTCAATTTCTTTCTTTGTTATAAGAGCAACCTTGCAAGACCATTGAGTGGATTACAACACACACCACTTGGTTAATGAATGGCTGCCATTACCGTTTAATGCTGTTGAGTAAGTGCATGAATGCCCAATGTTCAGGGTGGGCTAGGTGTGGTCAAAAGGTGAATTTCAGGGGCACCTGGGTGGTCAGTTGGTTAAGCATCCAACTCTTGGCTTTGGCTCAAGTCATGATCTTGTGGTTTTGTAAGTTTGAGCCCCCCCCATTGTGCTCTGCACTGACAGTGTGGAGCCTGCTTGGGATTCTCTCTCTCCCTCTCTCTCTGCCCCTCCCCCACTCATGCTGTCTTTGTCTCTCTCAAACTAAATAAACTTTAAAAAAATAAAAAAAGACGAATTTTAGCCTCAGAATCTCTTCCAGCCCAGGACATAGAGTTCTATATCCTAAAGAATCTCCTCTTTGGGAGAAGTAAAACATTATTATATCCTTGTCAACAAAGGAGAATCTGAGTAAATTGTGTCAACTGAAGAATGACGATCTTATCAAATCATAAAACCAACCACTGATACCTTGTTATAGGCAAAGCTACCAGCTCCATGAACCAGTGAAATATTAAATCTTCATATGAGGAAATCAGTATTTTCTTTGTATTCCAAAATTAAAACAATATTGACTTTAGAAATGTAGAAACACTCTGAACATGAAAGCACTTTTTAATAACTTCATGTGTTCATAGATACAAAACAAGAGTTTAAACAGTTTTAATATCAAAGTTTAAATTTCAGTGCAATGAAATACACCTAATCCCAGGCTATAAATGTAATCTTAAAGAACAAGAAAATATTCAGTGATACAGCTAATTTAGAGTAGAACAGATTCCTGGATAATTATTCATTCAGGAAAAGATCAAGAAATGGTTGACACCCCCAAATCACATTGTTTTGATTTTGCACAATTTTTTTACAATATCGTAGTTGCAATAACACAGTTGTCTCAGAAAAAAATTAGAAGCCATGTAAAGTATGTTAAACTATTTTTTGCAGGGGAAAAAATCTGATAAACAGCCTTCAATAAAGGAAGAAATAATAACAGAACAAAAGGAAAGCAAACAGAAAATTCAAAATGAGTCTACCCAGCACTGAGTATTAGTTCTACAAGAAAATTAGTAAAAATTTCAAATACCAACACTGAAGAGAGGAAAATCTGAACTTTTATTATTAGCCTCTTTATTAACCATACCAATTCTGCCTAGGATTCCTCTCCTGCAAAAGAAACTGTACATTAAGCCTGATCCTTCCAATATGCTAAATAATGGAGCTCGTAATGAGCCCATGATAATGGGTCTCTTTTTCCTGGAAATTGCCGTTTGGTTTATTTTTCTAAGGAACATCTGCCGTGGTTTTGAAAGGTTGCTAAGGAAAGGTTTTAAAAAAGGTGATACAAAGCAAGCAACATCTTTATTCTGTTCTTCACCCAAAATGCATCACATTTAAAATTTAAGCTTTTATTTTAAACCATGAAAGCCATTTAAGGTTTTGCTCATTCTTCCCCTTTGTGAAGGGGCCATGGACTCAGCTGCCACGGGTCATATTCTTTCTGGGGCAATGGGGCTGGGGTTGGGGTTAGCAACTGTGACCCGTGGGCATCTCTAACTGGAAAATTAGAACAGGGCTGTTCCCCTGATACCCACACCCAAATTCACCCATTAGCAAATCACGTCAACTGTCAAGATAGTCTACCTCCCAGCTGCTTCCTATGTCTCCATTAATGGCCCCAATGAGATCCACACTTACTCTGTCATCTGTATCTTCTGCATGACTTCTGCTTTTCTCCCTTTCCTCCCACGTTCCTACATTCCTCTCTCAATACCCCTGCAAGAGTGATTATGTAAAAGTGAATTCCTATTCTCAGAACACAATCTAATATCCTCACTACAGTCTATGAGGCCCTGTCTGATCTAGTGCCTGGCCATCTCTCTGGCCTCATCTGCTACCACTTTCCCCTTGTTCAATGCGTTCCAGTCACACCAAACTTCTTGCCATCCCTCAAATATACCAATTTCACCTCACTTCAGGGCCTTTGCACTAGATGTTCCCTCTCCCTTGAATGCCCTTTACCAGATACTCAGACATCTCAATTCCACACTCTGTTCCTATTTTTGTTCTTCAAAGCAGAAAGAGGTATCACCTCTTCAAAGATGCCTTTCCTGAATATACCATCTAAAACAGCCTAAACTCAATACCTAGGACAAACTTAACCAAAGAAGTGAAAGACCTATACTCTGAAAACTATAAAACACTGATCAAAGAAACTGAAGATGACACAAACAAATGGAAAGATATTTCATGCTCATGGACTGGAAGAATTAACATTGTCAAAATGTCCATATTACCGAAAGCAATCTACAGATTCAATGAAATGCCTATCAAAATACTAACAAACTAGAAAAAATACTAAAATTTGTATAGAAATGTAGAAGACCCCAAATAGCCAAAGTAATCCTGAGAAAGTACAAAACTAGAGGCACCACAATCCCAGATTTCAAGATCTACTACAAAGCCGTAGTAATCAAAACAGTATGGTACTGGCACAAAAACAGACACACAGGTAAACAGAACAGAATAGAGAGCCCAGAAATAAACCCATATTTACACGGCCAATTAATCTATGACAAAGGAGGCAAGAATTCAAAATGGGGAAAAGATAGTCTTTTCAATAAAAAAGTCTGGCAAAACCGGACAGCTACATGCAAAAGAATGAAACTGGACGACTAATACCATACACGAAAATGAACTCAAAATGGATTAAAGACCTAAACATAAGGCATGAAACCATAAAAATCCTAGAAGAGAGCACAGGCAGTAATTTCTCTGATATTGGCCGTAGCAACATTTTTCTAGATAGGTCTCAAGGGGAACAAAAGCAAAAATAAACTATTGAGACTACATCAAAAGCAAAAGGCTTTTGCACAGCCAGGAAAACAAAAAGACAACCTACTGAGTGAGAGACAATATTTGCAAATGGCATAACCAATAAGGGGTTAATACCCAAAATATGTAAAGAACTTATACAGCTCAACACCAAAAAGACAAACAATCTGCATAAGCAAACAAAAAGCAGGGTCAGGACCATAAGAACACAGGACAAACTGATGGTTGCCAGAATGGAGGGGAGAGGAGGTTGAGCAAAATGGGTGGAGGGGAGGGGGGACACAGGCCTCCAGTTATGGAATGAGTAAGTCACAGGAATGAAAGCAGAGCATAAGGAATACAATGATACGGTAATAGCGATGCAATGGGACAGATGGTAGCTATACTTGTGGTGAACATAGCATAATGTAGAAACTTGTCAAATCACTAAGTTGTACACCTGAAACTAATGTAACACGGTGTGTTAATTATAGTCAAAATAAAATAAAATAAAATAAAATAAAATAAAATAAAATAAAATAAAACTAGCAGAATCACCCCAAATCTAGTGCCTTCACAATTTTCCCTCAACAGAACTATCATGTGATATTACATTACACAATAATTGTGGATTTGTTTACAGTCTGTTACTCCTATTATAATGTAGGTTCATTGAAGGTGGGGACTTGTTCATTGCTAGAACAATGCCCAGTCCTCACGAAATACTTATTGAATGAATAAGTGAATGAATTTATTGGTCTCCTAAAAGCTGCAGACCTAAGAGGTACAAAATCCAAACAAATCTCTACTTCTTAAATATTACACCATAATTATAAGCAGGTGGACATTTGTATGCTTAGGATTATTCTTGAATAATAATAATAATAATAATAATAATTTTAATAATATTTTATTATTATTTTAATAATAATAATTTTGAATAGCAAAACCAGTACATCTTACAACATGGCACACAACCTTCCTGTCGCTCTCATCCCATGAGTCTACCTCAAAGACGTCCTTGGGAAATGTCAGTAGCTTACTCCTCCTAGTGAGGTAGGTCTGGACTGATGGATTAAGACCAAATGCTGCTCTATGGCAAAGGACACCATAGCAGTGCCCACACACCAAAAATGTCCTCTGCTCCCCCGTGGAAGCTTAGCTCTAAGAGTTTTATGAGCTGCAGAAGACAAGTGGGATTAAAACCAGGCAGACTTGTCAGCATTCTCTGTTTTGTTTTTTTTTTTCCAAGTTCAGAACTGAATACATCATCTAACCCCAAACAAAAACAGTGTCAAACACAGTTCCATGTTACCAAAGCCATTAGGAACCCATATGAATAGAATGAGTGTTAAGCATATGGGGTCAAAATCTGCTCTGCTCTCCCTGCAAAACGGCCATGAAAGGCAATGTAAAGTAAATACAGATAGAATGATGGGTAGCTTTCATCTATCACTAAAGTCCCAAGATGCTGGATACACTCCCACCTTCATTTGAATCTGCTATTTTTTATTTTAACTTTTATACATGCAAAAGACATAAACCAAATGGGACAAGAAGGAGAATGAATAAAATGTGAACATCTGTTTCAGTAAGATTCTTTTCCTCCCTGCTCAATGGGATGGACACTGTTAAAAGATTCCAGAGACAATGTGCCTTAAAGGCCTTCCAAAAATAAAAATAACAGTACCTGCACAACGATGATATCTATATTGATATTTTCCTGCACCAAATCCCTTAAGTCACCATGATTTGGACTTGAACCCAAAAACTGGCTGGAAGAGGCACAATAAGTCCCCATCCCAGCTAGTGTGATCAATCTGCGTTCCAAGGCACACTCTCCCACCCCTGCTCACGCCCCTTCTTCCTGGACACGTTCTTCAGCCACCAGAGCCTTCTCCCAACATTCTACCCACTATGGGGGCTGCGTTCAGCCTTCCACTCTGCAAGTCTACATCGGTCTTTTATGTCTCTGAACTCCTCATTGCTAATAACACGACATTCGTTGTGCATTTTACAATTTTGAAAATATTTTCACAACACTAGTTCAGAAGACAAATATTATTAATATTATTATTACAGGACATGGATGAAGAAAAGGGGAGTATTCTGAATTAAAGGATCCACAGGAGGGCCTGCTGCCTCCTGCTATCCCTTACTGTTTCACCTAACAATGCTGGGATATTGACTTCACCTCTTTGAGTAGGTTGAAGACTACGAGGAGAAAGAGGGTCTCACAGTGCTGGCCCTATGGTAATTACTTTAAAATGCTTGCTGACTGGGGTGGTACAAAGAGCCATGGAGAACAGGATTCTGGTTCTGACTCACTATCTTCAGTTGTCTGATTGGTGGCGAGTCACTGAGATTCTGCTTTCTCAACTGCTGAAATGGTGGGGTTGGGGTGAAAGCTGGCACTAACTCCGATCCTAGAATCCTGTAACGTATGCTCACAGGCGTTGCTTCTTCTTGGCTGACTCCTTCTGGCACTATCTTCACAAATCTCAAGTTGTCAAATCCCCAAATTCAAGTACTCTTGGAAATGTGATAGAGGTTCTGGGCTGCCATGTTTGGTTGCTGTCCACTGCAACCAAATCCTCATGGGATTCACATTGTGGTACACACATTACACATGTAACGCTGCCCACACTCGGCATGAGGTAGTGTCATTAGACCCACTATCACTTCATTTAGACCCCAGCCCTTGGGGAGTACTCATAGGATAGTACAAACTTAGCCCAAATCCGTGAATGCCAAAATTCTGCCATCTATTCAAACCTATACTTTTCAAACTCTCTATAACTACTGAACTTCCAGAGACCCCCTAAACACTCCACCTTTTCCAGGGCACCTGGGTGGCTCTGTCAGTTAAGCATCTGTTGATTTCAGCTCAGGTCATGTAATTTTCCAATCACTGAAGTTAATCATGTTGGCGATGGAACCCACAATTGTTCCTAAAATGGAAACTCCTTCCTACTTGTCTCATTACTGTCCCCGTAATCTCTCTCCAAAGCAAGGAATAAGTCTCAAAACCAGAGAGCTGTGAAGTCCAAAATCTTGAAGTCATTTTGTATTTCACCTCAGTCTCCTTCCTTGCCCTACTCCAGGCGGGCTCTTGGCTTCCGCCCATCCCCCCTCCACCTGGCCCTCTACCCGCCAAGGCCCCGGGTGCCTGGTCTCCCTTAGGCACAGGCTTCCAGCAACCTTCTCCCTTTTCCCTAATCCATCCTACTCAGAGCAGACAGAGCAAATTCGAGATCTCTGCTTTGCTACCCCACCTTCCCTCAACACCCACAAAATGTTTTGTCAGTGTGTTCCCAAGAAGGGCAGATAAGAAGAAAAGATAAAAAGGAGGTGATGGAGGAAGGAAATAATGAGTCTGGTTTCTGTGACTGGTGTAAAAGGAACCCCTCTAAAGGCTTATTATGCAAGTTGGCGTGTGCAGTCATTTCCTGGGCTCCCACAACAAAGTACCACAAACCAGGTGACACAAAAAACAGAAATGTGTGGTCTGACAGTTCTAGAGACCAGAAGTCTGAAATTAAGGTGCCAGCAAGGCCAAGCTCTCTCTGAAGGTTCTGGGGGAGAATCCCTTCTTGTCTCTTTTAGCTTCTGGTGTTTGCCAGCAATGCTTGGGTTTGCTTGGCTTGTACATGTGTCACTACAGTCAGATGGCATCTTCTCCCTGTGTCTTATAGTCCCTTTGGGATGCTGTAACAAAAAGTAGCTTACAAACAACAGAAATTTATTTCTCAAAGTTCTGGAGGCTGCAAAGTCCAAGATCAAGGTGCCAGCATGGGCACATTCTAGTGAGGACCCACTTCCTGGTTCACGGCTGGCACCTTCTTGCTGTGTCCTCACGTGGTGGGAGGGACTCGGGAGCTCTCTGGAGCCTCTTTTATAAGGGTACTAATCCCGTCCGTTAACGGTACACCTTTATGTCCCTCAGACCTCCCAAAGGCCCCACCTCCTATTACCACCACATTGGACATTGGGATTTCAACACAGGAATTTGTATCTTGAATGGCCTCACGTGGTCTACCCTCTGTGTGTTTGTATCTGTGTCAAATGTCCCCTTTTTATGACACCAATCACACTGGATTAGGGCCCGTGCTAATATCCTCATCTTAACTTGATTATCTCTGTAAAAGCCCTATTTCCAAATAAGATCATGTTCTGACAGTTAGAGCTTCAATATATCTTTGTGGAGCAGGGGACACAATTCAACCTTAAGAGCGTGGGAAGGGGTGACTTACTTTCCAATGTGGCAGTGGACCAGCCCTCCTTGATGGAACTCTTAGACCCACATACTATATGAGCCACACAAGGCCTACCCTCACAGGGCCCCACACATAGTCCTAGGTGAGCCAATGTGGCACTGAGCCTGACTCGAACTTTCTTCCTTCCGGAGGACACTGAGGAGATACAGCTGGAGTCCTGGAAGTCCCAGAAGGCCTGTGATTCTTGGCACTAACACAGAACATAGCAGGAGGAGGAATTGGCTTTATCAGGAGAATAGGCATTCCCAGCCACGAAAGGTGTGCCACTGGGAACAATGTACATAAAGATATGGGCCTTACGCACAAGAGGACCACAAATGCTTTCTCCTGTGTCCTTATCTTTGCCCTGGTTGGACTGTTTGCTCCTGCCTTCTTAGTGAAGCTGTCCTACCTTGTCCCTGACTGTACCACTTCTAGGTCAGCAAGGCACCCTGCTGATCTATGTGGTTTCTTCCCCTCACAGACACTCTCTGCTGTGAGTAGGAATGTTTAAAACATCCTCCACCCACACACTGCCTGACTGGTAGGGAATCGTCAAAATGGCATTTCGTTCTTTTATGCTTTACTGAAAGAGAAGGAAAAAAGAGGCAAGAAGAAAGCCCCAAACTTGTTTGGTCTTCTCAACGTGTGGTCTTTACTAGCATAAGAATATTATAGGTGTTGATAATAAGAATTTTCGTTATTTAATTTGCTGAGTTCATGCAAGCTTCTTGAAAAAAAAGCTGATAGATATAATTTGTTCTTAAAATACCTCATATTAAAACAGTCAATAAACGTCTATTGCATATCCACCCACCATACTTAAACGAAGCCATTTAAACGCTGCTTTGTGGATTCACAACAGAAAATGTGTAACAATAACGCGAACTTAGAGCTCACTCTAAGCAACACATTTTTAAAGGCTCTCTAATCCTTCCTTTAAAACAACTGAAACATTAGCATATACTAAGGCCATTATAGAGTTCCATGTCCAGCAGCTATGCCCAAAATGGTGACCCACTACAAAACGTCTACAAAAATGATTGCTGAGAATTTGATATATTTTAGAAAATATATTCAAGATCTATTTTGATATGTAGAATAAGAAAACATACAATTTTGGCGTTTAGTAGTTTTATTTTCGAAAACATGGGTCATCATGAATAGCAAGAATTCAGGCTTTTCTTTTGTCACTTTTTATGTTGAAAGCTCTTTTGCTTTTCCCTAGTGAAAACACCACGTTAAAGTTATAGAGTGCTATTTTTCAGAAAAGCTTACCTAGTCTAACAACCTATAAGCCCATCTACCAACCTAGCATGCTACAGAACATATGTCTTTCTGCCCTCAAAGTTCAGGTGTTGAAACCCGACCTTCAGTGTGATGGCACTTGGGGGTGGTGTCTTTGGGAGGGGATTAGGTCCTGAGGACAGAGCCTCAGGAATGAGAGTAGTGCCCTCACAAAAGACCACAGAGCTTCCTTTCCTGCCACTTCTGCTATGTGAGGAGACAGTGGGCAGTGGTCTACGAACAAGGAGGTGGCTGGCCAGACACTGATCCTGTTCTTTGACCTCAGCAACCCCTTACAGCTGGTTCAGCTGACTCCTGCACCCTGGCGTCACTATGGACGCCCCTCCCTCTCCCTTGGATCTGGTCCTGGCAGCAGAAAACTCATGGCCTGGACAAAGTTCAGGACTGGAACCATATTTCTCTCACTAATGCCCACATTGGTTGTTATTGCCCTGCTCAAAAACCTCTAACTGCTCCCCACCTGCCTGTAAGGCACAGATTCCTTGGCTTTTCTTATGCCCCACTTGCTTTCCAGTACTGCCCACAAAATTAAGGCATAATCATTAATATGGACCTCTCAACATTTTCCCAAATTGCTTTGCATAGTCTTCTTCTATACCTTTATCGCCGACGTTCATTTCTGCTTCCACCTCCTGATAAAATCTGGTGTCACCTCAGAGCACACATCCACTCTGCCTCCTTCCCACACATGACTGCATGGACATCATAAACTGTTGGGTTAAGTGAATGAAACAGGAAGTGCAGAAGGCTTTGTATTCCATTCCAATCCAATTTTGGACGACTTTAAAAAAAAAATCTCATAGTTACATAGGACAACAAAATTAGAGCTTATTGAAATGCTCCAAAATGTGAAGTCTGCAGTCTTCAGTGCTTGGCACTGGATGTACAAAGGCAAAGGATGTACAAATGAAGGCTTTGAGTGGGGGGGGGGGGTTGCAAAAACTCTCGGGCTCCTTAGGGTATGTTTTTCTCGATCTATGTTAAAAGAATGAAAAACAAACCCAAAGAGGCACTCTCAGAGGCCTTAGCCCCATTTAATAGTGTGATGCAGCTATAACTAAGAGCTGAGACCCCAGTTCCAAGCTGTGTCATTTCTAGGGAAACATGAGATAGAAAAATACAGTCTGTTTATGGTCAAGAAGACAAGAAGAAACTTTCAAGTTGTCAATGAGCATTTGATCACTTGCCTATTGGTTTGGCTGTCCCTGGTATTGTTTAAATGTAGAATATGTATTCAGGATATGAAATGGATTTGAGATTATGCATTCAGGAAATGAAATGGATTTAAGACCTTACAGCCTACAAAATGCAATTTAACATTTTCTCTCTTTGGATTTATTAGATTTTTACAGAGTTATTTCCTTTAAAACTGCCTTAATGAAACAAAGTGAACTGGAAGATTTTACGAGAATGGGTGTCCTCAAAAGGGCCACAATCTACAAGAAAAGGAAGTCATGTTCCTCTTTATAAAAATCTGCCTACAGTCCTTCGTCTCTCGCATGGATCTGGAAGGCACTGCAGGAGCCCTGGAGTCTGGTCCACAAGCTTCCTGGCTGTCCTCTCTAAACCCCAGGTCACCATCCTAACAATGCAAAGAATAACAAATGCCCTGCCCACCCACCCCCGCCCCCCCCAGGTTGAGAGATTGAGATGAGAGAGTGCATCTCTATCATTGTTGTCATTGCCAGCAGGATATCTAGACTGAAGGCTTGCAGAACCCCCTCAGAGGGTGCAGGAGAGGCCATGGTATGGGGGGGGGCGGTGGACAGCATCCAAGGATAGGCGCCCGGCCCCCACCTTGCATCAATGGCTCAAAGGCAGGGCCCCAGCATTCCACAGCCAAATGGCCTGACAGTGACCTCCCTCTGGCCTTGACCATTCAAAAATTTAGGGACTTTACAGTACCTTAGAGACGACAGTCCAACCCACTTGTTGTGAAGCTGAAGCAACTAAGGAAATGCCCAAGACCAACCAAGAGTCAATGGCTAAGCCAGGACCCTGCAGGGCTCCTCTGGGGGACCACACTTCCTTACAAACAAGGACATGCAAAACCACATTTAAAAAAACCCTCAATTCCATTCTTTGGGGGCCTTAAAGCTTTGACATCTAAGCGGGTTGCCACAGCTGGTTGACTAAGAGAAGCCACTGAAGTGACAGAGAGATGCAGTGACCATGGACGAGGACAGCTTGCAAAAGCCACCAGCTGGAGGACAGGGGCATGTCACTTGTGAGTGCTGGTCTACTGCACAGCTGCGATGGTGGTGGCTGCCTCCTGGGAGAGGTTCTCCACCCCGAACACCCAAGACCCACAGGACAATGTCACTGAGCTGGAGGCGAAGTTCCCCGACAGAACGCCATGAACCTCCAGGGCCACGGCCACACAGAATTCCTCCTGATGGCGTCCTCTGACTCTGAGTCATGTTCACGGCGGAAGCTCTCCTGGGCCATCTCTCAGCTGCGGATGCAAGGGGTCAGAGGGCTTGCATACTGTTGCCTGTCTTCCCCGGTAAACATGCCTGATTGGCACGCTTTTGGCTTCAGGGAGTTTTGAAACTATCAGTTGCCAGCAGAAGATGCTGTGGCTATGGCCTGCAGAGCAAAGCTGCTGGCCACCACGGAGCCCCTCACCCCCCTGGGGTCACAGGCCCAATTCCATTCTCTCTTGACCCTGAGCAGGTCCCAGAAGACGACTCAGACTGTCCTCTCGGTTTGGCAGTGGTTGAGGGGTTTCTGTCTGCTCACTGGTCCTCACCATGGGGCTGCAGTGCCCGCCTCCCACTACTTCCCAGCACGAGATCTGTGCTACGGGACTGTGTAAGTCACCCCCCCCCCGCCCCCACCCCGGTCGGTGAGCTTCTTTCCTGCTTGTCAGGGTTCTGTGGAACCCTCCACTAACAATAAATGTTCAAGCCCCCACCTCCCCGCCCCCATGGCACCACTGGTCCTGCCCTCGGAGGAGGAGGACAAACAGGGAGAGGCCCGTGCACCAAGGGTCCAGGGAGGCTAATTCCTCTCTCTCTCATGGAGCGAAGGGAATAGAAGGAGCCACAAATGTGCCTGAAACCCAAACACAGCTGGAAGGTCTAATTTAGGCTACAACCCTGATGGGGCACAGAACATATGTGGCAGATTTCCTAAAAGCAGAGAGCAATCACACACCACAAGGTGACACATGAAAACAAACACTGCCATCAGAACATCTTCAGAGTTCCAGAAAATAACGTGGGAGGTGGGGAGGTCAGAAGGGAGGAGGGAGGGGAGGTACAGAGGAAGAGAGAGGAGGGGGAGAGGAGGGAACAGGGGCCAAAGAGGAGAATGTTTGTGCAATGCGAAGGTCCCACTGTTCATGCTGTCCCTGGCCGTGAGGGGGTCGCAGGGGTCAGGGGAGCTCCTCGGGTGAAGAGTAGGGTCAAAAAAGACTTACCAGCTACGTGACTTGGGCGACATTCTTCACCTCTCTTGGCTTCATTTATTCATTCATGCATGCACGTGTTGCATTCCTACTGTGTGCCTAACACTGTGCTGGGCACTAGAGATAAAGCCAGGCCATGAAGGAGGAGGGGAAGGGGGAGGAGAAAGCAGGTGAGGAAGAGGAGGAAGAGAAAGGAGAAGGGGAGGGGAGGAAGAAGAGGAAGAGTTCCGAGCAGGGAGGTGACAGATGGAGCTTGAAGTGGAAAGGACCCGCCTGGCCCCAGAGTGGATGTGGGGACACCTGTGCTTGGAAGGAGGTGCTGGTGGTTTAGATGTAGGTGGTGGGCGAGGACATCAGGGAGGGGTGAAGCGGGATGGGGTAAGGGAGGTGGCACCCAGTCTGGCGCTCAGTCGCCGCTGGGGACTGATGTCACGTTTAAGGGGAAGGTGGTCCTGGCAGGGAGGAGCGACCCGGCTTCCCTGAGCCAGCCCCTGTGGTGAGACCAGAAGGCTCTTCACTTGCTCCAGCAGGTGAGCTCCGTGCGCTCCCGAAAGTGGCAAATCAGCACGAGAGATAATTCGATAATCAAAATAATTAACCCTCCAGATTACAATTGAAATGCTGGCCACTTAGCGACTCTATGATTACAATCACTCTCAGCCTATCCCCGGTCCCTTTTAGCTGCCAGCTTATGGAGCCAGAGCTGTTACTGGGGTGACAGCCGAGGCCACGTGTCAGCAACGCGCCTTGTTACCAGGCTTGAGCCAGAGGACGGGGCCCAGGCCCGGGGATTCGCAACCAAAACGGTTGCTTTGAGCCTTATGATTTCTCAGTTTAACGAATTAAATTTTAATGCAGAAATTCACATTCAGCTCATTCATAGAAGCTGATTTGAAAAAAGAAACCTATATGATCTCATCATCATGTATTCATCACGTCCTAGTCTCTCCATTTACAAAGCCTCTCAATTCATCTTCTTTCTTTCCATTTCCAGGGACACTAACCTAGTCCGACCAGCCACTCCATAAATATTTATCGAATACCTACTATATGCAAATCAGCGGGCCAGGTGCTGTGGGGGAGCAGAGAATAAATGTTTCCTGTCCTGGACTCTAAGAATACAGAAAAAGCTGCAAACGTGGGCTCTAGCCTCACCACAAGATAAAAGCTCGCCAAGAAGAGGTGACGGGACCTTCTTTGTGCCTCTCCTTTCATTCACAAAGCCGTGAACAGTGCAGGATGCGGTGCCCATGGGGATAGCATCGGGCGGGGCAATACAAAATGCTCCCAGCGTGGAAGGCGGCACCCTTACCATGTATGACCGTGACCATGGCCAGCAATGGCTCTGACCCTCCGCACACACCATCACGGGATGCCCTGCCCCTCTTCCATGCCCTGCCTCCTCTTACCCACCCTCTCACCACTTTCTCCAGCCCCAACCACTCAGTCTACTGACCTCACAAATACCTGATTTCTGCCTCACCTATCCGTCTCTTTCAGACCGAGCAAGGTAGATTCAGACAAAGTGCTAAAGGACTTTAGGGGGAGCCGACCATTGTTGTGGGATGATAAAGCAGGGAAGGTTCCAGGAAAATTCAGGCAGGAGAAGGGAGGCAGGGTGCTGCAGGCACACCACCAGCATAAACACGATTTCAAGCAGCGGGCTCCATTCAGTGCCTGGCACAGAAGGGCCTGGCTGGCCACAGCAGGGTTTGCTCAAATGGCATTTGCAGAGGACTGTCCTGTGCAGGTACTTTGCTAGGGGTTGAGGGACAGAGGTAGGCACCAGGCAAAGACATTTGGAAAGGTGGATGGAGCCAAAGGGGGTCACACTGTCTATATTGCTCAGGAACTTGGAATTTAAACGCCAGACAAGCAATGGGACTGTTTGGGCATTTGTACTATTATAAACAACACTTCAGTGAGAAGCCTTGCATCTCTTTGCTAACTTGTTGAATCACCATATTTTCTAAAGATGAATTCCTAGAAGAGGACATTAAGGTGAAGGAGATGCTGGGATTTTTTGTCTGTTTTAGAACTTTTAAAAAATTTTCCACTGAACTGCTCACCAAAACAGGTGCACCAATTTATATACAGATAAGCAGGCCCACTTCCCATACTCTCAGCAATGGTTATGATTAGATGGTTACCTGCTAATCCAACAGGTGAAAAACGAGTCCTCTTTTTCCATTTTTTTTGAATGTTAATGAGGTAAACCAGTGTCTGCTGTTTATCATTTGTATTTCTCTTTTGGTGAATCATTCATATGTATTCTTAAACTTGTCTTTCTACTGAGTCACTATTTTATCTTTTTTTTAAAAATTTTTTTTTCAACGTTTATTTATTTTTGGGACAGAGAGAGACAGAGCATGAACGGGGGAGGGGGCAGAGAGAGAGGGAGACACAGAATCGGAAACAGGCTCCAGCCTCCGAGCCATCAGCCCAGAGCCCGACGCGGGGCTCAAACTCCCGGACCGCGAGATCGTGACCTGGCTGAAGTCGGACGCTTAACCGACTGCGCCACCCAGGCGCCCCTTATCTTTTACTCTGTATTAATCTTTTGTCTAACAAGTACCTTGCAAATACTTCTCCATCTGTGTGGTCTTTAATTTAAAGACAGTTTGTTTTGACCCAAGTCTTACATTTTTTAATTTTTTTAATGTTTATGTTTGAGAGACAAAGCACGAGCAGGGAAGGGGCAGAGAGAGAAAGGGAGACACAGAATCCAAAATAGGCTCCAGGCTCTCAGCTGGCAGCACAGAGCCCGATGCGGAGCTTGAACCCATGAACCATCAGGTCATGACCTGAGCCACAGTTAGACACTCAACCGACTGAGCCACCCAGGTGTCCCTACCTAAATTTTAAATTTACGTAGTGGAACCTACCAAACTCCCCTGGCTTTTGTGTGATGCCCGTGAGTGCCCACTTCACTTGATTTTACATGGTCACTGACATTTTTTTCCACTGCTTTTACATTCTCACTTATTGAAATGAAAATATTATTAATCTAGGTTTGATGTAAAGTTTCTCATAAACCCATATGAGTTTATGATACATTAAATTCTTACATATTCTTAGGTCTTATTCTGTGTCCTAAACTTCTCTATCCCGGGATCAGAACCACACACAGTTTTAATTATTATTCAATTAATAATTTAATTATTTCTAAACAAGAATGCCCCATCCTTTGACCCCCTCATTACTTACTTTTCTGAGTTTTTCCAAATATACACATACTTCTTTTTTTCCCTTCAGATGAACTCAAGAATTACTTCAAAAATTTCTCCCCTCAAAATCATGCTATCATTCAGGCAGCATGTGTTAAATTTATAATCCACTTTTGGGGAGGACAGACATCTTTACTGTATTGAATTTTCTCTCTAGATATTTAATATAATTCTCCATTTATTCAAATATGCTTTTGTACCTCTCAGTCTTCAACTTTTTTTTCCCACTATGGGTACCGCACATTTCTTTAAAATTTATTCCTACGTGCAAACTACTTAGGCATTGGGTTAAAATTCTTAATGACTTTTATTATATTTTAAGTTGGTCACTGAACTGAGGAAGCACTTTTTAAAAATCTGTCACACGCCATCTGAGATACCTCTTACGTTATTTCTGATACTTTTGGTTCTCCTGAGTTTTCATTCTCTTCCTGGAAGAAAGTGGACAATCACATGTTGGCAACTAATCATTTTGCCTCTTTCTTTCCACGACATCATAGCTTTTGTTTCCTTATCTAAGTGAATTGGCTATCACTTCCAGAAGAATTTTAAGTGGCAATGCTCCAGGGAGCACCTGTGTCGTCCTCTTAAGTTTATTGAGAACATCTGGACATTCGGAAGGAGGAGGGCTGCGTTTGAAACCTTTCGAATCCACCTGTGTGATCCCCCAGCCTGTATTTCTACCACTCGATCTCTGTGCATGTCACTGGTCACAGAGTCGTTACTTTACTGTCCTGCTTAAGAAACCAGAAGCTTTCGAATTCCTCACTGAGTCAACTCCAAACTCAAACCTCAAACCAGCTGTTGGGGAGTTCCCAACAGAGCTGCCCCTTCCTCGTGCAGGGGCGTCTGTGTTCATCAACCCCACACATTCCTCTGTGGCTCATCTTGTCTTAAGGGGTGACATCACAGAGGAGTAAGGCTGCAATCTTTTGTTGTATAGATCATCCGTTGCATGGCCCTGAATAATTTATTTCTCTAAGACTTGCTTTTCTTGTATGTAAAATAGGGACACTTACCTTGCAGTATTAAGATTTAAATAAGATAATTTGGGGGGGGGGCCCTGGGAGAGGCTCAGTTGGTTAAGCATCTGACTCTTGATTTCGGCTCGGGTCATGATCTCACGGCTCCTGAGATTGAGCCCTACGTTGGGCTCTGTGCTGACAGCTCGGAGCCTACTTGGGATTCTCTCTCTCCCTCTCTCTCTCTGCCCTCCCCCACTCACGCTTTTTTTTTTTCTCTCTCTCTCTCTCAAAATAAATAAACATTAAAAAAAATTTTTTAAGAAGAGAATTTTTATAAAGCTCCCACCAAAGTACTTGGTATTTCTAGGCATTTAATAACTGCTAGTTATTACTATTATTTTTATCATTCCTACCCTCCCTTCTGCTTGTTCCTCGCCTCTGTGACTTCATTCGTGTACTTTTGCTCCCCTCCACACAGCCTCATCCAAGTGTCTTATCTCTCTTGCATTCCATACAAGGCAACAGCCAACACTTCCTTCAGGGTCCAACTCATGACTCACCTTCTCCAGGAGACTCTTCTTGACTTAATGAATGTGTCCCAAACTGTCCTCTGTGTGTGTTCTCTCAACATTTTATAGATAACTCATGTTACATTATGCGCTTGATTATATGTTGCCTTTAGAATTTTCTAGATAATTACAAGTAGTAATTGCTCGTTGGTCTCGTGTAGATACACTTGGCCTTCCTAATCGGATTAAAAGCTTGTTAAGGCCAAGGACTCTATCTGCTGTTGCTTTATTACCCACAGACCCCAGTCCCCTGAATAGTGAAACGTGCCCAGAGATAGAATACATCCTCACTTAAAAGTAAGTGGATAAAATTACCCAGGTGATTTTCCTAATTCAAACTCAAGTATTTAAAACACAATTAGAAAACTGAATAAGTAATGATTACAGAAACGCTGAGAGTAATTTTTGAGACCCTCCTAAATCTTCATCTCCTGCTCGCGCCACCCCCCACCCCCGACACACACTCAATGGCCGAAAAAGATATTTCCTCTCTCCCCGCTCACTTCCCCATCTCAGTGTGCAGCACATCCACCTGCTGTTTTTCTCCACCCACAAATCCAAGGGCATCCTTGATGCCTCTGTTTCTTTCACTCCCACTGACATCCCATCCCACCGACATCTGTAGAGAAAGAGACCCACCTCCCAGATCCGTCCAGTCCGTTCACGTCCCCTGCCAGCACTCAGCTCAGGTGGGCATCATCTCCCGCCCTCAGAGCCCCCGCCACACTCGCTCCTACCTCTGGCCACCCCAGCCACACCCTGCCCGGCCCCTTCTCCCCCTGCGGGCCTCAGGTCTTTCCCATCGAGTATCTGAGGTGGGTCCCCCACCCCTCACCCACAGGTGTTTCTCCATCTCAACACCTGGTGAGCTCCCTTCCCCACAATCTGGCGTGGTGGTGGCTTGCCTGCACACACCCTTACATGTCTCACCAGACTGTAAGCTCCAGGCCCAGTTTCAGGCAGATCCATTTTTTTTCCTTTTTTAATCACTGAAGTATAGTTGACATACAATGTTCTATTAGATTCAAGTGCACAACACAGTGATTCGACAGTTCTATACACGCGATGCTCACAATATGAGCAGTCACCACCTGCACCACACAATGTTATCACGGTATCACCGACCACGTTCTCTGTGTGTACTTTCCATCCCTGTGACGGAGTTATTTAGACATTTTTTAAATGTTTATTTATGAGAGAGAAAGAGAGGGAGCCAGCGCAAGTGGGGGCAGGGCAGAGGGAGGGACAATGGATCAGAAGCGGGCTCTGGGCTGATAGCAGTGATCCCGACGTGGGGCTTGAACTCATGATCTGTGAGGTTGAGCCAAAGTTGGACGCTCAACCGATGCAGTCACTCAGGTGCCCGACTTACTTATTTTATAAGACTGACCCACTTTGTTTACAGGCATAGTTCCCGGCACGCAAAATGCTCCATGAATGTTTGTTGAATGAAGGCGGAAACGGCACCAGGGCATCCAAGCTCTGTGAGCTTCCAGTCTGGGAAGTTTAAGCAAGTAATCTGGCCTCTTTGAGCCAGAGACTCAGTACGTGCCGAATCAGAAACATCTGCTCTGTCAGCCTCACAATGACGTGTAGGGACTGAAGGAAAGCTGTCTGTGACAATGCTTGGAAATACGTGCTGCCTTAACACAGCAAAGTATTCCTGCGTGCCTGGCGGAGTCTGGCTTAGTCAGGCAGTGCTTTGGGCTCTAGTCTTACCAAATTCAGTTCCCTCCATAAGGATAACCACTATACCCCATGTCAAAATCCAGATGGAACTGACACTGGGATGCCTTAACAGGATTTACCCGGAGAACACTTTTAAAATTTAAAAAGCCTGGGGCACCTGGGTGGCTCAGTCGGTTAAACGTCCAACTCTTGATTTCAGCTTCGGTCATGATCTCATGGTTCATGGGACTGAGCCCCATGTCAGGCTCTGTGCCAAAGTGAGGAGCCTGATTCAGGTTCTCTCTCTTCCTCTCTCTCTCTCTCTCTCTCTCTCTCTCTCTCCCCCCCTCCCCCACTCACTCTCAAAAATAAACATTTAATAAAAATAAAAATAAAATAAAATGCAAAACACCTAAGAAATGAGGATAGTGTTACAACATTTTTTAACCATTTAATGAGAGCAATTAAAAAGGGGAAAAAAGTGTTTAAAAAAACTCTCCCTTTTTTTTTCTGGCAAATTTTAAAAACCAGTGCTTCTTATCAAGGGATTTTCTTTGGTGCCGCTTTATGCTATGACAACTTTTATGAAGAGAGAGCATTCACACATGAGCTTGTTATTATGTGTCAGGTTAACGTTACAATTTAAGTCTCCAGCAACATTTTCTTTTTCTAAAAATTTCAACTTTAAATATTCCTCCTTGAGAAGAGCAAGAATAAAATGAAAAAGAGCAATCTGAAATTCCCTCTGAGTTTGCAGAAATAGTTGGTAATCGGATGAGGCAGCCTGCCTTTGTAAACATCTCTACCATTCGAGACAGACTCCTGCACAAGCCAAGTCTGTTCTCTTGTACAAATCACCACCGAGCTACTACGGGAAACAGAACATAGCATCAGGTTATCTTGTAAACCAGTAAGAAACAAGCAGCACCTCTCCTCACGCTCACAAAACACACATCCGCAATTCATGTAAATTAAATATGTGGCATGATTGCGGATGCACCAGCCACGCAGAGGTACGTCCCCCCGGACGCATCAGCCACGCAGAGGCACCTCCACCCACACGCACCAGCCACGCAGATGCACCAGCCACACGGGCGCACCTCCACCAGGATGCTCAGAATGCAAACTCCCAGGCAGAGAGCCCAGCAGATAAGCCTGTCCAGGCACACGTGTACGCTATTTTTTAAAATATTTTTATTTATTTTTGAGAGCGAGAGAGACAGAGCATGAGTGGGGGAGGAGCAGAGAGAGAAAGGGAGACACAGAATCTGAAGCAGGCTCCAGGCTCTGAGCTGTCAGCACAGAGCCTGACGGTGGAGGGGGGGGGGGGGGTCTTGAGCTCCCCAGCTTTGAGATCATGACCTGAGCCGAAGTCGGACACTTAACTGACTGAGCCACCCAGGCGCCCCACGTGTATGCTATTTTTAAAGCACAACCCACTTAATGAAGGAACCCTCCAGACAGTTTACCAGGTGCAGTGAGCCTTGTAGACAGCCGTGGTACCCACCTAAAGACAGGTAAGTACCACGCCACAGTGAATACATGTAATGGCATGTATTGGTCCCTGAAATGACATGTATTGGCCCCTGCCCTGACAGAAGGAAAACCAGAGGAAATGTGTCTGTCTGCAAAGCCAGGCTACAGATGGTAAGGAAAGAAGCCCTGTGACTACCTGGGATTTGAAAGTAAAGCTCCTATATAGTCCTAAAAAGGGTATGCTATTCTGACACCTTGAGTTTCAGAGAAAATTTTCTGGCTTTGTCTACAGGATGACAGCACCTATTAAATAAATACGGCAAGTTCCATATCCTCTCCTGGAATCAAACGAAGTCAGGGTTGTGTTTTGGGTTTTTTGTTTGTCTGTCTGTTTGGACCACAGGGGAAGTGGCTTTCAGAAAATGTCCTGAAATTCTTGAGTTCAAATCAAGGAGGAGCCTGGCCCCAAGGGCTCTGCGGTAGGAGGTTCCCAGATCTGAAGTGCAATCCCACTAAAGTGGAGATCAGGGAACATTTTCTCCCAAAGCAAACCCTCTTCCACACTATTCTCCCCAGAAATGATGATGCAAGTGCCAGGCACGGTCTGGCCGGCAAGACAGAATTGGGGGCCGAGGGCCCCCAGAAGTGGGAGCGGGGTGCACAGGGGGGACTAGCTGCCTTCCCCCTGGGAAGGGATGATGTGGATTCTAAGATCCCACATGGACGGCAACCGGGGAGAATCTACTCCTGAGAGGAGTCCTCGTCCACCAGGAAGGAGAGGGGATGGTTCTTCGGCAGGCCGGGGCCCAGGGCATCTTGTAACTGGCTGAGACCCAGGGCACCTCAATGGAAATGGCTCCCACGAGGTGCTACAGCCCAGGCACATCCCAAATCTGCTCCAAATGCCCGTGAGAGCCTCTGAGAGCTGGCATGTGGTGGGGAAGGGAGTTCCTGTGAACCAGCCTGGGTGGGAGAGGGCCAGGGAAAGAGAAAAAGCCTTGGCTGGGAGTCGCGAGGCTGCTCGCCTAGGTTCCGCCATCTTCCTGCGGATTCAGCCTGGCTCGCAGACCTCCTCTAATAGCACTTAACATAATAAACAACTATAATCAAATTGATAAAAGTTCTGACTCCCACACATGTGCCAGGCACTATGCTCCTGGAAAGCAGGAGGTGGAAAGGTTAAATGCTCTGACTGGGGTGTGTCCCCAGCTCCGTCCACTTACCAACTGTGTGGCCTTAGGTGAGTCCATGTCTGTCTGTGCACGGCGGATGCTCATCGTTGCTGCTTCACAGGGTCGTTGTAAGGATTAAAAGGTGTGAGCTCAGCAAAGGCATGTAGCGAAGGTTCAATAACTACAAGTTGATAGCACTATTTTTTTTACTTTGGGTTTTCCTTAATCCTCACAGGTTTGCAAAGACACTTAGGTCCAGTGTCACAAGAAAGGCTAATAACGGACGCGAGACTCCAAATGCCACCCATGCGGTGCACCCACGCTGGCTGGAACTGAGTCCAACCAGCACAATGGACAAGTTGACCTAGATCAGCTGCCATTTTCTAAAAAAAATTTTTTTTAATGTTTATTCATTTTTGAGAGACAGAGAGAGACAGAGCTTGAGTGGGGGAGGGGCAGAGAGCGAGGGAGACACAGAATCTGAAGCAGGCTCCAGGCTCTGAGCTGTCAGCACAGAGCCCAACGTGGGGCTCGAACCCACAAACTGAGAGATCATGACCTGAGCCTAAGTCGGGCGCTCAACCGACTGAGCCCCCCAGGTGCCCCTCAGCTGCCATTTTCCTGACAGCCTCTCTACCTAATTTGTTGTGCTCCTGCCTGAAATCCTTCTGAGCTCAACCCCATCACCTCTAGGATGAAACCCACTCTCTCCAGCAAGGCAGCGGGGCCAGGGAGCAAAGGGGTGTTTTGGTGTCCCCAGTCAGAGAGAGCAATAGAGAAGTTTGCGTGGGGGAAAGAGCTTCAGGTTTGGTCTCACAATGACTCAAGTCCAAATTTTGCTTTTTACTTACTACTTACATGCCCTTCTGGAAGTTACTCAACCTCAATGCCTTCACTTGCAAAATGACGCTAACACCAGTATAACTCAGCCGAGGAGTACAGTAAATAACAGCCACTGTTCTAGCGACCTCCCAGCCCCGTCTGCTGCCATTGTCCCATGGTCACCTCACTCTGACTCGCAGGACAACTCCCCAGCACGCCATGCTTCCTGTTTTCTCCCATTTATATATCCTGTCCCTTGAGCCTCACCCATCCTTTCCATCCCTGCGCTACCCTCCATGGGGTTAAATCATATTTCTCTTTCAAGATTCCCCTACAGCATGACCTTCTGTGTGATGGGTTTCCCTCCAGCTCCCCGTGAGTCCCAGAGCATCCATCGCATACTGTATCCAAAGACTGTATGACCCTATTCCAGAGGGAGTTTTGTTCCTATCTCCTCCGCCAGACTGTGTTCCTTGGAAGTGCAGTGGGCACCTTCCATCTCTGGGCACCAGTTCCCAGCACTTCGTAGGAATGCTCTATGTGCTGGTTGAAGCACGAATGGAAATTTATATAAGTGACTCAAGCTCTCACTTGCAGAGTTGCTCACAGGAGCAACAATCAAAATTACAGGATTTCAGAGTTGCAAGGAATATGGACACTCCTCTTGTCCATTGCCTTCATCTGATGTGAAGACAGGTCACCACAGTTTGCTGGCTACCCAAGATAATACATGTGGGAGTTCTCAGCCCTGCAAGTTCAACCAGGACATGGAATACTCAAGTAACAGTTGAGTATCATCATGTGGCCGTGGGCTATAAGCTCAATGACATCATTGGATATGATGATGTAATGACTCTGACACACGAGAGCTTTGTTTCCTTTCAGTATCACCAAGAACATAGTAGATTTAGTCACACGGAGACTCAGGGCCATTCACATAACTGACAATCAAGTAATAGATATCACTGACTAAAATACAAATATAGTCACCTCATTGCCTAAGTGCCCAAATGGGGAAAATAATCAGAAATAGGGGAGAGAAGATACAAATAAATGGAAAAACAGTCCATGCTCATGGATTGGAAGAATAAATATTGTTAAAATGTCAATACTACCCAAAGCAATCTACACGTTCAATGCAATCCCAATCAAAATTGCACCAGTATTCTTCTTGAAGCTAGAACAAGCAATTCTAAAATTTGTATGGAACCACAAAAGACCCCGAATAGCCAAAGTAATATTGAAGAAGAAAACCAAAGTGGGAGGCATCACAATCCCAGACTCTAGCCTCTGCTACAAGGCTGTAATCATCAAGACAGCATGGTACTGGCACAAAAACAGACACAAAGACCAATGCAATAGAATAGAGACTCCAGAATTGGACCCACGAATGTATGGCCAACTAATCTTTGACAAAGCAGGAAAGAATATCCAATGGAAAAAAAGACAGTCTCTTTAACAAATGGTGCTGGGAGAACTGGACAGCAACATGCAGAAGGATGAAACTAGACCACTTTCTTACACCATTCACAAAAATAAACTCAAAATGGATGAAGGACCTGAATGTGAGATAGGAAACCATCCAAACCCTAGAGGAGAAAGCAGGAAAACACCTCTCTGACCTCAACCGCAGCAATTTCTTTTGACACATCTCCAAAGGCATGGGAATCAAAAGCAAAAGTGAACTATTGGGACCTTATGAAGATAAAAACCTTCTGCACTGCAAAGGAAACAACCAACAAAACTAAAAGTCGACCGACAGAATGGGAAAAGATATTTGTAAATGACATATCAGATAAAGGGCTAGTATCTAAAACCTACAAAGAACTCACCAAACTCCACACCCGAAAAACAAATAATCCAGTGAAGAATGGGCAGAAAACATGAATAGACACTTTTCTAAAGAAGACATCCAGATGGCCAATAGGTACATGAAAAGATGCTCAACGTCACTCCTCATCAGGGAAATACAAATCAAAACCACACTGAGATACCACCTCATGCTGGTCAGAGTGGCTAAAATGAACAAATCGGGAGACTATAGATGCCGGAGAGGATGTGGAGAAACGGGAGCCCTCCTGCACTGTTGGTGGGAATGCAAACTGGTACAGCTGATCTGGAAAACAGTGTGGAGGTTCCTCAAAAAATCAAAAATAGATCCACCTATGACCAAGCAACAGCACTGCTAGGAATTGACCCAAGGGATCCAGGAGTGCTGATGCATAGGGCACTTGTACCCCAATGTTTATAGCAGCACTTTCAACAATAGCCAAATTATGGAAAGAGCCTAAATGTCTATCGACTGATGTATGGATAAAGAAGATGTGGTTTATATATACAATGGAATACTACGTGGCAATGAGAAAGAATGAAATCTGGCCACTTGTAGCAATGTGGATGGAACTAGAGAGTATTATGCTAAGTGAAATAAGTCAGAGAAAGACAGATACTATATGTTTTCACTCATATGTGGATCCTGAGAAACTTAACAGAAGAACATGGGGGAGGGGAATGGGGGAAAAAGTTATAGAGAGGGAAGTAGGCAAACCATAAGAGACTCTTAGATACTGAGAACAAACTGAGGGTTGAGAGGGGGTGGGGGGGAGGGGAAAGTAGGTGATGGGCATTGAGAAGGGCATCTGTTGGGATGAGCACTGGGTGTTGTATGGAAACCAATTTGACAGTAAATTATATATGTGTGTGTGTGTGTGTGTGTGTGTGTGTGTGTGTGTATGCATACATATACATGTATATACATGTTTATACATATATACACACACATATATATATGAGAGGGGCAGCTCAGTTGGTTAAGCATCCAACTTCAGCTCAGGTCATGATCTCACAGCTTGTGAGTTCAAGCCCCGCGTCAGGCTCTGTGCTGACAGCTCGGAGCCTGGAGCCTGCTTTGGATTCTGTGTCTCCTTCTCTCTCTGTCCCTAACCCACTCGCATTCTGTTTCTGTCTCTCTCAAAAATAAATAAACATTAAAACTTTTTTTTAAAAAAAAGAAAGAAATAGGGGAGAGATACAGGTGTGGATTTTAAATTGTAATTTTAAAAAAGGTTTAGCTTTTTAATATTCAGTCACTGGAGCTCTGCACATCACAGCCAGACACACAAAAATCAATGTGGGAAAAGCATGCTTTGCAGTTCAGGACAGGTCAGGGAGAGCCAGAAAAGCAGAAAGAAAACAAAAACAAAAAAACCAATCACACAAACAAATGAGAAAAATATAAAGAAATAACATTTTGGCCAAGGCTCAGAAAGGAAAATTTTAACTGAAAGGAAAAGATACCAGCAGGACAAGGAAAATTATATTCCAAACTTTCTTGCTCCCATCCTTCCTCACGGAAACCCTTGTACAAACAAAACTGCCTCCTGGGGGTGGGTCTGGGGAGTTTTACAGGAAGTGAAGCCCCTACAGAAAGTGGATCACGAAGGAGGTCACGCTGCAATACTCCGGGCACCGCGGGTCTGCACCGCTCCAAACCTCCAGACTCTGTGGAATAAGTTCATAATCGGTCAGGCGTTAGGGCCTCAAGTTCATTGCTAGGTCTGAGAGTCTATGATTCCAATGTCTGTATTACTTTAAAGTGAACCACATCCTCCCGTTCTATCGGCTTCACTATCCCTAACCATCGTGTCGTGGGAAATTTTCAAAGGGAGGGTTTCTGGTCACAGCTTTGTTCAATTGTGTTTGTACCCGCGCCCCCCCCCCCACCAAAGTCCTCGGATGCCTTCATATTTGTCCCTCCACAGGAAGACTGCAGCAGATTACAAACAGAAATAAATAAGAGAACACGGAATCATGCATCTTAAAATCTTCCAAAGTCAAGAAGCCTGGCCTCCTAGTGAGGCAGGGGTGTCACACACACACAACATGCAGGTGGAACCGGCTGCACGAGGCTTTAGCCACAGTCTCACCCCCTGACCCACTCTTCCTACAGGTCACTCCGGCAGGAACAACAATAATCGCCTTACAGCGGAAGGAATTCTAGGAATTAGCCAGTAACAATCATGAAATGGTTTAAAGGGTTGTACGACATCTCAGTCAAGGTCCAGCGTCACTATGATTACAGTGAGCTTCATTCCCTTTGACATTTTCCCACTGCAGTTTTGTATAAAAGAAAGCAAGGTGTCACTTCAGAAGGAAAAAAAGAGTTTAAAGATCACATTTCATCTGATTTTAAGGGCCGTTCTCCTGTGAAGATAACGCGCTACAAATAAAGCACTCCCCACCCCCGAGGCTCCCAGTCAGAAGCCACCATGTATTAGAACAGGTGTTTTGTTAGGCAAAAGCCCCTGCAAAGAACAAGGTTCATTCACACTGACGTGCTTACAGAATGTCCGCAGGTGGAAAACCAGGATTTCTAAAACTGAGTTGATTAAAGGAGGGCTGAGACAGCAGGGTTTGCCTTGTGTCTCTGCAACAACACACTGTATCTCAGGACAGTTTGGTGAGCTCTGCCAGCACATCCCATCGGAAATGCTGCCCGGACAGCACAGGATGATTGCACACGCAATCAGTGCGCTTATGGCAGCCGGCTGCGGCCGTTCACTAGCTCCGTCTCGTCTTGCCTGGCTGCGCTTTGAGGATAATTAGATGTCATCAAATCCAGCCTTGAGAATAGAGCAAACTGTTCACACTGAGAGCAACAATTCAGGCCAATTAAGCTGGGGTGCTGAAGAGCTGTGAAGAGCGTGTTGATTAGTGTGAAAGTAAGGTAGATTATTTTAAGGGGGAAATGGCAAATGGAATACAGACATTAGAATGTTTTCCATCGGTTAGGTGTCCTCGCTCTAGTTCAGGTATTCGAACCAGACATTTCCACATGGCTACTATCAGAGGCCAAGTTTATATGTTGCCATAATTTCCCAGAAAAGCTCGACTCCCAGAACCTGAATCAGATCACAAAATCACCTTTTGGGGGAGCGTTCTCCACAGAAAGTAGTATCAATGGGAATGTCATGTGGTGGGAACTGGCCAGGTTACGAAAAGAAGTTTGCCTTCATTCATTGTGATTAATTCTCCGAGCTCAAATCTTCTCTGCCCGTGCATACACTGATGCCTGATCCGGGGACGCTGGTGGACAGTGGAAAGGCCGTACTCATTAAATGCAGTTTCCATGATATCTCTTTACAGTGCCCCTCCTGGCCAGCACCCTCTGCATAAAGAAAGCTTTGCCAGGGTCTGTGATACAAACAAGAGCATTACAGAAAATAGGGCATCGATCCCCTTTCGGAGGAAAGTGCATCCCACTTCATGGCCAATTCATTTATACATGTACTCACTTAATATTTAGTGAGCCCCTACCATAGGCTAGACACAATTCTAAGGACTGGCAATGAAGCAATGAATAAGTCCTTGCCCTCATAGGGTTCCAATAAATGAATGAGTGGACTAGTTCAATTATAATGATGGAAATTACTGGGAATAACCAACGTGTGCAGGGTGAAATTAAAAAGGCCGGAGAACGCCACGAGATGGTCAGTCCTGACTTATATAAGCTACCCAAACCTCATGCCGGACTTACGAACGTGATCCTTTTCGCCACTGCTATCTCCAAACAATGAGATTCACTAAAAGCAACTGAATCGCACAATCAAAATAATACTGTGCGCGAAGGCACATCAATGTGACAGAGCATCAAGGACTTGCCGAAATGTATGGTACCATAAGGAACTGTGGCACCAAGTTCAAGGGCAGAGAACCACAGCAGGACAGGAACACATGCCCTCAGTCAGCATCAGAAGAGGAGATGGTTCTATTGGAACTCAAGGTCAGGAAACCAAATGAGTCTCAAAGTCCCACCGCCTGTCCTGGAGAGACTATCACCACCTGTGCTGGTGGCCGCTGCCATTACCCAAAAAGCCACCATCAGCCTTCAAAACGCATTTCATTTCGTACAAAAAGAGCAGAGAGGGTCCACCCACAACCTATCAAGAACCACAAATGGCTCCAGTGGGGAGAGGGAACACTCTAGAGGTTCTCCAGCCCAGTGGCTTTAAACTAGGGGCAGCACTCCGGACATGTCTCCACGATGCGTCATCCGGCTTGTGGGCACTGCCTTGCCCTCAGAGCAGAGGTTCACAGGGAGGGCCTCCCAGCAGGATGGTACCAGAAGGGCCCCAGAGAGAAATCCCAACAGAGGGTAGAGCCGCCTGCTGGGCTGTGCTCAAGGGACTGTCAGGGGCCATATCTCATTCATTCATCTTTGTATCCCCCACCCAATCGGGACCATTACTGTGGCTGAAAAAAAATGAACAGCTTAACAAACAGGAGAGAGGCAACAGGAATGAAAGCTGTTTCTTCCTGGACAAGGTGGCTCAGGGTTGTAACTGCAAACTCAGGTATCGTGGTGACAGCCGTCTCGGTTCCCAGCATCTGAGACACGCCTCAGAAACAATGGGCCCATCCAGCCAACAGATGCGATGACGGAACTAGGCCGACCTCCGACCTCCGACCTCCGACCTCCGACCAGGTACAAGGAACTGCCAGAGGCCACAGAGCTGTGGGAAGAAGCAGGGCAGCTGAGCTCTCCCAAAGCCCAGCTGCCTGTGGGGGGAAAGAGCTGGACACTGAGGCCTCGGCTGAGACCCGGGCCCCCTCACTCAGCCAGAGCAAGGAGCCTGGCCGCTAGGTGCCAGCTGAGAGGGCAGGCACGTGGGCAGAAGGTACGCTGGTCGGGGATGGCGGAGGGGGCCTGCAACACCCCAAAGTGCCCCAAGAGAAAAGCCACCGAAGCTGACACCCTCTGAGGACACACCTGACTCCTGAGTCATCCTGACCCCTGGCATGACTCCTTTTCCCCCACCTGACTGTGGCTACCACTCAGAGCCAGTTCATGCCATGCCCTTGGACTTTGGGTTCTGCCTGCCTATCCCCAGGGTCTCTGTAGGCTCTGGTGCTTTTATCTCAGATTATAAGCCAGCGGCAACTCCCTCAGGATCCCTCGGACTGGACACCTGCCACCAGGTATGCCCCAGTCCTGGCCCCACTCTTGAATCAAGGATATCTCTTTTCAGGACTGCAATATGCCCCTCTAGGTGCATATGATCGAATAAGACAGACAGACAGACAGACAGACACAGAGGAAACATATAGATGACAGATGGATTGATAATAACAATTCCAGGCACTGGGGACTCTCAACATTTTAGGAATGGTGCAAAAAAAATAGGTAAAAAAAAGGGGCACCTGGATGGCTCAGTTGGTTAAGCATCGGACTTGGCTCAGGTCACAGTGTGTGAGTTCGAGCCCCGCGTCAGGCTCTGTGCTGACAGCTCAGAGCCTGGAGCCTGCTTCAGATCCTGTGTCTCCCTCTCTCTCTGCCCCTCCCCCACTTGCACCCTTTTCCCCCCCTCTCTCTCAAAAATAAATAAACATTAAAAACAATAGGTAATAAAGGAGTATCAAGACTGGGTCAAGTTCACTCACTCCCAATTGGAGTGAGCAGTGAGGACCTCCTGGAAGAAGTGACATTTGTGTTAGGTATAATTACTAGAGGCAAATTTCTGCAGGTGGAGGTAATAGGATTGGGGCAGGAACGGGCAAAGAAAAGGAATAGAGGAAATGATTCTATGTGTAGGAGCAACGTGAGCGAAGGTGGGAAGACGCGAGTGTTCACAGTGGAGTGACAGGCACAGCCCATGGGGTCTGCGGGCGGGAGTGCAGCAGAGAAGGTCAGGAGGCAGGTAGGGCCCTGTGCTGACCAGCACTTAACCGTGTGAGTGGTCACCCCACACGTGGAAACGATTCGCTTGTTTCCACTTGTCCTCTCTCTAGCTGACCGTCCATTTTCCAGGCAGACTTTCCAAAAAAGGGAGGAAAAAAAAATTAAGATAAAAACACTACCTCGAGACACAAGCTGCTCGTCTACAGAAAGTATTGCCTCACATTTCCAAAAACACGATAAAAATATCAACTCTCTCTCCCTGGTTTACGTGGGAAGAGTTAGCGGGAGTAGGGAAACGTGTGTCCACACACAATTTCCGGGAGGAGAGGAGTGTGGAGGGGACAGGGGTGAGCTGTAGGCTGAGACAGAAAATAACGCTTTGGGTTGGACACTGCCTTCACCAGCCTGTGCAACTTACGTAGATAACTTCACAATTCTCTCTCTCTCCTAAGAACATAACTGAGAAAAATAAACGATGCAAAACAAAGTTTTTTAAAACTCCTAGAAAATGTTTATTTTCGAGATTGAGAACAAATAGGTAATATTCACACCTTTTTTCTTGTAATTTGAAAACTGTCTATTTTATCTCATGAAAGTGATGGGGAAGCCTGTTCAAACATGAAACTTCTTTATCTGAGCACCTCCCGAAGAATCAGGAGCACTGAGTGGTGTTTACACTTGGAGGGGAGCTGATGTGCCCGATGACCATACAACTATCCTCAGAGAGGGCTTTCCTGAAAACCATCTTCCTGGGGTGCCTGGGTGGCTCAGTTGGTTAAGGGCCCGATTCTGGATTTCTGCTCAGGTCATGATCTCACGGTTCAGGAGATCAAGCCCCGCGTAGGGCTCTGTACTGACAGTGCAGAGCCTGCTTGGGATTCTCTCTCTCCCTCTCTCTCCACCCCTTCCCTGCTCGTGCACACATGCGCTCTCTCTCAAAAATGAAAATAAAACTTAAAAAAAATCTTGCCTAAAAGGTCCTTCCAGAGCAGCGAGCCCAAGAGTGGCGAACCCCGGTTCACACACCTCTCAGGCCTCATGGTAGTGAGGCCACAAGGAGGTTCACCCTCTGAGAGAAATCTAAAATCAATCCTCAACCCACCCAAAAAGTCTGTCTACTGGCCAGCAGCACTGTGTGCGGGCAATTCGACAAAGTGTCAGTGATAAAATTTCCCCTTCCTCGAGACCTCTCTCAACGCCCAACCTCAGTAGGCCACGGAACTTAAGAGCCCATCACTTTTATTTTATTTTATTTTTTTTTTCAATGTTTATTTATTTTTGGGACAGAGAGAGACAGAGCATGAATGGGGGAGGGGCAGAGAGAGAGGGAGACACAGAATCGGAAACAGGCTCCAGGCTCTGAGCCATCAGCCCAGAGCCCGACGCGGGGCTCGAACTCACGGACCGCGAGATCGTGACCTGGCTGAAGTCGGACGCTTAACCGACTGCGCCACCCAGGCGCCCCGAGAGCCCATCACTTTTAAAAGAGTTCATTTGCTCTTTCCAGCAGACGGTGTCAGAGACAGAGAAGGCAGCGTCAGAATGAACCCCACTTTTCTGAAGCACAAGCTAGGAAATGCTTCCTCTGGATGCCCAAGCGGAGCATCCGAGAGCTGGGAGCCCCAGGCTCAGTCCCTGGCTCTTCCCATGACATCTTGCCACCTCTCTGCTGACAAGTGGAACAGGGTGCTTTTTGGACTCTGGGGGTGTCGGCCCCAGGGGGTCAGGGCAGGGCACAGAAACCTTCCCCTTGCCACATCTTGCCGCTTCTGGTGCCCAGGAGCCAGACTACTCCCGCCTGGTGGGCCCCCCGCAGCTGTTGGCAAACCAAAGTCCCTTGCTCCACTCAAAAGACAGGCGGCTTCTCCTTTCCTCTCCTCTCATGAGCACAGTCTAACTTGATAAGGGCCTGTCTGCTCTGACTCATGGAGGTGCAGAGCCCCGTTTATCAGATTCATGTCAAAATCAAGGAATGTCTCCATTGCCACACCACCGCTGCCTTCCAGCTCTCCTCTGGCCGGGGAGGGGAACCCCGAGGTGCCCAGTGAGGCCTGCCCGGTGCCACCTCCTGAACACAGATGGGGGACTGAGGGAATTCTCTCTTTGGCGTATCTGCCCTCATAATGAGGGGCTCAGGTTCAAAGGTAAACATCTCCTTGCCACTTCTGTTTACGCCTTCAAAAACGAAAACCAATCTCCTATGAGCACCAGACGCCTTAAGTGAAAGCAGTGGCTAAAAATCAATGTAAAGTCTGAGAGATCCTTCCATGAAAGAGCCTGAGGGATACTTAGAAAGGGAAAGGGTGTGTGTGTGTGTGTGTGTGTGTGTGTGTGTGTGCGCGTGTGTGTGTGTGTATGTCTTGATGTACATAAATATATATATAGTATAAAGTAAATATATATTTGATTTTACATGTTAAAACTGATCTTAAATGAAATGGTACTGAAAGGATCTTCTACCTAAATTCTTCCTACAGGCATTTACTAAATTATTAAGCATAATGGACATTTGCTGAGCATTTACTGAGTTCTAAGGGTTCAGGATACAAAGATAAATTTTCTAGTGGTTCCAATATTCTGAGAGTTACTGACAGCAGAAGTTAGTAAATTGGAATGTCACTACAATGGCACTGATAATGTCCTTCGTGGAGCCGCTCTAGAAACAGTTAAGGGACCCTTCTGGCCATCTTGCGTGTGTGCAGGGCGAGGAAACACCAGTCTGATCAATGTGTATATATCACTGACTTCACGGCAAGTCACTTTCAGCAAAATGATTCAGAAGCAAGGAGAATGGAATGTGAAAACAGAAGACTCAAACCTGAATCTTCAATTACCTTCTTCTTAAAAAACAAAACAAAAACAAAACCAAACCATCAGGGGCACATGGGTGGCTCAGTCCACTAAGCATCCGACTTCAGCTCAGGTCATGATCTCACCGTTCATGAGTTCAAGCCCTGCTTCGGGCTCTCTGCTGTCAGCACGGGGCCCGCGTCCCCATCTTCCGTCCCCCTCTCGCTCTGCCCCTCACCTGCGTGTTCTCTCTCAAAATAAATAAATAAACTTAAAAAAAATGTTAAACATTGCAATTTTTAAAAAATAATACAAAAGTTTTAAAAAACCCATAAAATCAGTGTGGTGGTTAAAGCTGGGGAGAGAGAGGACTGTTGTTTTTGAGATGCCGTAAGAGGGGCACAGAAATGTGAGTTATGTTCTGGCGCTTAAATTGCCTGGTGGATTTATGAGTGTTCACTGTATTACTCTGCTTTATAACTTAGTAGACGCTATCAAATGATATGTGATAACACAACACTCTATAACTGTCCAACTTTTCTTTTTTTTTTTTTCTTTCAACGTTTATTTATTTTTGGGACAGAGAGAGACAGAGCATGAACGGGGGAGGGGCAGAGAGAGAGGGAGACACAGAATCGGAAGCAGGCTCCAGGCTCTGAGCCATCAGCCCAGAGCCTGACGCGGGGCTCGAACTCACGGACCGCGAGATCGTGACCTGGCTGAAGTCGGACGCTTAACCGACTGCGCCACCCAGGCGCCCCTGTCCAACTTTTCTTAATCATGATTGCTTCCAAGTAGAGGTTACTGACAACTTGCTACATTGCAAATGCCTGGGCACACTCGAACCCGAAGTTCTCCAACACTGTGCTCCTAAACTGGGGCCTTCTCGTTAATCCAGGATGTGGCACTGAACTGTTTAATTACCTAGTAGCTCTGTGTTAAAGTCAAATTGATTTAAATAGACATATTAACTGAATGGCAAAGGGCGTTTAATTAAAGCCTACCGGGATAAAAATCCCAGCACCAAAACACAACAGAAAATTGCTAATCATTTTGTATGTGTCTAAAGAAAGGTAACCTCATTCATACAATGATATAATAAAACCCCGAACACATTAATGAAAACAGTGGAAAAAGCCTTCCTTACTTTTTAGTTCCTGCAACATAAATAAATGACAAAAATCCTAGAGACAAAAGACAGTGTTACGACTTCCTACGTGTAAATAAACATTACAGCTATGTAAGCCAGAGCTCTGCTGTGGTTCCACACAGGCCTGAAACAGAGAAAAATTTCAAATAATGATTTGGATTATCTTTATTGTCATCTATCTTTGCCAACATAGGCTTCATAAGGACCATTTAGCCCAATCAATTTTTCTTATGATCAGGACAAATTTAAAGCAAAAAGATATATATGTATTGAAAAAAAAAAGAGAAGAAACTTTTCCAATATAGGCCAAGGAAAACAAGACACTAATGGGTTTGGGGGGCACTTCTGCATTTATGGATTCAGGGGAATATATTCAAAAATCAAGAGTGAATCCAATGCTTAAAATGAGCCACAGAGTTTCAAAAGCACCAATTATCTTGTTATCTTTACTTTTCAAAGCACAGTGCCTCCAAAATATTAATCTTATTTAGGAAAGCAGCACTCAGTGGGACGTGGTCCAGCACAGTACCCCCCCTCCCCCGTCAACACTGTCAGCTATAAACGTGGCACCGTTTCATCTGCACTTGGTTCCATAAGTGCTGGAAAACTTGCAAAGTTCCTAAGAGCCACACCATCCTCTGTATACACCTATAAGAGCCAAGTGAGCGCGTCTCCCGTTAGAGCCTTCATCACTTTCCCAGAAGAGGTTTGTGAAACGCGTTCCTGCCCGAACACTTGTTTACAACTGTCTTTCACAGAAAAGTACCGGGAATGACAAAAGGAGAAAATCACCTCTAGATTGATTTTTTTTTAATTTTTTTTCAACGTTTTTTATTTATTTTTGGGACAGAGAGAGACAGAGCATGAACGGGGGAGGGGCAGAGAGAGAGGGAGACACAGAATCGGAAACAGGCTCCAGGCTCCGAGCCGTCAGCCCAGAGCCTGACGTGGGGCTCGAACTCCCAGACCGCGAGATCATGACCTGGCTGAAGTCGGACGCTTAACTGACTGCGCCACCCAGGCGCCCCTGATTTTTTTTTTTAATTCACATAGTAAATGTGGATTCAGGCATTAAAGCTGTGTTTTCCATTCCCAGGAGTAAGACTCCACACCATTTGTTTGATGGGGCAGGCAGTATAGTCTGAGGTCAAGACAGGAATCACAGCTCATGGTCCTGGAAACACATGCACTGATTTTCTTTTTAAGTTTGTTTATTTATTTTTGAGAGAGAGCGCGCGCGCACGAGAGCGAGCACAAGCAGGGGAGGGGCAGAGAGAGAGGGAGACACAGAATCCGAAGCCGGCTCCAGGCTCCGAGCTGTCAGCACAGAGCCCGACGCAGGGCTCACACCCACCAACTGCCAGATCACGACCTGAGCGAAAGCCTGACACTGAACCGACTGAGCCACGCAGACGTCCCAACATGCACTGATTTAATAAACACTTACCTCTCTGTGTAAGGCCCAACTCGGCCCCCTACCCATGCTCCATGTGCCCAGTTGAAGGTAAGTTGACTTCAGGGCCTGTATTAACTTCCCCACGCCTCCTCCTCGGCTGACGGGGGCACTCACATCTGTCCCGCCTCCTCAGGCCCAACCACCCCTCCATCCTGGCTGCAGACAGGAGCTGTCCTGACCAGAGGCTCCCTTTGCTGGTGGCAGAGTGCTCTTCCCTCTGCCCAGGTGGAGAGCATCCCCACCTGTAGGAATCCCACAGGTGTTCTCTAATCAGAAAAGAAAAACAGTCCAGGGGCACCTGCGTGGCCCAGCCTTGGCTCAGGGTATGATCCCAGGAGCCAGGAGCCAGGAGTGTGGAGCCTGCTGAGATTCTATCTTTCTCTCTGCCCTTCTCTCCCACTCGTGCTTGTCTCTCTCTCTCTCTCTCTCTCTCTCTCTCTCTCTCTCTCTCTCTCAAAAATAAAGAAAGAAAAAAAAAAAAGTAAAAAGAAAAGAAAAAAAATAGCACTCTCCTAAGTGCTTTATCTACAGCATTTCATTTGGTCCTTATGCTGAGCCATGAAGGAGACACCACCATAAGGCCCATTTTACAGGTGAGGGGAACAGACACAGAGGCTCCCTGAATACCTTTCACATGAGCTCTCCTACATCTGGCCACAAAACGTCAGCAGCACTGGCTCGGAGAGGGCGTTCTCAAAGCTCAAACAATCAAACTTCTGTTTTGTTCCTTCTTTTCCGGCTTCTAAGACCATCTTCTCTCCCCGGGTGCTTAATAACCACTGTGCTCAGCAAAACAGGCTCAGTTTTCTACACAAAAGCAGCCATTTTCCCAGCTATTTCAAGCCCACAAAGTCTTAATTTTAGATAGCTCCCTCCTGTGATAATCTCTTCCTTCTCTTATAAAATGGCATTAACCAACACAAACCACTTCGGAACACATGTTGGAAGCCTCTGTGGAGGCCAGTTGTGCAATATAAACCCATTTCCTCAGGGAACCCCAGGGGAGAAGCAGGTGTCTCAGAGAGTGGGGGCTTCCCAGGCAGGAGAGGCTTAGAGGCTAGGAGTCCATTGACAAGGAATCTCCAGGAAAAATGTGAGAATTAGAGACCAGCAGACTGCATGTAAAGCCAAATTCCTCACAAACCTTGTTAGTGTGTTCATCTTGCGAACACATCTTGGAGGCCTCCCTGCCAGGCACAGAGCACCGCCCTCACACGCCTACGTGGAAACCCCAGGAGGGTGGATGAGCAGATTCCTGGCCCCCACTCTGGACCCTCAGAATCGAAGTCCTGGGGGTGGGGATACATGAACCTGAGCTTTCAACAAGGTCCTGGAGATTCCAAAGACCAGGTGCTGGAACGGACTCCGGAATTATAGAAATAGAAAGGACACCCTTCTGACACACAGGCCTTCACATGTCCGGGGGAGACTGACACGGCCACGCGCCAATAACGACCGAAGGTCAGTGATTAGCTACTAAACCAGCGCTCCGGGCATGGTCTGAAGAGTTTTCTATTCCCAAAGAATTCCACAGGTTGCACACTTTATCAGCTCTACTCACATTTGGAAGGCATCATAATACGTGTCTACATACACTTTACTAAGATGTTCCATTATTTTTGCTCTCGGGGCACCTGGGTGGCTCAGTGGGTTAAGCATCCGACTTCAGCGCAGGTCATGAACTCGCGGTTCGTGGGTTCGAGCCCCACGTCGGGCTCTGTGCTGACAGCACAGAGCCTGGAGCCTGTTTCGGATTCTGTGTCTCCCTCTCTCTCTGCCCCTCCCCCACTCATGCTCGCTCTCTCTCTCTCTCAAAAATAAAATAAAAACTTAAAATATTTTTGCTCTCTAAAAACATTTTCTTTTACCTTGGGCCCAATATCTTCCACTGGGCTTGTGAACCAGAGATCATCTATGTAGTATTTTCATCTCTGTCCACTACAGTATGAATGTATCTGACTTTTTTTTTTTTTTTTAATTTTGAGAGAGAGAGAACCAGCGGGGGAAGGGCAGAGAGAGAGGGCAGAGGATTCAAAGCAGGCTCTGTGCTGACAACAGACAGCCCGATGCGGGGTTTGAACTCGCAAACCATGAGATCATGACCTGAGCCAATGTTGGATGCTTCACGGACTGAACCACCCAGGCGCCCCTGAATGTACTTACCTTTAAAATTAGTTAATAGTTTCTCAGTGTATCAACAAATGCATTTAGGATGTTTTTCTGAAGTTTTTCTATCTGTAAAATAGTGGTTTTTTAAACTACATAAGTAACACTGGAAAATATTCATAATTCTAAAACTCTACTGTCATTTCATTCAGTTCATTAATTCTATAATTCTAATACTGTCTAATACTGTCATTTCCGATATTTTAATTTCCAATCCTTTTTCATCTGTGCTTATTTGAACATACTTGTGGTCAAAGAATACCTACAGCATTGTAACACACTTTCAACCACTATACTATCCTGAGCATTTTATGTGTTGTTATATAATTTTCCTCGTTCTTCCTATGTTATACAGATTTCTTTGTTTTTGGTGGTTGCATTACATTTCATGAAGTCTGTATTTCATTATTTACCTAATCATTCTCCTATGGTTGGACACTTAATTTTGGTTCCCACCAGTTCTTTAAATATGTAAATAATATCACTTTACACTGTATTTATTCCCCGACCTTCAAATAGAATCCCAGACACTGGCTTATTTAGGTAAAACAGAATCAAAAGACAGAGGCATATCAGATATTTTTTCTGGCTGTTGGGAAACCACAACTTTTCATAAGTAGCACCTCACGAGTTATCATTTATGGAACACCTACTATGTGCCGGGCACATGTAATCCTCTTAACACACATGACAGTAACATTAGTCCCCACTGTACAGGGACGACATACCCAAGGTCACACCGTAGCGAGTGGGGACCTGGGGCTCTCTGCCAAGGCCCCTCCCTGTTGTAATTCATGGCCAGAGAGAGGGCGGGGCGGGGATGGGGGGCAGGGAGGAGTGCACCAAGATGTCTGGTGGATATCGGCGACTTTTGCCCGTCATTTCCAGCTGCCCCCGTTTTCAGGCACCTGTACTTCTGGTCCCCCATGGTAGGGTTGTGAGTGGCAGTAGTGCGTCACCCCCAGGCCAGAACATCTAACTGATGGTGTGAGACCCGCCACAATGGCTGTCAAGACGTGAGCTGACTGGTGCTCCATCAGCCTGGGTCCCAGAGTGAGGCCGAGCTGAGGGCAGAACTCCCAGTGGACACCAGTGGTCATAAAGTTTGAGCAAGAAATACACTCTTGATGTAAGTCGCTAAGATGTTGAAACGGATTGCTACCTTAGCATAACCTAGCTCATCCTTCCCGAGACAAAAACGCAGCCTGAAATCCCGCCTGAGAGGGAGTGTCATCTGGGGACAGGGCTACGGATGGTGACACAGTGGGCCTTTACGGACACAGGCTCCAGCTCCCCACAAGGGAGGGCAGTGCTCCAGGGGCCGTGCTGGGGGGAGGACGAAGGAAGGCACAGAGCCGGGAGTGGCGGCTGGAGGGAGGACAGGCTCAGCCTGCTGCAGAGGACAGAGTTGGCACCTGGGCCACAGAGGGCCTGACCCTGTTGCCAGAGTCACCTACCAAACAAGTTTGCCTTTGGGCCACCCTGCCCCACAAAGATGTGATCTGTCATTCAGAGTAAGCCGTCTTCCCTCCCCAAAATACCACCTCCTGGAAAGACTGGCTCAGGGGAATGGAGAGCTGGGGTTTAGAGCCTCTGCCTGGGGCCCAGACGCGCTCCCCCCGGGTGACTTAGTTCAGAGAGGCTGCTGCAGGTGGTGCTTTGCTTCGGGCCCCTCCCACGGAGCATGCCTCCTGGGGACAGTCACAGAGTCGCCTTCTCTCTATCTCCCACTCCGCCAGCACCGGCCTGCTTTCCCTGGCCCACCCTCTGCCATCTGGAGCTCAGGAACTGCCGAGTTATATTTTTCCTTCTTACGGTAGTGATTTTCCAAACTTTTTGGTGTGTTGATAACCTGATCTCGTTTTTCTGATGTAAAGTTTCTCCCTCTCATCCCTGAAGTGCTACACAGCACAGTTCTTTAGTGGATTGACAATCTTCTGGGCGTTATTCGTAACAGCCAAAAAATACAAACACCCCAAATGTCCATCAGCTGATGAATAAATACAATGTGGTCTATCCAGACAATGGAATATTATTCATCCATAAAAAGGAAGAAATACCAGGGGCGCCTGGGTGGCTCAGTGGGTTAAGTGTGCAACTCTTGATTTCGGCTCAGGTCATGATCTCATGGTTTGTGAGTATGAGCCCCATGTTGTGCTCCGTGCAGGCAGTATGAAGCCTACTTGGGATTCTCCCTTTCTCTCTCTCTCACTCTGCTCCTCCCCCCTTCAAAATACATAAATAAACTTGGAAGGAAGAAAGGAAGGAAGGAAGGAAGGAAGGAAGGAAGAAAGAAAGAAAGAAAGAAAGAAAGAAAGAAAGAAAGAAAGAATTTCTGATACATGCTACAACATGGATGAACCTTTAAAATGCTATAATCAGGGCGCCTGGATGGCTCAGTTGGTTAACTTGATTTTGGCTCAACTCCTGACTTTGGCTCAGGTCAGGATCCCAGCATCGTGGGACTGAGCCCTGCATCGGGCTGTGCACCGAGTGTGGAGCCTGCTTGGGATTCTCTTTCTCTCCCTCTGCCCCTCTCTCCTGCTTGCGTTCTCCCTCTCTCAAATTAAATAAAATTTTAACAATTTTTAAAAATTAAAAAATAAAATGCTATGCTCAATGAGAGAAGCCAGACACAAATTATATTATTCTATTTATACAAAATGTCCAGAATAGGTAAATCTATAGGGACAGAAAGCAGATTAGTGGTTCCCTAGGACTGGAGTAGGTGGGACATGGGGAGTGACTGCTGACGCATAGGGGGTTCCTTTTGGGGGTGATGAAAATGTCCTAGAATTAGATAGTGGTAATGACTGCACAGCTCTGAATAGACTAAAAGCCACTGGACTGTGTGCTTTATTTATCTTTAAATTTTTTTAACATTTAATCAATTTTTTGAGAGGCAGAGAGAGAGCAGGAGTGGGGGAGGGGCAGAGAGAGAGACACAATCCGAAGCAGGCTCCAGGCTCTGAGCTGTCAGCACAGAGCCTGACGCAGGGCTCGAACTCACAGACCACAAGATCACGACCTGAGCTGAAGTTGGGCGCTTAACCAACCAAGCCACCTAGGCGCCCCTGGACTGTGTGCTTTAAACAGGTAATTCTCTTGGTATGTGAATTCTATCTCAATGAGGCAATTATTAAAAACACAAACAAACGAACCTTCAGGTACAGGAATTTCTGAAGCACCCTGAGGGTGTTTCCAACCCAGAGATAACAAGTGTTGTGGAATATGCCTTCTGGGGTTTGCCGACTCAGCAAAGGAAGAGGCTGGTGAGAGTGGCAGCCGGGGCGGAACGCGTCCGGCCCCTAGAGGGCCAGCCGATCCACAGAGGACGGCCACACGGCTCCCCACTATTGCCCCTCCTGCCCGGTGTTGCCTGGGTTTCCCATCTTTTCAGGAGAAGCTACGACAGTTGAGTTTTAGTTAAAATTTCCCTATTTCAATTTCTGCAACTAATTCATATTTTGACAAGGCACAGATGTGACTTCTGTCGTTTACCGCCGAGTCCACAACTACGGCCTGAAAGCCTACAGCAGGCCAGGCACAGTCCCAGCCCAGGGACACAGCTCTCTTTTCTTTCTACGTGGACGGTGCTGTTACGGAGCAGACAGCACCACGCAGAGGACACCGAGCAGTCCCAAGAGCGTGGTAAACTGAGGCCCTGAGGTGCCATGGGAACCCGCCCTGCTGGCAGACACATTCACACAGGTGGGTGAAGCTGGTGGCACAGAAGCCCGCGAAGGACCATTCCCCCACCCCCCCACCCCAACGCACACACACTCAGCTCTTCCCGAGAGAGGCCTGAGTGTGCTCAGAGGTGGCCACGGGTCAGGTCTGGGCAGGAAAACCCCGAATGCCCAAGCTCAGACTTCGGTGGAAAGACTGTGGTACAGAGGCCAACCTGTCCTCAGGGAGAGGATATCTTAGTTCATCACATTTTAACAAGAACCTCACGGCACCTCATGAAGGGCCAACCCTGGGGATTTTCTGTTTTTCTTGCTAAATACAATGGCGCAAACTGTCTGGATGTCATGGTTCGAAGCAGTTCCTCCTGGAAAGGGCTCTCACTAGCCTGTTACCTAATTTCACCATGTTCATGGTTCATGGGGAAAAATGTTTTGTTATAAGGGGCGGTTCTTGTTTTCATGGGCTTGGGTATTTGTACTGTGGTCATTGTGGCGTGACGCCCCCTAGAAGTTCTGTTCTCAAGGAGAAAATTCTCAGGAAGACTCGCACGAATAACAGCGAGTCAGGACCTCAGAACTGATATGCTCGTATTAGTTTCAAAGCTGGCACCTAAATATACTTGACTTGGCTTATGACAAGAAATCAAAAATTACCATCATCTAAAATTGAACGGCACAGTGGGAGAACTGACTGTATTGGTACTTTTCTAGAACAAACGTAAGTCTCTCTTTATTAATTGGTCTAACTCAATAAGCAATCTTTAAAACAGAAAAAAAAAAAAGGCTACTTTCTAACACATCAGGTTGCAGATTAAGGATGGCTATAGATTCTTTGCTGCTCCTGCCATTGAGAGAGAAAATCTAAGAACCCTTGAACCTGGGCTGGTCTTAGCGACTAGCTTGACCAAGAAAATATGACAGAAGGCTGTTCTGGGGTTTCCAACACTAGCTCAAAGAGGTCTGACACGGGGCGCCTGGGTGGCGCAGTCGGTTAAGCGTCCGACTTCAGCCAGGTCACGATCTCGCGGTCCGGGAGTTCGAGCCCCGGGTCGGGCTCTGGGCTGATGGCTCAGAGCCTGGAGCCTGTTTCCGATTCTGTGTCTCCCTCTCTCTCTGCCCCTCCCCCGTTCATGCTCTGTCTCTCTCTGTCCCAAAAATAAATTAAAAAAAAAAAAAAAAGAGGTCTGACAGCTTCAGCCTTGTTTTCCTGGAACGCTGCCCACGCAGTCTCACCACCCAGGACCACCATGCCACGAGGACACCGAAGTTAGCCACGTGGAAAGACGAGACGCTCGGCCAGCCTCCTGGATTCCAGTCACCGTCACACAGGAGTCGCACACAAGTATGAAGAAGCCAAAGCTTCCCGTCCAGTCAGTGTCATGCTACCAGAATACTCTAACCGAAAACTTCCCAACTGAACCAAGTCAA